>NC_091950.1:307316431-307625806 GCF_031021105.1 Erythrolamprus reginae | reverse complement strand
AGGTGGCAGATGTAGCAGATGGCCAGGCACCATATATGGAGCTTCTTGTGCTGGCTGGCATTCTTCCACTGCTCGCCGTCAACCACGCCCACCTGCCAGGTCCGGAGGATTTTTTCCTGCTGGCGGCTCCCAGCTGGGACTGACCGCCGCCACCACCACCACCGCACCTCACAGGACCCGATGCTGTGGCCCCCGGACAGCCCCATCATCATCAGCAGCAGAGGCGCCTCACGCCCGCTGGATGAGCGCCACTCTCTCTGGGCCCATCTAGCAGGGGGCGCTGTTGCTGCTGGCTGGGGCAACGAGATTCTGCTTCTGCAAATGCGCAGAAGCCAGACCTCGTGTGCATGGTCGTGCATGCAGGTCCATTTCCGCCAGTGGAATAGCATTCTATGCTGTTCCACTTGCTGCCCAACCCTGGATGTGGGTGAAGGCAGTTTGAGGAGCTAAGTGGAGTGAAATGAGGGTAATGAATTGAAGAGTCAAGCAGAAGGAAGTGATTATAAAACCCTTATCAGAGAGATGGTAGCAAAAGTCTACTCATAATCGAGTGAAGGGAAAAAAATAACGCTTCCTTGCCCAGTTTTATCTGTAGCTCTCTGGCGGCAAGCATGCTATGTCCCAATTGCTAAGCTGGAAAGGCTTTGGCTTCTATCTGGATGGGTGACTACATGTGAACGCTGTCTGCTATGGAGAATTGACAAAAAATGACTTAATGCTCTTCCCTTTCTCCTTCCTCCCCCTCCCCCTTCCCTTGTGTTTCCCTCTTTTTTTTGAACTAAAGAAAATCATTTTTTGTGCAAAAAGGGCAAGGGCGACTGCAGGTGTACGCTGTGTGCTATGGATTCTCTACAAAAAGGGGCAACTCTTTATGTCACCAGAGGCAGGGCAGGGCTATTAATTTAAATTTGTGGAGGTGAGGGAGTACAGTAGTCCCTCGCTATACCGCGCTTCACCTACTGCGGCTTCACTTCATCGCGGGTTTCTGAGGAAGTCGATCGGCAGATTTAAACAGCCCGCCGAACTCGATCGGCAGGTTTTTCCAAAAAAAATATATCAAAATTGTAAATACTGTATTTAAATACTGTATCTAAAATAAATACTGTGTGGGAAGGGTTTATAAACACTTAAAACAATGAAAACTTACCAAACAATTACAATATAAATACTTAAATAAGTACTATCAGTCGATAAATTCCCCATCGCGGATTTCACCTATTGCGGCCAGGTCTGGAATGTAACACCAGCGATAGGTGAGGGACTACTGTATCTATGTATTGGTTTTCATTGTATTGGCACAGGGGCAGCAATTAATTTGCTGAAGATGAGCGGATGCTTTTATGTTTTTCCTCATTTCTGCTGCCCTACGTGCAAGGGAGTAGGGCAGGCCAGAGGGTGTGTGGAGGTTTGCTGTGTTCAGATGATATTAGATGATATCTTTCCCTTTTGAGAGGGAAACATACAGTAATAATGTCCTTTTCCTATATCAGAGAATCTGTAATATGGGGAATTATGCACACAAATCCTTAAGGGGATGTCCATAGGATTTCATAAATGAATCTCTCTGGCAGAGTGTTCTATGAGTATGGTTCAATAGGGTCAGTTTCAGTCTCCCTCCACCCCCATTTCTACAGCCCAGAGGATCAGTTGGTGCAATAAAGTTGCTAATATTTGCAGAAACTCTTCAATGTCAAGTTCCCATTCCGATAACCAAATATCCAATGACAACAGAATTGACTCTTTTCCTATCAAGGCAAGTATGCCACCCACACAGGGGGAACCTAGGTCTCCAGTTACAATCAGCCACAGAGGAAGTATTATTGCAGGGCACTGCCAACTCCTAAACCCCAAATCCAATGCTGATGGCTGATGGAATTCGAACCTGTGAAAACATCCCCAGTTAACTATAATCTTGTTTTGCTGAACAACTACCAATTAGCCAACTAGAATCTATGAATGCTTTTAGCAGAATAAAACCATTATTCTTTTAAAGAGTTGCCTGATTCCTTCTTATTTCAGCTATCCAAGTGTTGAATTTTATCTCCTAGCACCAAGTATGCTGGAAAATGAATTGAATCATTACTGCACGTTAACTTTGAAGAAGTAGGCTTCTTCAAAGTTAACATGCATAGAATTCTGAGGTTTAACAACAGTTAAGAGGAACTTCATAGAAGATTGTGTTGTTTCTTTGTGTCATATAATGTATGTGGGCATATGCATAATTCTGTATTTATTTATTTTTGTTTTGCATGTTTATTTAGTATACTGTATATTGAAAGTGGTGACCTTCTGAGAGTTGTATGCATTGAAATTTCATTTTAATATCAATTAGTGTATATTCTAAGTGACAATAAAGTTATTCTATGTTCTAACATTGAAAAAAATGCACTTTTTAAATCAACTTTACAAGGTGGAAAGATGGTAATTTTTAGTGACTAGTATTGGTGGGTTACTGTGTCTTGTAAACTGAGGTAATTGGTTTGAAATTGTTCATCATGACCCGTGTGTGTTTGTGCCTTCAAGCTAATTTTTGACTCTTGACAACTTTTTGAATAAGCTTACTTTAGCCCAATTGTTTTCAGAAATTATTTGCCATTGCCTGTCTCCTAGGGCTGAAAAGAAAATGAGTAGCCCAACATCATCCAGATTTAAAGCCAGCATAAAGTCGACGTTTTTCATTTTTTAGCCCAATTCAGCTGGTTATTTGCATCCTTTTTTAGAGGGTGGTTGAAGCCCTTGGAGGTTTATCTGGGTCATCTTAGACTTTTGCTATACAATTTGGGATGAACACCCTTGGAATGGTGGTGCGCGGGGGTAGGAATGTATTTCCAGAGAAAAATAATTGCAGACCACAGGAACCAGGAGTATTACTGAGGTGACTCTGAGGAAACAGATAAACCTCCAAGTGCTTCCACAACCTTCTAAAAGGATGCAAATGACCAGCTGTCTGAGAGGAATATACTGAGAGGAATATAAATCCACTATCCTGTCAGAGCTGAAGAGGCTTTATTTATTTTATGTATTTATTTATTTATTTTGTCCAATACACAATACATATTGAAGAGGATAGACATGAAGTATTATATATAAAGAAAAGATATAAAAGAAGAGGAGAAGATATATGAAAGGAAGAAAAGATATATGATATATGAGATAAAGGAAGACAATTGGACAGGGGACGAAAGGCAAGCTAGTGCACTTATGCTCGCCCCTTACTGACCTCTTAGAAACCTGGAGAGGTCAATCGTGGATAATCTAAGTGAAGTAGACCCAGAGACAGGGTTTTGAGCAATCGGTACTTTTATTCAGCTCAGAGAACAAGTGACAGCTCAGCAAGGTAAAGTGACAGTTCAGCGAGTACCGACTGGCTCTGCAGGGAGAAACCGCTTCTTTTATACTTTTGCGGTTCCCGCCAAAGCGAGAGCCGGCCGCGTCTGAGCCAATCAGGAGCGACTTCCTGCTTGGGCTCAGACAGCGCTGGAAAAGAGGAACAAACTATTTACAGCGTTACAAGGTAGCCATTCCAGGATACAACACCCCTCCCCTCATAGTTGGACTCATCCATCAAGAAAGCCACGTGACGAAGTCGTCCAATCGGTGAGGCCTTCGAGGCTCTCGCGCTGACCTGCGCAGTCCATTTTCTCCTTCGCCACTGACTGTGGAGGATGGCTCGCCGCTGCTCTCCCGGTGCGGCGGACTTGGCCTGGCGGGCCCAACGAAGGCCTCGGAGGACGAGGATGGCTCGGCGTCGCTGGATGGTTCCCCCTGGCCCGATAAGTCTCTTTGCGTGTTTCTTAGTTCGGGCAATGTACAAAAGTCTGTTGAAGGGGGAGAGTCCGAGTCAGCGGGTTGTTGCAATTGGTTTTCAGTTCGTTTCCGAATGTGGTCTATGTGTCGTTTCCACAAACGACCATCCTCCAGTTTAACAATATAAGTCTTGGGTGCGTTTTGCTTAACAATAATTCCCTTCATCCAGTTTACATTTCCATCAAAGCATTTTACATATACATTTTGACCCAAATACATTTCTCTTTCTGGTTTCATGCACATTTGGTTATTATTCACACAGAACCTTGGGTTTAACCTGTCTAATGGTGACCTCAACTTTCTCCCCATCAATAACTCTGCAGGGCTTACATGTGTGTGCGAGTTAGGGGTAATGTGCTGGGTTAATAAGAATTGGTCCAAGTTCTGTTGCACATCTCCAGGGCCTGACCTGTGCAATGCCTCCTTTGCCACCCTTACGTAACGTTCTGCCAACCCGTTAGCCCAGGGCGAGTAAGGCGAGATGAGGGCATGTCTGACCCCTAGGCCATCTAGGAATAATTCGAATTGCCTGGCTGTTAGTTGTGGTCCATTGTCAGACACTAATAGATCAGGGCAACCATGGGATGCAAACAGTCTGCTCAATACCTTGATAGTGGCACTTGTGGTTATGTTGTTCATTGCTATTATTTCCAACCATTTGGAGAAAGCATCAACCACTATTAGGAAGTACTGAGACCCCACTGGGCCAGCAAAATCAATGTGGATCCTAGACCAAGGGCCAGCAGGCTGTTCCCACTCAGCCGGAGTTGTTTTGGGGGGACTGGGCCTAGACTCTTGGCACGGGTCACACTTTGAAACCCAACTTTCAATATCAGCATCAAGCCCTGGCCACCATAAATGCCCCCTTGCTAGGCTCTTCATCCTGACAATCCCAGGATGGCCCACGTGTAACATTTTGAGTACCTTTTCCCTTAGGCGTTTGGGGATGATCACTCTATCCCCCCACAGCAAACAACCTTTTACATATGATAATTCAAGCCTTTTGTTCTTAAAATCACACAATTCAGGTTTAACAATATCATTTTGCCATCCCTTTAGAACACAGTTCACCACTTGTTTAAGGATTTGGTCTTGCTGCGTGTGTGCAGCTACCTCTTTTGCTGTGGTTAGTGGGTTTTCCTCGAGTTCTATCATTAGCACATCTGTGGCAGGAACAGGGTCTTCTACCAAGTCTGCTATGGGGCATCTGCTGAGGCCGTCTGCATGATTGATTTCCTTCCCCCCCTTGTGGGTGAGCTCATACTGATACCCTGAGAGGAAAAGGGCCCATCTGATTAGTCTTGGAGACATAAAAGGTGGAGTGGGCTTGTTGGGGGCTAGCAGGCCTAGTAGGGGTTTGTGGTCAGTGACTAGCTCAAAGCTTCTCCCAAAAATGTAATTGTGAAACTTCTTTACCCCTGCCACTAATGCTAGAGCCTCCTTGTCTAACTGGCTATAATTCCTCTCTGTGCTGGTCATGGTTCTTGAAAAGAATGCTATTGGGCCTCTGTCTTATTCGGTAGAACGTGAGCTAAGACTCCTCCTATGCCGTACGGCGAAGCGTCGCACGTGAGCCTAATGGGTAGTGAAGCACTATATTGGACTACTACACTTTTAGAAGTTATTAAATTTTTTATTTGAGAAAAAGCTTCACGTTCAGTTTTCCCCCATGTCCAGCGGGCTTCCTTCTGGAGTAAACGATGGAGAGGCTCTGCTACTGTTGCCTTCTGCTTTAAAAAAACGGAATAAAAATTAAGGAGGCCCAAAAATGCCTGCAACTCATTCTTATCTTGTGGCTCTGGGGCTTCTCTAATTGCTCTCAGCTTCTCTGTTGTGGGGTGGATACCTTCCTTATCTATTTTATACCCAAGGAATTCAACACTGTCAGTTCCCCAGACACATTTATCAGGCTTGATTCGTAACCCTTTGTCCTGTAGCCTCTTAAGTACTTCCCTTATTCTTTTGTTCACTTGTCCCTGGTTTTCCCCTGCAATTAAGATGTCATCAAAATATGGAATTGCCCCATTTACCCCTGACAATAGGCGTTCCATGATGCTCTGGAATATTCCTGGGGCTATGCTTACCCCAAACTGTAACCTCGTGCATTTGAAAGCCCCCCTGTGTGTTACAATCGTTTGGGCGTTTGCTGTTTGTTCATCGACCGGAAGCTGCTGGTAAGCCTGGGCCAGGTCGATCTTTGCGAACCTTTTTCCCTCCCCCAGGGAGTGTAAGAGTTGTTGCACGACCGGGATGGGGTAGGGGTGGTGTTGGAGTGCCTTATTCAAGGTTGATTTGTAATCAGCGCAAACTCTTAAAGAGCCATCTGGCTTCAATGGTGTCACTATGGGAGTTTCCCATGGCCCCTGTTCCACAGGGACCAAAATACCTTGACTAATGAGTTTGTCCAGCTGCATGTCCAGCTTGGGGAGAAGCGGAAGGGGAACCCTGCGAGGTTTCAGTCTGACCGGTGGGACCTTGGGGTCGATAGAGAAAGATATAGGGGGTCCCTTATACAATCCCAAGGTGGGGCTGAACACTTCAGGGAACTCTTTCACAAAGTTAGGCATATTATCACAGTTTACATTACACACACCCGAAATTTCGATCCCCAACGGTTCCATCCACGCTAGACCCAGCAGGGAGTGTTTGGCCCCCGTCACAATAAGCATGGGAAGGATACATTTCACATTCTTAAAGGCAATAGGTACATTTGCTGTTCCCAGGACCGAGATTACCCCCCCTTGGAAGTCTCTGATCACCAATGAGGTTTGAGTTAAGTCAGCCTTAGACACATTAGGCATGTATAGTTTAAATTTTTCCCAGGGCATGATGGTATATCTCGAGCCCGTATCCAGCTCCATTGAGCAAGGCTGGTTATTTAGTAACAATGAGATAACAATTTTAGCCCCCTTTTTGGTTGCCGTGTTATTCACGGAAAATTTAGAGTTACCTCTATTGTAGTCGCGGTTAGCGCTTGAGTAGTTCCTTTGACCCGAGCTGCGGAACGGTCTCCTTTCTCGCGATTGGGGGGGTTGGTTTTGAGGTCGCTGGTATTGTTGTGTGGCAAACGTTTCTTCTGGTGCCGTTGCTCTGCATGCGATGGCGATGTGGCCTCTCCGGTTGCAACGGTGGCAAGTAGCGTCTCGGAAGGGGCATCGATGGCGCTGGTGATTTCCCCGGCAGCCCGCGCAGGGGGCTGGGTGAGTAGCTCTAGGATGTCTCGGCTGGTCTTGCAGGAGGAGGCAGTTGTCCCCGTTTCTAGTCGGCTGGCTGAGGTCGTCTGTTCCCTCGGCGCTGGGAGACTCGGCGTTGATTTTGGCAATGATTTCTCGCCTTCCGTGCTCCTTTAATTCTCTTGCCGCTGCGTCGGCTGCTTCCGCGGTTTGTGCTAATTTAATTACGGTTTGTAGCGTCGGCTCTTCTTCGGTGAGGAGTTTGTTTCTCACCGAGTTGCTCTTCATGCCGAAAACCAAGGCGTCGGTAAGGCGAGCTTCCGGGTCTTGAAACTTGCATTGAGCAAGTACCGTTCGAAGCCGCGTTGTGAATTGGCTGATTGACTCGGTTTCTCTCTGAGCCATCATGTGAAATTGATGCCGGTAAACCATGGCTGGTCTGGTTGGTTTAAAATGGCTCGCTAGTTTCTGTTGAAGGACGTCCCACGCTGTGGCTCTTGCTTGTTCTGGCTCGGTGAGAGTTTGGGCAAGTCTACGGATCTCTGCGCCGCAGTAGTTGAGAAAAATAGCCCGTCTGCGATCGGCTCCGGCGTCCTGCATTCCCGCCGCCTCGAGGAATATCTCGAAGGTGGCCATGTACTCGTCCCATGTCATTTTCTCGGAATCGAAGAGTTCTGGAGCCTGGCCGATCTGGATTTTGTCCATGTTGCACGCGAAGTTCTTCCGTTCGTTCGTCGCCAGTGAAGTAGACCCAGAGACAGGGTTTTGAGCAATCGGTACTTTTATTCAGCTCAGAGAACAAGTGACAGCTCAGCAAGGTAAAGTGACAGTTCAGCGAGTACCGACTGGCTCTGCAGGGAGAAACCGCTTCTTTTATACTTTTGCGGTTCCCGCCAAAGCGAGAGCCGGCCGCGTCTGAGCCAATCAGGAGCGACTTCCTGCTTGGGCTCAGACAGCGCTGGAAAAGAGGAACAAACTATTTACAGCGTTACAAGGTAGCCATTCCAGGATACAACACTAAGGGAGAAATGTTGGGGGTTAGGGGTTGACACTACTGAGTCCGGTAATGAGTTCTACGCTTCGACAACTCGACTGCTAAAGTCATATTTTTTACAGTCAAGCTTGGAGCAATTAATATTAAGTTTGAATTTGTTGCATGCTCTTGTGTTGTTATGGTTGAAGCTGAAGTAGTCATTGACAGGCAGGATGTTGCAGCATATGATTTTGTGGGCAATACTTAGATTGTGTTTTAGGCATCCTAGTTCTAAGCTTTATAGACCTAGGATTGATAAGTCTGCTTTCGTAGGGCATTCTGTTTCAAGTAGAGGAGTGAAGGGCTCTTCTGGTAAAGTATCTTTGGACATTTTCTAGGGTGTTGATGTCCAAGATGTGGTATGGGTTCCAGACAGATGAACTGTATTCAAGGCTTGGTCTGGCAAAAGTTTTGTAGGCTCTGGTGAGTAGTGTGAGATTGCGGGAGCAGAAGCTGCGTAGGATCAGGTTAACAACTCTAGAAGCCTTTTTGGCGATATTGTTGCAGTGGGCTTTTCTGAAGGGGAAGTGAAACGTCTTCAAAGTAAAAACAATAATGTCTGAAAAAAAACACTTTTGGGATTTTCTGCTCCATGTTTTTGTTTTTCCTCCCCACCCCCACCCCTGTTGCCGTCATGTACACAACGCACGGAAACGCCCTCCCGCGAGCCACTTTCTTTGGGCGAAGAAGGCGGAGTCAAGCAACCGAGGCGTGGCAAGGAACCAAGTCAGCGGCTAGCGGATTGGAGCAGGCGGCCGGAAGTCGGGCCTTAAAACGGGTGAGCGGGTCCCGCCTCTTTTCTCGGCTCCCGGCCGCTGGCGATGGTTGCTCCGCTCGGTCGCTGACGCTGTTTGTCGCGATGGGGAATTTGCTGCAGTTTCTGAAGTTGGTGGGACAGCTGAAGGTGGGAAATCTGGTCGACGAGCGGGGCGGGTTGGGTGGATTTTGGGTGGAGGTGGTTCTCTCTGTTCGTGCTGGGTTTTTCGTTGCCGACCTGGTTTTGCCGATTCCGAGGACCTGGCTCGCTCGTTCCGGCTCCTTTTGGGAAGCCACTCTATGATCTCCGTGAATCCGAAAGCCGGATAGAGCGAGGCCTCGGGGCCGGCCGAGGCGACCCGAGCTTTCCCTGCGGAGGAAAGGAACGGCTTCTCCGGTGGTGCTTGTTGGAAAGGCGCAGGAAAAATAATTCATTTTATTTTAGGTTTAGAATTTTAGTTATTCATCAAAATTCGCCTGCCTTCCTAGCGGCTCGAAAACGGCAAGTGGCAATAAACGCCAGTTAAAACGAAGGAAGATAGCAAGGATATTGTCATTTCAGTGTATTAATTTATTTTTATTGATTTTCACATTTTCCACAGATCTATATTCCTTGTGTATCCAATCACACTTGGCCAATAAAATGCTATTCTATTCATACAAGTAACATTAATATTAATGCTTATAGAATTTATACATTGTACATTTCCTTTTCCTCAGTTCTTACATGCCCATCTCACATTGTCATCTTTGTCCGTTCCATTTAATCCATCTATTATGATACTCAGAGGCTTTGTGTCTATCTAACTCCATGGTCAATCTTTCCATTTCAGCACAACCATAAATGTTCTTTATAATTTCCTTCTCCAGAGATGTCTGAGGGTCTTTCGATCGTTGTGCATCCATGATCCTTGCCACTCTCTCAATGTGTCATTCTGGTTTTAATCTGCTCTCTCAAACTTTCTGTCCACAGCAGATCTGTCCACGGCAGCCTCTAATCTGGTTTGTCCTTATGGCCACCGTTATATGACAGATTAGATTGACAGACATGGCCTTGCCCACACGGTGAATTTCCATAGCTGGTGATGGATTTGAAACTGGCTCTTCCCATATCTAATGCATTCAGTGATGTAATTTTTCAGGAGGCCTGGCAGTGTATGAGCTGGCACAAGCCACTGTATTTAAAGGTGTTTTGGCATGAATGGATTTTGGGCATGAAGTTTAGAGTATTACTTAGGGCCCATGTTGTTGTTATTTATCTTTTTAGGCTGCTTGGACACTCAGCTGGTTGCTTATGATTTACATTTTGTGATTGCATTGTTTTTAAAAGTTATGAGCTATCCAGCATTGCTATTGTGAGATTGCTGCTATAAAAATTGAATAAAAATTGTTGTGGTAGAAAACCTGCATAGATATTTTTATGGAGTTGCCAAATCAATCAACCAGAATAGATCGGAAGGACCTTGCAGGTCTTCTAATCTTGCCCCCTGCTCAAGCATTTCAGACAAATGACTGTCCAATTTCTTCTTTAAAATCTCCAGTGGTAAAGCACCCACAACTTCTGAAGGCAAGCCATTATTGTTTAATTGTCCTCACTGTTAGGAAGTTTTTCCACAATTCCATGCTGCTTCTTTCCTCAAATAGTTTCCATCCAATATTGCTATTGTGTCACTCCTAGTCCTTCTTTTCTCTAGATTAGCCAAACCCAAATCTTGCAACCATTCTTCACATGTTTTAGTTTCCAGGACTTTGATCATCTTAGTTGCTCTCCCTTGCACTTTTTCCAAAGTCTCAACAACTTTTTTTTGTAATGCGGTGACCAAAACTGGATGCAATATTCCAGGTGTGGCTTACCAAAGTTTTATAAAACAGTACTAATATTTCACATGGTTTTGATTTTATGCCTCTGTTTATTCAACTAAAATTGAATTGTTTTTTTTTACTGCTGCTGCATACTGCTAGCTCATATCTAAATAATAAATAAATAAATAAATATTTAAGTGATCATCCACTAGGAAAACAACATCATCATCTCACAACATCTCACAGTTACTGTTTTTGAGCCAGGTTTCAACTAATTGTGCTTGTATAATATTGAAAATAATCTCTCTCTCTCTCTCTCTCTCTCTCCATCCATCCATCCATCCATCCATCCATCCATCCATCCATCCATCCATCCATCCATCCATCTATCTATCTATCTATCTATCTATCTATCTATCTATCTATCTATCTATCTATTTCTTGGATTTATATGACCTAGTCCTTTTTTATTTGTGTTTGGGGAAAAATATTAATAAATATATATTTTAAATGTTTACGTAATACAATAGATGAACATGCTACCTGGAGCATAGGTCTGATTTTTGATCTGGATTTTCTGTTTCCTTTTTTAAAAAAATCAGAGAGTACCTCGGACTGGCTGGGTATACAGAAAGGTAAACAATCCAGAAAGTGTCTCAGATCACATGTACAGAATGGCAATTATGGCTATGGTCACTGAAGATAAAACTCTTAATAAAGATAGGTGAGTGGACCTGAAATGCAATTAAACAAACTTAATTTATATTTATTGAATTTATTTGCCACCCATATTGTAATGATTCTGGTTGGTTTCCAGCATTAAAACATTAAAATCCTAACAAATATATTTAAATCAATACAAATAGAAATCCCAAACAAGATAAAATATAGTTAAAAGATGGGCAGGGAAGGAACAGGCCTTTTGAATTGCCTCTTAATTCAACCACCACTCACCAAGTGATATTCTCATATCAGGGTCCCGAGCCATCTGGCAGGGTCTTCAGACTCCCGCAGAAAGAGAAAAAAAGTAGGAGCCAATCTCATTTTGGGGTAACATGTTCCAAAGGACAGGAGCCATGGCAAAGATGGCTCTTCTCCTGGGCCCACCATCTGAAATTGCTTGACCGATGGGGCCTGCAGCATGCCTTCTCTGCCAGTTTGGGGGGGGGGTGGACCAGTCCCAGTAGTTGAGATGGTTCCTTAAGTAATCTGGACCCATGCCATGCAGGGCTTTAAAAATAATAACCAAAACCTTGAATTGCACCCAGAAGCAAACCGACAGCCAATGGAGATCATGGATCACTGGTGTAACATGAGTCATCCCGGGAACCCCAAGAAATGCCCGTGCCACTGCACTCTGCACCAGTTGAAACCTAATTGTAAAATAGCACTAATTGTTAAATGAATGTCACCAATCATGCTGATGGTTGCAGTATTTGTTGTGGCTACTATTGAAATGCTCCTTCCCAAAACTTGGTCATATTTGATCACATTGGCTTTGTTTTAAAATGGGATGCATGCTGGATTCTGTTTTTTAGATCTGCATAACTGATATAAAGCAGAATTCATGATGTTTTAGTTCTCTTTTAAAACGATTATTATTTGTAATGTAAGGGCAGATTAGTTGATTGATTATATTTATATTACATCACCTGGCACAGTGGTTCATCTGTTACATTGAGTTTATCAGCTGGAAAATTTACAGCCTCGGTTCAAGATCCGAGTGCTGCATGACTTGGTGAGTTCCCATTACTTGCCGTAGCTTCTGCCCACTTAGTAGTTTGAAAGCATGCAATGGAAGTAGATAAATAGGTACCACTTCAGTGGGAAGGTAACAATGTATTGTGCACCTCAGTGCACCCCTGGCCATATAACCACAGAAAGGTCTTAAGATGTCTCTCCTGTCTTATTATTTCTTAGGCAGTACTGTATCTCTTTATAAATCTAAATCTACTGCCTAAGTATCAAATTTATACTGACTGGTTCCTAATATGATTTGATTGCTTATGTGTACAGATTATCATTAAGTGTTGTACCTTATGATTCTTGACGAACTTATCTTTTCTTTTATGTACATTGAGAGCATATGCACAAAGACAAATTTCTTGTGTGCCCAATCACACTTGGCCAATAAATTCTATTCTATTTTACTCTACTCCACTCTAATCTCTCCACCCTCTTTCCTCAAGGCCATTCCCACATTTCATTGTAAGTCTGGCATTGAAATAATATATTTGAATAAAATAATAAAATATCAATAATTCTAAATAATACAGAACCAAAGCTTCCCAAACCCAAGTGTCATTCCAAATACCAAAGAGCTCAATTTTCAGCTTCTCCCAAAGTGCAGTTAAAAGTGGAGGATCCAGAATGAAGCCACGCCCAAGAGCCAGTGCTGCTACTGAAATTCAGTACAGTGGAACCCCGACATAAGAGCTGCTCTACTTAAGAGCAACTCGAGATAAGAGCTGGGAGGGGAGAGATATTTTTGTTCTACTTACAAGCCCAAATTCGAGATACAAGCGCCAAGGAGCTGTCTCCTGAAGCCAAACGCTAACTTCCACGTTCGGCTTCAGGAGACAGCTGCGAAGCGGCGCGCGTGTTTTAAAAGGTTGCAGCCGGCCTGGGGGGCTCCGGGGGTGCTTGCAGCTTTCTTTCTTGCTCTTTTTCTTTCTCTCTTTTACCTTCCCTTCCTCTATTTCTTCTTTTCTTTCTCCTTCCCACCTTCTTCCCTCCCTCCCTCCCTTCACTCATTCCTCTCTTACTCTCCCCTTTCATAAGTTTCCTTGCTTCCTTCCTCTGTTCCTGTCCCTTCCCCCTTTCTTTCTTTCTTTCTTTCTTTCTTTCTTTCTTTCTTGCTCTTTTTCTTTCTCTCTTTTACCTTCCCTTCCTCTATTTCTTCTTTTCTTTCTCCTTCCCACCTTCTTCCCTCCCTCCCTTCACTCATTCCTCTCTTACTCTCCCCTTTCATAAGTTTCCTTGCTTCCTTCCTCTGTTCCTGTCCCTTCCCTCTTTCTTTCCTTCCTTCCCACCCTCCGTCCATTCATTCACCCATTCCTCTCTTGATCGCTTAAAGCCGGTCCCTGGTGCAAAAAGGGTTGGGGACCTCTGTCCTACAGGATTGGGTGGCAGAGAAGTTGAACATATGTAAATTTAAAAGTTTAAGAAAGTTTACAAGTTAAGTGAAAGAAACTTCATTATTCATTTATATGTACATGTACATTTCTTCATTAAAAACATGTCTTTCTGCATAATTTAGACTAACTTTGTGAGTTTTTTGAGGGCTGGAACCAATTAAAATTATTTACATTAATTCCTATGGGGAAAAGTCGTTCGAGATAAGAGCTGCTCGACTTAAGAGCCCAGGTCCGGAACGAATTAAACTCGTATCTCGAGGTACCACTGTACTCCCAAACTTCATCCCCTTCTTGTTTAGTGATCACAATCTGTCCCTTAAAATTAGAAGCAGAATGGTAACTAAGATAACACATGGGAGATACAGTGAGTTACTGGTTAGTTGCTGTCCTTATTTAGAAACATAGAAGACTGATGGCAGGAAAAGGACCTCATGATCCATCTAGTCTGCCCTTATACTATTTTTAATGTGTGGTTTCATAGATCAGAACCCCCTGACTAGCTAGTTTTTTTGTTTGACACTGGCCAGACCGTAAATCAGTTTTTTGTTTTTAGGCCCTCAAAATGTTGTTACAAATGGTTACATTGGAGAAAGAATGAATTTTAAAATTTTTATTATCGTTACTGGTGTTTTTGGAAAACACCAGTAATTAAAACCTCTATTTATCCTTTGTGTTTTATTTCATTAATGTTTGTGAAGAGATGGTTTTCTGGAGATCTGTATATGATTCACTAATATTCAAAGTAAATTTTGCTGGTGGGGCTTCTCTGTTGCATATCTTTATACATATTTTCTTTGCAGGTGCGTTCGATTAGCTTTGGTTCACGATATGGCTGAATGCATAGTTGGTGACATTGCTCCTGCTGACAATATTTCCAAAGAAGAGAAACATCGGCAAGAAAAGGTCAGTATGGAGATGGGAGTAGCCTGATTGTCCGTAGCAGCTTTCCCTGAACTGCCATTCCCAAACCAACATTAAAAAACACTTTTAGAACATCTTTCTGGTATAGAATTTTTTGACTGTTGAACTATTTGTGTCATTTCCACCAATAATAGTGGGTTGTTGTACATTTACTAGTAAATATAAGGTTCTAATCTTCTAGTCCTTGAATTATAACCATAATGCAACCTGCCTAGCAGAGTTATATTGTGGTGTTCCTTAACTGAGTCATGCCAGACCTGATTTTGTGGTAGTCATTAAGCAAAACAATGGTTCCCTATGGGCTGGAAGTAAATGCCAGCATTCAGCAGAACCAGCATAAAGATGCGATTGCATGACCACAGGTGCTGCAAATAGCTGTACTGTATATATGGTCATTTGCTGAGTGATGGATAGAGTCAGCAAGCTATTGGAATTTCAGAATCATAAGTATTCCATGGATGTCAATCATGAAAGACTACCAAGCAACTGGTTGTAAATTAGTGACTGCTTGTTGTGATAAAAACCAAGCTAACATCCCCTGGTTTTACTAATTCGGAATAGCAATGCAATAGACTATGGCTTTTATTAATGTCCACAGAGTACAGGATAAAAGTATTTGTTAGCATTTAAAAAAAAAAAAATCGAGCATCTTGGTGATTGAAAGTTGGCTTGCCTGAACACTGCAGACGGATGGGCTTGATGCAAAGATGTGCAGACCTGGTAGAAGGGCTTTCTCCCTCCTTTCTAGCCTTTTTAGGCTGGGAATATTTAGAAACATAGAAGATTGACGGCAGAAAAAGACCTCATGGTCCATCTAGTCTGCCCTTATACTATTTCCTGTATTTTATCTTACAATGGATATATGTTTATCCCAGGCATGTTTAAATTCAGTTACTGTGGATTTACCAACCACGTCTGCTGGAAGTTTGTTCCAAGGATCTACTACTTGGAACAAACTTCCAGCAGACGTGGTTGGTAAATCCACAGTAACTGAATTTAAACATGCCTGGGATAAACATATATCCATTGTAAGATAAAATACAGGAAATAGTATTTCCTCCATCCTGAGAGAGGTGGAAGAATCAGCAAAGCTGCTGCTAATAGAGCCTCTTCGCTCAGCCATAATAGCTGTGGCAGCAATTAGTTTTGATGAATCACTCCTCCAGACTCCAGTTACAACAGGGAATGCTGTCCCAGGGGATCAGTAGTACTCACTGTGCCTCACAATAAGTGGAGACTAGCAAATAGCAGCAGCAGCAGGAAAAACAGACACAGCCTAAAAGGGATAGTAGCAGGCCGGCAGTATGGCCACTGAAGCCAGAAAAGTTAACTGCTTCACGATTGCCAGCCAACAATATGGATGCTCGTGTGGAATAAGGCTGGAATTCTGCAAAATAGCCTTTGCTTAGAAAAGGCTGTTGATCCAAGCTCCTCCAAATGCTTGCCATGCCCCTCCTGGGCTCTGAGCCAATCAGAGTTTCAGCAAAAAACCCGCCCATGAAATTGCCACCCGCAGCGAGCCGAACAGTAAGGGCTTCTATAGGAGGCTATCGATGCAGCCACCCAAAAGCGCTCTAGACACCTTCCAGCCAATTCAAAACTTTCCTTTTTAAAAAGTTTTCAATTAAATTCAATTAAATCCAAATTAAAATAAATGAATTGCAACTTTACATTGAATTATCAGGAGCAACTCAATCTGTATCTCTTCAAGCCGACTGAATTGAAAAAACGAGCTTGGCCAGAGGAAGAGGCTTGTCCAAAGAATTTGCAACTCCGTTGCTGGCCAGTCAGTCCAACCCATACTTGGACTCTCCATAGCAGTGCACAATAGAACATGTTTTGTTTCTTTCTTCTTTCTTTTTAGGAAGCTATGAAACATTTGACCAGATTGCTGTCAGATGATCTGGGAAAAGAGATTTATGAACTCTGGGAAGTAAGTTTTCAGCATATAAAATTATTGTGTTTTTTTTCTTTTTAAAAAATGTTTAACATTATTTTGTATGAAAGCCACCATCAATTTAAGAAACCCCTCTCTACTGCTCATAATAAGATTCAGGGTAATTGTCATGCAGCTATGATCCACTATATTGGGAGTTAAAAAGCGCAGTTAGAAATTTGAAGTGTACATACTTAACATGATCAGTATACCTTGTCCATTAAAGTGACCTCTTTCTTCAGTTTTTGCCTAACAGTTTCAGAAAGTTAAGTATGTATGTATGTATGTATGTATGTATGTATGTATGTATAATACATATATTACACCATTTATTTAATGACCAAAGTTATGATGGTATTGAAAAAAGCAACCTACAACCAGTCTTTAAACTTACCATTGCAGCATCCCCGCGGTCAGGTAATCAAAATTTGGATGCTTGGCAACTGACATGTTGTTAACAGTTGCCGTAACCTGGGGTCACATGATTGCCATTTACAACCTTCCCAGGAGTCATAACAAGCAGAGTCAATGCGGCGGGAGGGGAGTCTGGTTTGCTTAAGCAATATATAATTCTAAATGCTATTCCTATTTCCTTAATGACCATAGCAAAAAAAACCAACGTAAAATTGGTTGTCTCACTTATTGACTATCTGTTAATGATGAAGGTTTTGGGTCCAATTGTGGTCATAAGTCAACGGCTACTTATAATGCTCTACTTTGCAAATTCAGATACTTTTCAAGAGCAGCACTGAGTAAAGCACAATACAGTAGTTTGGTCAGATTGTATCCGAGAAATAAGCTGGCTTAGAAATGTTTGCACCCTTGTAAGTATGCAAATCACCACAAATGACCACTGAAGGTCAAGAACTATTCAAAAGATAAGAGTGTGTTCTTTCTGGAGTACAGTCTCATTCAGAAAAAGCTTCAGTTCACTTCCAGAGTGAAGCTGTCTCCGTAACCTCAACACCTCTAGTTTCTCTGAATTTACTGTAATTTCAGCTTGTTCCCTCTTTTTTAGCCCATTATTCAGGTGAGGCAATATCCCACAGTACTGATGGCTTCCTTAGTGATGGTTGGGAAGAACGGTGGCATTGTGCATCTGTTAAAACAGTAGGCATGTGGAATAATAAATTTAAGATTCACTCAAAACAGTTTGTTTAGGAACATTTCAGCTTATGTTACATGTGGAGAATTAACAACAAGATATCTCTCTAGCAATGAAAGAGTTCTAGAAGCACAGTTTCCATGTGAACTAAGGGAAGGCATTCTGCTGGAAAAGTACTGAGAGGAAATAAATGCTCTGAGTAACTCAGTGAGTGGGCACTGTAGTCCTTAGAAGAAGAAGAAACATTCTGTGTAGGTCACCTTGATTGTTCAGGAACTCAACCTACCTTTGCATTGGGAAGGTATGTTCGGGTGTGTAAAGGAAGAGAACATAAAGGTTAGAGTGGCGCTCTTAGATCAGAAAGCGAACAATACAGAATATAAACCTGCATTTGTTTCTACATTTTTAATTTTTTTTTATTTATTAGATTTGTATGCCGCCCCTTTCCGTAGACTCGTAGACATGTCTGACTTGGTAGAAAAATTAATGCTGGGAATGACTTACAGACCCCCTTTTGACAGGATGAACTCCTTTCCCATTATATTTGTCCTCAGGAATATGAATATCAGTCTACTGCAGAAGCAAAATTTGTAAAACAGCTGGATCAATGTGAAATGATTATTCAAGCTTTAGAGTATGAAGAGTTAGAGAAAAGACCTGGGACGTTACAAGACTTCTATGATACTACTGCTGGTAAATATCCTTTCCTTTAAACAAATGTATGTTTAAGACTCATGAGACAAAATAAATGTTATAGGATGGCTTCTTTGCTGAGGGATGACGCTGCAGGATGCCAGTCTTCTTTCTTTCTGTTGCGGAGCTAACTCGTCCCCTGTGGCACAGCTTGCAAAGTGCAAGAATGTCAAACAAACAGGGCCAGGAGTCTTAAGGCAGCCAAACTACTAGTGTGTGTTAGCATTGTAGCCTCTCGGCTAATGTAACATTGTTTTACATTAAATAAAATAAAGATAGGATGTTAATTTAAAACATATGACTGAGATCCCCATGATCGCCCTTTGAAAATGTTCTGCTATTGAAAGGTCTCAAACCACAAGCTGACAACACCATGATGGGAAAGGGAAGGAGTTGGACTGTCCTCCTGGGGGATGCTCCCTTTTGCTGACTGGAAAAGGGCTTTTTGCCTTGATCTCTGGAAAGCTATCAGGATCAGAGGGTTTTATTCATAGCCTAAATCTTGTAGAAGTCTAGTTAGTTGTACATTTTCCAAGAAATTCAATTTTGGTTGTAGGATTTTGTCCTTCAGAAAAGGGATCAGTCCACTAAAGTCTTTCATGATTGAAGTTGCAAGACATTCTAGTTAGAATTTTTCAAACACAAGAAGCTGCCAACATTCCTCTGATGGTAGCACTTGGTACCCTTATTTTCCACGACTTTGGCTTGTCTACTTATATTGTGGAAGGCTAGCAAAAAAGCTGTCAATTTATGTAGCTCTCTGTGACCTTGATTTCAGAGGCAAAGGACATTTAAAAACCCAGCCAATTGTATTGATGTGTGCTATGGGCTTGCTCCTCCTCATCTGATCTGATTTCAGATGACAATTTAAGGAAATAACACAACATAGGTGCCAAGCTTCCCCCCCCCCCGCAACATTCCAAGCTTTATTGTAATTTTAGGGAGGACTACCTCACAAAATAGAACTAGTCTAGGCAAACAGATGAGTAACAAATATAAAAGCTTAGATAATATAGTAACACAGTTCTTGTAGATAAAATTATATATCAGTTACTGCCATAATCTTGCACTTAGCCTACTTGAAGAGTATGTAAACTAACTAAAAACTTTTTCTACAGGAAAATTTAGTCATCCAGAAATAGTCCAGCTTGTATCTTCAATAAACAAAGAAAGAAATGCAAATATAGCTGCGGAAAAGAGTGATCCTCCAACTTGAATCACGTTTGAAATGTGCTTAACTGCATCCAAAATAAATTATTTTATGATTTGAACATGTATGTGTATGTGGTCTTGTGGCATCATATACATAGACTGTTGGTTTATCAATTTGTATAAAATGTAGGCAATAAATGAGGCGGTGATATGGGATAGGAAGGCAAAGATTTTTTAAAGTATTGGTGTTAATTAAAGTGTCCGCTTTAAAAGCATGGCTGGAGTTTTATAGGAGGCAACTAATATCTAGAATATTCAGTAATAAATTAAAATTGGACATAGTATGAACCACTTTGTTACTGCCATCTCAGACTCTGCATAACAAAAATCTGTATCAAGTGAGAAAACAAGTTCACCATTTTGGCAGTTCCAGTTATTGAATTTCAGACACCCAAATGATTAAACCATATGTCAGCTTTTCAGTCTGTTTCTTTGAACATTTGCAATAAAAATAGTAATCCTCTTTAAATGAGCTACATAACCCAGTAACATATGAAACAGGAAAATAAAAATAGCTGCTCAGGTCACACACTACATAATTAATTAATTAAACACAAATAATTCAAATTGGTTAATGCTGCATAAATTTAATTCAGCTCCATCTCTTTTAGATATCAGGTTTTTTGCCATGTTCATAAGTCATATGATTTTTTTTTTTTACATAGTTTAAAGGTCCAGCCCTAAATTAAGAATTGACATTTTAAATATTCTCTTTAAAAAGTATAAATATGCTAGGGTCTTTTTGACAGGCACACTTATTTTACTCCAATTGAAAAGAGAAAAACAATTACAATTCAAACAACTGCAGGCAAGCACTGATATAATCTGGCTCAGATTTTTATCAAATGTCTACATGTCACATGTTTGCAAGGAAATTGGAACTGTTTGTATATACCTAACTTTTTACTCATTGACAATTCCAAAATTATCTTTTTTTGTTTGTTTTATATTTCTTCAGTACTTTGTACTACAGGCATGTATATCACTGCTTCTTTAGACATAAAACTTTACAACATACTTTATATGTGTATATATATTTATATTTCTTCCCTAAAAGAGGGTGGAGATATTGGGGCTTATACATTGAATACTGCCAATTTTGGCATCCTGAAATCCCCTGCACACACCCTGTTTACATGAAAAAAGGGACAGAGGGTTTGGAAGGTCTGCCGAGCGCTCATGGGGGCCAGCGAGTGCAAAACCCTTTGTTTTTTCTTATTTTCCTCTTCGAAATCTTGGTGCATCTTATAGTCTGAAAAATATGGTACAGTAGTACCTCTAGATACGAGCTGCTCCACATGCGAGTATTTCAAGTTACGAGCCGAGACTCGAACAAAATTTCTGTTCGACACCCGAGCTCAAATTCGGGATACGAGCCGAGCTTCCACTAGGTGGCGCAAGAATTCCTTGCTTCCAGTTATCTCGGCGCGAAAAACAAAGTCTAAAGGCATTCGTTCGAGATGCGAGTTGATCGACATACGAGCTCGGGTCTGGAACGAATTAAACTCGTATGTCGAGATACCACTGTAATTGTCTTTTGTTCCAATCCTTATCCCAATGGCACATATAATGAAGAGGCTGATTTTCAACAGTCAGAAATAGGCACGTTAACAGAGAACAGGCAAAAACAGCTTTGTTGTTTATACAAGAAAAAAATAGAATAGGTAAATAGCTTGAACAATAATCATCTCATCTTATTTTCTGAAATTCATTATAAAAACATACATGGACAAATTTCTTAAGATAATATATGCCATTTTAAAAATTGACACAATTGTATAGAAGTTACAATATAAAATCACTTATAAGCATAAATAGAATAGAATAAAATAGAATAATATGTAAGGACAGCTAGTAGTTACTTCTGCAGCAATAGCTGCCATTTGGTTGCATCCCAGCTGATCTCCCTGCCTAGTACTATCTGTCCAGGTATATTCTCAATGCAGTCCTACACCTTCATACTCAGTCCTGGAGAGAAAAGAAACATGTTTTGCATCGATCATATGCAAACAGCAGGGCAAAGAATCACCTAGCAATGGAGCTCCTCCTCTGTTTCTGAAAGTCGGCTGCCTGCAATGGGGCTCCGAGCACTGGCATTGGCTGCAGAGCTGAGAACTTCTTCAAAGTTTCCTCCTGAGTGAGGTGTACCTCCAACTTTTGTCTGGAAGGAACAAAACAATCCCCCCACCCTAAAATTAATAATTTAATCTTTGTCTCTCTGGACTGTTTACATATTTTGACTACTAATACCATGGCACCCTTGCATATGAACTTATTCTATCTTTTGATTATCCCTGCTCACAAAGCAGCAAGTGAGGCAGAACTTGTTTAAAATGCAGACAGCTTGTGCCAGAGCAAAAAAATATTAGGAGTTTATTCGTGTTGACAAATAGGCAAACTTTGTATTAAATTAGGTACAGTATTTTGATGCACAGTACGGAAGTTTCTTGATTCAAGATTTACGGGATCGTCTCCTGCCACATACTTCCCAGAGACCGATTACATCACACAGGGTTGGCCGCCTTTGGGTCCCGTCGGCTAAGCAATGCAGGTTGGTGGGCCCGCAGGGAGGGCTTTCTCTGTGGCTGCCCCATCCCTTTGGAACTAACTACTCCCTGATGTCCGTATTGCTCCCACCCTACTGGCCTTCTGAAAGGCCCTGGCTTTGCTGGCAGGCTGGGGGCTGTGAGTGTTACATCTAGTCACGGCCAAACTGAGTGATTGGTGTGTCTGATTGGACAGTTTGTCAAGGGTTATTAATTGTTAGTACTGTATAATGGGGTTTGGGTGGCATAGAACTCAAATAAATAAAGAAGATAGTTCTTACAAAGTTGGTTATGAATTCATCCACTTTCCTTCAAAGAGATCTAATGTTACATTTTGGACAAATTAGTACCGGGTGGAAAACAAGGAAATTATCTGAGTAACAGAAATTACCAGGAACCCTGGAAAAAAATATGCATGACCTGGCCCTAGATCTGAATTCTACTGAAATAAGATCTGAGTTCTATTGATCCAAGTTCTATTGAAAATATGGCTTGCTCTTGAACCAAGTATTTCAATTGATAAACAACACTGGGATTAAAAATGCACTGGGAAAAGGGGGAACATGATCAAAACATTTAAATATGTTAAAGAGTTAAATAAGGTTCAGGAGGGAAGTGTTTTTAATAGAAAAGTGAACACAAGAACAAGGGGACACAATCTGAAGTTAGTTGGGGGAAAGATCAAAAGCAACATGAGAAAATATTATTTTACTGAAAGAGTAGTAGATCCTTGGAACAAACCTCCAGCAGACGTGGTTGGTAAATCCACAGTAACTTAATTTAAACATGCCTGGGATAAACATATATCCATTGTAAGATAAAATACAGGAAATAGTATAAGGGCAGACTAGATGGACCATGAGGTCTTTTTCTGCCGTCAGTCTTCTATGTTTGTATGTAGAGTTTGCCTGGCTCCCCTAATCCCTTTCCCCTTTGTTCTTATCCCTACCTTAATACTTGTAACGGTGGTTTCAACCTTTTCTTCAAAGGATTTGAATGTAGGAGAATTCCTTAAAAGGATAAAACAAAGACCAATATTTGTTAGTATTTAATCTTGTTCATTTCCTTAGTCAATATTTAAAAGTTTAAAGTACTCCATTTAGAAGAAAAGTGCGGTCTGGTTACATGGAACACCAAGAATGACATGAATTATTTTGCAATATTTGGACATCTGTTTAGCCTACATCACCATACAAGTTCTTTATGGCCCTATTTTTCCAGACATCATTATTTTTTCCGGCTTTAAATCAATGTGCTATTTTATCATCTTTCCAGCCATTTTTGTCTAGTATTTTCTTGCTTCTACACATGTTCACCACATATGATAATTAGGGCTCAGATATCTAGTGGCTCTTCCAACATTTGGTTGACTTATCTTTAAATCTTGTAGACAACATTCTTCAAGTAGAAATAAAGATACTTGATACAAATGGAAATTTGTAAAGCTTGGACTGAGATGCTATTGGAGAAATAATGATGTTCAGAAGGTACTGTATTTCAATTCTTTGCATAGGAACAAAACACACCCATTGCAAGGCTGATGCTATACAGAAAGAAGCTTTAATTCAGAATGCATTTAAAATTGATTTAAATCATTTTTGCAGAGCATTCACTTCTGGCATTGTTCCAGGAGAATTATTGCAGTAGATGGTTGATATGAAAGTGCTCTGGCATGTAGGCAATATTAACAGATGAAACTTAGACCCAGACACAGGAATTAGATATCAAGTTTGTTTCTGAATTAAAATGATGTAACTGGGACTTTGGCCTTAGAAAATCTCAGAATAAAGAATAAGATAGAAAATGTAATGGGTGCTCCCCCTTCCCATTTTCTCTAATTATAACATGCATTTTCAAACATTTTTGTTTTAAGGCACTGCTAAAATAAGGAATGTTTTCCATTCTCTATTATCAATTACTGCTACTACTCTGTGCAATATTCTTTTGCCCAAAAGTTTCCATCTCAGCTAAACAAGAAAGGCTCTTAATGACTCAGAGCTTGATACATTTTCTTTAATCCAAACTCTATTTAAAAAAAAAAGGAAAATACAATTATGCGAAACATTTCTAATATTCAACATAAGAGTTGTAGGATTAAATCACAAGACCCCAGCCTGTGCCTAGTAAATGTGCTGGATGTGATTGTATGCATGCGATTGTTCGATTTTAATGATTAGTTTTAAGATAATTTTTAAATTAACTATTCTATTAATTGGCTTAGAAATGTTTTAGATATTGGAACCTTTTTTGTCGAACTGTTGTAAGCCGCCCCGAGTCTACGAAGAGGGGCGGCATATAAATCCAATAAATAAATAAATATTCTCACAATTACAATACCATTGGCTATATAACCGTAGTTACCTCATAGCAGGCATACTCATGGAATGGCGGATAGAATACCTGCTTTGCAAAAGCATGAAAAAGAAGACAAGATACAGAGCCATTACACATTTGCAGCTATATTGATTTCACATTAATCACACCTAACAGTAGACTATTGTAGTTTAAATTCTAAGAGCATGCTCACTGAGGAAAAGCTACTTTGGAATCTCACTAAAATACAACACTCCGTTGTCAGAATCTAATGGAAGATCTTCCTTGGTGACACTTTAAATCTACTTCATTTGGCTTTAATTTATGGATTATAGCTAGATGGGGTTAGTACAGTTTAACATTCTGATTGTGCCTTTCGGGAATAGTTTAAAGACTGCCAATAACAACAGCAGGAAGGAAGATACTAATGGGAAGAAGAGTAATAGTTCTAAACCAGGAAATACTTTGTTCAATTGGTTAAGTCCAATATCTTAGAAGTAAATGCATTACTTCTAAGATAAGATGAACATGCCTTAAAGTTAATGGTTGCCTTTAATAAACTCAGTCTTTTCAGGGACTGAAAAATAAAACTCATCTCTAAAAGGGCTCTATTTTAAAGACCCTGCCACTTGGGTCCTTATCTATATTTAGGAAAGTTCATTTAGTCTTGTCAAATGGGAGGAGGAGGAGGAGCGAGGTGGGGGGTATTTCTTGTGTCTAACCCTCTTTTTAAAACACTGCAACAATAAGGAGCAGACAGAAGACAGAAAGCTACGTCCTATACAAGTCAAAGCAATACAATCTGGCCCCGTTCTGCTCATAAATATTCTAAAAATGGGAAACAGGATAGATTTAGAGCTAACTCAGTTGTTTCCATTTTTCAGAAAGAAACAACTGGAAAGTACCAAGCTATAATTGAGAGCATCATGGATATTTAGACTTAGACCAATACATGCATATTTACTTTGGAAGCCCTACCTATAGTTGGAAGTTTTAAATGTTCCTATTAGCAACTTCCTCAATAATGTTTGCAGATATTTTTTCAGTCCTTAGTAATTTCTATGCTGTTTAATCTAGCTATATACTGTATTCCAAAATATTTTAGTTAAAGCAATAATATCCCTCCTTTTTTGAAAAAGTTTATTTTTCTTTTTAAAAAACACATATTTTCTCCACATTAAAAAACATACATAAGTTATAGCAATCATATTTCTCATTTCCCTTTATCCCTTTTATATTAAGTTAATATTTAAAATTTTATCTATATTCCTTTTCAAACCATTCATAAAATTTCACCCAAACTTTGTAAAACTCTGAATCCTCCTTATCTTTAACTTTCGTTGGCAGTCTATTCATATCATCTGTCTCTTTAAAAGAGGGAAAACGTTGTCATAATAAAAAACACTGCCAAATATTTACAATATGTATGTACCAGTGGTGGGCTGCTTCTGGTTTGAATCGGTTTGCCCATACCGGTGGCGGAAATTTGCCCCCCATCTCACCACGGCCCCAAACCGGTTTTCTAGTTGCTGCAGCATGCAAAGAATCCTTCGCGTATGTGCAGACTTCCAACACGATGCGAACCGTTGGGAAGGTTAAATAGAACCCACCCCATTGTATGTACCCTATATACTTGTGGGTAAGCCAACTTGCATTTTTCATGGTATTTTGGTTTTAAAAGTAAGGCTATATTTATCTGCAGGTGGACCTATCCACAAGTATGAATGGAAAACATGGCCTGTTTTTAAAAGTATTACCACATATGCTCATGGATAACCCTATCCACAGATAAGTCAAGGGAATTTTGGGGGTGTATTTTGGCACCTAAAATTCTTGGTTTGTCTGAATATATATGGCATTCTTCATAAAACTTCAAAGTTTCCTGAATGTACAATGGATGGCTTACAAATAAGAAACTGAGAGAATGTGAGATAACATGAAGTAGTAACAACATATAGTCACCTTACCCAATGGAATGTGACCTGGATCAGCAGCGTAAGGAAAAATCAGGAAGAATTAAGCATGGGTATATAGCTATGGAAGTTCTTTCAAAACCCAACAGTCTACCCAATGTCAAAAGAGAGATTGAACAATATTTACAGAATTTTTCATGACCAGAAAGCATGTGAAAATGGTGCTTCATGAAGTATGTTAGCACATGCAGAGCATCAGCTTACTGAATGAATGAATGAATGAATGAATGCATGCATGAATGAATGAATGAATGAATGAATGAATTAGTTAGTTAATTAATTAATTAATTAATTAATTAATACTAAGAATGACTGAAAGTCTGAAAGCAGGTACATTGCTTTCAGGTGGTACATTGGCCCTAGATTGGATGGATGGAAGAGTATTTGTTTTTTCATGAATTAATTAATTAATGAATTCATGAAAAAACAAATAAACTTCCATCCATCCAATCTAGGGCCAATGTACCACCTAGGTGCTTTCAGACTTTCAGTCATTCCTAGTATGAGTGTTGTATGAATTGTTAATTGAAGTTTTTAAATTTAGAATTTTTTTAGTTTATGTTATTAATTGGATTATTTTTCTACTGTTTTATTATGTGCTGTGAGCTGCCCCGAGTCCTCAAAGAGGGGCGGCATACAAATCCAATTAAATATAAAATATAAATATAAAAGTGATGCCCACTGTTATTTGTATAAAGCTCTCTGCTTAGCTCCCCTTTCCAATGCTTTATACAGCCCTATAAGTATCAGTATTTGCAATCTTAAACATGTTTCTAATAAGAACATGAAAACTTTAAACTTGTTCCCAGAGGGTGCTAGCAGTCAAACCGTAACATTTCAAATAATTCATGTCCATTAAATGAACTTTGCAATGTTTAGAACTATTTAACACTCTTAAAACATAGCTTTTCAGAGAGCAGAAATTTAATAGACCGTTATCAGCAGCAGCAGCAGGTCTGGTAATTAAATAGCAAAAGAAGAATGTCTTAGCTTAGAATGCATCTTCATCCCTCAATCAGCAGTATTGCTTTAAAAATTGTATCTATAAATCAAATCAGTTGCAACAGTTGATTTATTCGACTTCTATGCCACCCAATCCCATAAGACTCGGTATGCATACAGTATGCAACATATATAGGTGAGTCAATTAGTTTCAGTTGTGTGCATAAAATTAAGCATGGGATGGATTAAGATTACCAAGATTGTTTTGTTTCTCATAGCCAATTTAGAATAGAGCAGCACAGAAACCTTAGATTAATTAATTAATGAATTAATTAATCAATAACATCTGGATGTGCTTCCAACAGGAATTCAGAAGGATTTGCAAGAAAATTCCAAGCCAATTCCACAGTGAGAAATGAAAGCATTCAAAGGCAGAGCTTATTTGCTGGACTGCACATCTGGCACATATAATTTCAGTGGTATAAATTATGTCAACTAATGAAAGAGAAAACAGTGATGATTTAAATTGAATCAACTGAAGTCCTTAATGATATAAAATGGGGAAAATCAAACTATGTGATCACTAAGAATCAACACTGATTTGATGGCATATAATAAATCATTTCCTGAACCTGATGCTATAAACATTACCCAGTTTTATCATTAATAGAACAATATTTATATATTATTTTAATGTGACATATTTATCTTTACTTTTTTGAAGCTTGCTATTAATATCAGATCTCTATTATTATTTTTAGAAAAGAACTAGGCCCAACTATTTTGTACTACTGTATATTATTTATCAAATGGCAAATAACCATGGTAAAATGTACATACTATTAGCTGGAATTGTATTAGAGAGCTACACAGTAAGTTATCCTCATTAAAATAATTATTTTCCAAGGGATGGGAGGAAGAGATATAGCTAAGGCAAAATCAACAGCTAATATGGGCAAAAATTACACAAGACTGGCTTTGTTTGAACTGAAAAAGTGTCAACCCTCAGTACTAAACTGCAGAAGTAAATTAAAGTCAACATAGGATGTTCCATTTAAGATGATAGAAGATAACTTTCAATCTATAGGTCAAGCCACGGGCAACTTCCTTTACTGCCAACTATTGTTTTGAAGATTAGGAACTATCTGTTTGAAAAAGGTTTTAATCCTTTCATCTTGGACTTATGTCCAAAGTCTTTCACCTCATTCCTACCAAACTGCTAAAACCTTGGCAATAAGTAACAAAGCAAATAAAAAATTAAAACTAGTTGCCTAACAACTTATAAACCTGGAATAGATTACCTTGCTGTTCATCAGTCAGCTCAACCTTGAAATATCTAATAATCAAACCTGAATTTCTATGAAAGACAACTCTGATAGAAAAGATCCACCCTGGAGCAGTCCACTGAAAAGGATGAATGAAGATAATGAATGTTTTACAAGTTGATGGCTTTACAAGTTCTAACATTTTACGGTAATTGCTTAGGAATGTGTGCAGTCAATCACTGTACATAGCATTTCTAAGAGTTTGGACGTAAACTAGTTAGTCTTCATCCCGAATATGCTTTTTTAAAAGGCAACTGGACTTAATTTTTCCTTGAAGATGTTTTACCTCTCATCCAAGAAGCATCTTCAGTTCTGACTTCAGTTCTAAAGCCGCGAAGACAGAACTGAACTCCAGTTGACTTTTGAAAAGGCACTTTTGGGACAATCATCACCTGGAAATTGAGAATCACCATAGATAGTTATTCTTCAAAATACTTGTTCTTTAAGATTCCAAAGTTTTTGTGGTCCAACTATACATATACTAAAAAGAAATGGCAAACTGGACTTAAGCTCTTTGGTTCCACTATCAATATTAAGAAACCTTATCTTAATAAAGTAGCAAATTACAATAAAATGGAAAAATGAAAGCTAATTTAACTATGATTCAATTTTGCAAAGCTAGTAAATTGAAGAATAATTAGGAGGAACTAAATTTCATCCTTTAAATTAAATCCAAACTGGCATACCTCATATCTCCAAACTTCTTGCTGATAACTGTTCCAACGTTGCTGATAGCTGCTGTGGCCTTTTGCCCTGCATGAGTTAGAGTTTCTTGAGTCTTCTTATACCTAGCATAGCGTAAATAGTAATCCTAATTAATAACAAAATTCATTTTTGCATCCTTAAGATATCAGAACAAGTAAGAAGACAACATTTTATTACAGGACTTGGAAGCCAAAGTGTAAACTGGGTTATAAAAAGGGTAAAAGAGTTATATCTATGTCTAAAATGCGTTAGTCATTCTTTCAAATTATTATTATGCTCCTAAATATGGCTGTGCATTGTTTGAAATTGCTAACAGCAGCTTTTCCATTCAAGTTTGAATAATAATATTGTCATTCTTTTTTGAGAGTCACACAGAAAACTGAAAAAGACAGTACTGTTTTAAGAGATTTAAGAGCCCTTCTGCTCCCACATTCCCAAACACTATCAAGTACAGTAGTTTTCAAAGCTTATATTTGTTACTATATTTGCTCTAAATTAGAAAGATCAAGAAGCTAATATCAATGTGTTTAGGACTAAAATAAATGTAACTTAAGTTCCCTTAACATGTTAATTGCTAGTTATCCAGTACATATTGATGAAGGGAGGGGGGGGCAGTAAAAATGTTATTACTTCGCTAAAAGAGAAACAGTCTAGAATTCTACTCTTAAACTGCAGTTTGTAAAGATTGGTTGAAGAGTGAGCAACAGCATGCACATCAGCCAGATTTATCTGTGTTGTACACATGTGTAAAGCACTATACTAATTAAAATTATCACATAGCTAGGAAATTAATTTGATGGCTATGAGTAAACTAGTTATTCAAAATCAAAGTTATTGCATTGAGCATTTCAAAACAATATCATTTCAATAAACAAGAATAGCCATTTCAGGCACATCTCACTAATTGTGCAGTTCATGGAACAGATTCATATTAAAAGGAATTCTGCCCTTCCTCTTAAAACAGCCAGCTCAATGCATATCACAATCCTTTTAAATTTTCACATGACTAATTTATAGGACATGTTTTAATTTTCCATGTTTCCATTTTTCAATATAGCTGCGAAACTGTTTTAAAATCTAGAAACCAAGAAGACAGCTTTAGTCAATTGTATTTGCTGAATATGCTCATTCCTATCTCACAATTTATCTTTACCTTTGTACCTACGCTGGAGGTATATGCTCATACCCAAACACAATTACTACTATGCTTTCTTTTACTCTTGTAAAAATAGTCTTGTAAAAATACTGAGCAAGCAGATTGCATCCAACTATTTACATTTATATGCAGTTGGTTTACCAAACATAGTAAAACCCAGTTCACTGTTTATAATTTAATTCAATATATTCCTTTTGTTCTATTAAGTAGTAAAATGAAAACAACTGTGATCTAGAGGAATGGAGAAATAAAAGAATAAAGTGAAATTTAAAAAGCATATCATTAAGAGAAACAAGCTATAATACTAACAAATAGTAATACAAAGAGCCCACTAAAGTGTCATGTTTGTACTACTTTTATTCTCTGTAACTATGGAGTGCCCATTGATTATGATTATGTCAATGGGCACCACAAAATATCTGTCAACGACTCAAACATTTAGAAAGAAATCTGAAAGAAGTAAAAATATTTGGATGAGAACCTCCAGAAATAAAGAATTAGGCAGCGGTGTTTCCTTCTAACCAATTTTGATCAATCCATTCCCACATAACTCCAACAAATCCCTTTTGTAAATTCAGTATAGTATTCCATAACATTCTTCTGATTTATTAAGTGTCTTTTTGTAATGTTTAAGACATCATCCAATTTAATTTGTAAACTATTATTTCCATGTCTTTTCCATAGGACAGTGATGGCAAATCTTTTTTTTTTGGTTCACGGGCCAAAAGGAGGGAGTGCAGGGGATCACAGGTGTGCGTGCCCACACCCTTAATTCCATGCATTGCTCTGTGCATGCGCACATCCCCACCCTATTCCTGGCACCCAGTGGCACACCTGTTTTTCATCCTCCCCAGGGTCCGGAGCCTTTCTAGGATTTGATTTGATCTGATTATATTTTTATGCCACCCATCTCATTAATGAACGCAATCTGTATAGTCTGGAGGACAGAAGGGAAAGGGGAGACATGATCGAAACATTTAAATATGTTAAAGGGTTAAATAAGGTTCAGGAGGGAAGTGTTTTTAATAGGAAAGTGAACACAAGAACAAGGGGGGCACAATCTGAGGTTAATTGGGGGAAAGATTAGAAGTAACGTGATAAAATATTATTTTACTGAAAGAGTAGTAGATGCTTGGAACAAACTTCCAGCAGACGTGGTTGGTAAATCCACAGTAACTGAATTTAAACATGCCTGGGATAAACATATATCCATCCTAAGATAAAATACAGGAGATAGTATAAAGGCAGACTAGATAGACCATGAGGTCTTTTTCTGCCGTCAATCTTCTATGTTTCTATGTTTCTATCTCCTCACAGACTCAGGGCAGCTTATAAGAGCTTGGAGAGGGCAAAAACGGCCTTCCCCAATCCCCCGGAGGCTGCAAAAAGCCTGTTTCCTGACCCTCAGTGGGCCCAGGAGGCCCGAAAATCAGCCGAGTGGCACATGCATACAGACCAGACCTGAGCTTACATGCCCACTGATATGACTCCGCGTGTCACTTATTGCACCTGTGCCATAGGTTCGTCATCACAGCCAGAGGCTGTAATTTTTAAATGTACTTCTAAGTCAACTTCAGTTTTAAGCAACAGGATTGTTCCTCTTTAATAACATATTCTGATTCTGCTATAAAGTTGAATAATTTAAAAACTTCTTGCACAGATACGTATATGGAACACTTTTTTAAAGATAGCCATCTAGTGCCCTCTTGTGGTCAACGTTTCAATTTTTTAATTAGTCTTCATGAGTAAGCAAAAAAAAAATCTCCCAGGAGGAAGAATCCTTTCAATTAATTTCAAATCTTAAATAAATTCAACTGAGCCTTAATCCATTTAAAGGCAACAATCTAGGCAACAATAAACGATCAGAATTAATGTAGCTTCTTTGCAGGGAGGTAATGCAAAAACTGAAAAGTGATGCAACCAATATCTCAAGGTTTTGTTTTGGTTTTTTAAAATTTCCTATCCATTAAATTGCTGGTGCTATCATCTCTCTCTCTCTCTCTCTCTCTTTCTCTATCTATCTATCTATCTATCTATCTATCTATCTATCAATCTATCTATCTATCGACACAGATAGGCCCATCTATCTTCAATTCAAATGAAGTTAGTTTGTCCAAAGTATGTTTAATATATCCAATATTCATTCTAAAGTGCTCAGTATATTTCCTTGAATTAATATAACAACCTTGCAACCTCAGTCTTTTCTATACCTGACAAATTAATTTCAATGGATTTTCACTGACAGATACAGAGGTGGATTCCTCCCAGTTTGCACCAGTTCAATAGAACCAGTAGTAAACTGATGATGAAGTCATGGAGCTGGTTCTGTCGCTGCTGGCCTGTAGATGGTGCCATCTTTTTAAACACTTTTTTTTTGCTGTTTTTTTCTTCTACACATGTGCAGAAGCTGAGTTTTTGCCACTGCGCATGCACCACCATTTAATTTTTGACTTTTTTGCTTATTTTCAACACAGCGCATGCACGCGTGCACAACCACACATCACAGGAGAAAGTGAACCAGCACCAGCGGCAGTTAGAACCCACCACTGGACAGGTGGTAGCTAAGACAACAGTCCCATTTCCCCCAAAAGATGCTAGGCATTTATTTCTAAGAGCGTAAGACTTGATAGTTGTTTTGTCTTGAACCTCAAAAGTGAAAGAGACCAAGGCAACAAAGCAGCATTCCAGGTAGAGTCATGATAGAGTGTTAGATGAAAATTAAGTTGTGGGAATCAAACTGGTTCCACTTCAAGTTCTGGATGCCTATGCAAGTTATATTGAGTAATAGCTAGAGGAAAGAAGAGAGCAAATTTGCACTCACGCAGTAGTAGTTTGCACATCATGCCAGCTTTTGCTGAAGTTCTGCTTCAGCTCATTCATCAGATTGATGCCCAGCTTTTGCCTTATTTCCACAAGGTCCTTCTCTTTGGCTGCTAAAACTTGGCGTAAAGTTGCAATTTCATCCTCTAGCTGCATATAAGGAATAAAGCAAAGGAAAAGCTTGGATCATTAATTCATACCGATTAATTTTGAGTGCCATTCTCTCCTTAAGTACAATAATGCCATATAATTGGACGGATCCCTACCAAATATATTGTATATTGCTTTTATATTCACTTAAAGAAGGCCAAAATTAATGAATATGACTACTCATGGAGAAATGATGGGGTCAAATGGCTTATTATCATTAAAAAAAATATGCATCACTATATGGCGAATCTCAGCAATGGTTATATTATAAAAGGCTGATCACTGACGTATTTATCAGATTTTTATGCCACCAATTTCATGATGGTTTGTGGGGAATTATAGCAATTACACAACCATGAGATCAACAGCAGAAAACAATAAATCATCCATAGTGAAATATTAAAACATTTGCAATCATTTACACTGATATTTATAGGACAAATACAATATTTTAGCAGCCTATCAATCTGAATTAGTGATAACCCTAGTACAGTGGTACCTCGAGATACGAGTTTAATTCGTTCCGGACCTGGGCTCTTAAGTCGAGCAGCTCTTATCTCGAACGACTTTTCCCCATAGGAATTAATGTAAATAATTTAAATTGGTTCCAGCCCTCAAAAAACTCACAAAGTTAGTCTAAATTATGCAGAAAGACATGTTTTTAATGAAGAAATGTACATGTACATATAAATGAATAATGAAGTTTCTTTCACTTAACTTGTAAACTTTCTTAAACTTTTAAATTTACATATGTTCAACTTCTCTGCCACCCAATCCTGTAGGACAGAGGTCCCCAACCCTTTTTGCACCAGGGACCGGCTTTAAGCGATCAAGAGAGGAATGGGTGAATGAATGGACGGAGGGTGGGAAGGAAGGAAGGAAAGAGGGAAGGGACAGGAACAGAGGAAGGAAGCAAGGAAACTTATGAAAGGGGAGAGTAAGAGAGGAATGAGTGAAGGGAGGGAGGGAGGGAAGAAGGTGGGAAGGAGAAAGAAAAGAAGAAATAGAGGAAGGGAAGGTAAAAGAGAGAAAGAAAAAGAGCAAGAAAGAAAGAAAGAAAGAAAGAAAGAAAGAAAGAAAGAAAGAAAGGGGGAAGGGACAGGAACAGAGGAAGGAAGCAAGGAAACTTATGAAAGGGGAGAGTAAGAGAGGAATGAGTGAAGGGAGGGAGGGAGGGAAGAAGGTGGGAAGGAGAAAGAAAAGAAGAAATAGAGGAAGGGAAGGTTAAAGAGAGAAAGAAAAAGAGCAAGAAAGAAAGCTGCAAGCACCCCCCCGAGCCCCCCAGGCCGGCTGCAACCTTTTAAAACACGCGCGCCGCTTCGCAGCTGTCTCCTGAAGCCAAACGCGGAAGTTAGCGTTTGGCTTCAGGAGACAGCTCCTTGGCGCTTGTATCTCGAATTTGGGCTTGTAAGTAGAACAAAAATATCTCTCCCCTCCCAGCTCTTATCTCGAGTTGCTCTTAAGTAGAGCAGCTCTTATGTCGGGGTTCCACTGTATAACAATCCTATGACAGTTAAATTCCATAATTTAAACAAAACAACACAAAATGTCATTCAGTTCCCAAAGCCCAACCTGTACTGCTTTCCAGAAGGTTGTCAAATTGGACAGTAATTTAAGCACCAAATGGATGTGTTTTTTAGCGGTTGGCGCGAGAACAGAAATGAACAGTGTCCTGATTTAGCCCCACTCCTATATCATGGAAACCTAGGATTACTAGAGTTTCTCTCAAAAGATTTGTACAGGACAGAATGATTCTACCTGGAGAAAGTGGTCCTGAAAATACCTTGATGCCAAGCAATATTGGATTTTACAGGTCAGTAACTTGAACTGTACTACTCTCCTGGGGATAATAATTAGGTCACCACAATTTTTAGCTTCCAGATGTTCTTCAAAGGAATCTCTATGTACTTTACGCTGTAATGTATGCATGTGATGATGAGGATTACAATTACTGCTACAAGATGCCTGAAGATGGATAAAGATTCCCTTGTACATGGTCCTTTCAGCAGGATTGGTAGCTTCAGGGAGTAGTGCTTGAGTTAAGACTTGACTGGAGCTGCCTGAGAACCTTGAAAAACAAAGCAGTAGCTTTGTCCTATTTGGGTTAAAACTTTAATCTGTTATACTCCTGCCAGGAACTGGGATAAGACTTCCATGATGTCTTGTGTTCACTCTGGCATATTAGGAGTGGGTTATACCAAAGCTGTATCATCAGCATACAGATGATACCAAACTCCTAACTAACAGATGATGTCTCCCAGTGGGTTAATTACAGATATTAAATCCTGAAACAGGAGAACTGAACCCTAAAGTATCCCACGGTTGAGAGACTGCTGATCTAATTAATTCCTCTCTGAAAACCACTTACTAAAACTGCCCATGAAGGAAGAAGTAGAAGCACTTTAACACCTAAACCTATGGCAGTCAAGAAGGATATTATAGTCAATCAAGGGTGCATTCCAACAACAAAGTATGAGGGTTGCCCAGAAAGCAATGCACCATATATTTTTCTCAGCCTACAGTAGTGGTACGAATGCGAAACTTAAGATATACATTATTTGAATTTCCAGGAGTGTGTGTGTAAATTTTGTGTTTATTCAGACAGATAGCGTAGCTGCAGCAGTGTTTTGAAATGGTGTCTGTAAATGATGTACGTTACAAGCAGCTTGTCATCATTGAATTTCTCACAGCGGAGAAAGAAACTGTTGGGAACATTCACAAATGTTTGTATACAGTTTATGGAGAATCTGCAGTCAACAGAAGTAAGGTTAGTCGCTGGGCACAGAGGATGAGGCTATTAGAAGAACAGAACAGAAGACAGAGGGAAAGGCCATTAGAACAAGGAGTGGTACCAACAGGGCATACACACCTTTATGTATCGCTGAAGGAAGGCCATCGAACAGCATGGAGATTATGTGGAAAAATACAGAGTGTAGAAGAAATATCATTCTTTCTTGTGTGTAAGTTTCATTGTGTTCAATAAATAATTGTTGAAGAAAAAAATGTGGTGCATTACTTTCTGGGTAGCCCTTGAAACTATAAGCAAGGTTATTTTCATATCTTCAAAAAAGGTCTTGGGATTGTTTGTTGTTGTTTAGGGGGGGCGTTTGCTCAGGTTCGCCTGGTACATCAGTTGCGACCCTATCTGGACCGGGAGTCACTGCTCACAGTCACTCATGCCCTCATCACCTCGAGGCTCGACTACTGTAACACTCTCTACATGGGGCTACCTTTGAAAAGTGTTTGGAAACTTCAGATCGTGCAGAATGCAGCTGCGAGAGCAATCATGGGCTTTCCCAAATATGCCCATGTTACACCAACACTCCGCAGTCTGCATTGGATGCTGATCAATTTCTGGTCACAATTCAAAGTGTTGGTTATGACCTATAAAGCCCTTCATGGCATCGGACCAGAATATCTCCGAGACCGCCTTCTGCTGCACGAATCCCAGCGACCGATTAGGTCCCACAGAGTGGGCCTTCTCTGGGTCCCGTCAACTAAACAATGTCATTTGGTGGGCCCTAGGGGAAGAGCCTTCTCTGTGGTGGCCCTGACTCTCTGGAACCAGCTCCCCCCAGAGATTAGAACTGCCCCCACCCTCCTTGCCTTTCGTAAACTCCTCAAACCCACCTTTGTCGTCAGGCATGGGGGAACTGAGATATCTCTCCCGGGCCTATACAGTTTATGTACGGTATGTTTGTATGTATGTCTGCTCAATAATGGGTTTTAAAAAATATTTTAAATTGTAAATTATTAGATTTGTTATGAACTGTTTCATTGTGTTGTGAGCCGCCCCGAGTCTACGGAGACGGGCGGCATACAAATCTAATAAATAATAATAAAATAATAATAATAATAAAACTACGGTAATTGGTGCAGATAGGAATTCTGCTTCATCTAGATCTATCAGATATGACCTGCAAAAATTCAAATGAGCATTATCTTGGAGCTATACCTTCAAAATGCAATCTGCTGGTCATCTAATTTCTGTAATCTGACCTGGTAGCCTCAACTTCATGTGTTATACTGTGGTAAAGGTGGTGAAGAGAAAGAGGATCAGGTATGAGTATAATATTTACAGTATTTACTACTTTTGGAAAATGCAATCAGGTTGAATAAATATCTTCAACCGTTGACTGTTTCCAAAGGTACAAGGAACCAAGAGGCCCATAGCTTCCAATGAAATGTAACAGCTAACCTAAACAAGCAAAAATTTATTCACTCTTCAGAAAAATTGATAAACTTGGAGAAATTTCAAACATTTCTGAAGGCAAAATTTCCTGGGCACTTCTTTGAAACAATGGCATCTAAATGTTATGAATGTTCTAAGATCAGAATTGACCTAGATTCCATAATCACAAAGATTACAAAACAATTTTCACTGTGGCATGTGCTTTGGGAATAAAGGCCTTAATCTCATCTCACGTCGATAAGAAGAAATCACTGGAGAATAAAAACTTATAGAGCTAAACATAAAATTCTTTGTGCTTGATTTTGACTCAATTTTATAGATAATAAACAGATACACATAAAGAACCAAGTGACCAGGAATGGATAATTCTGGTTCCTCAAACTATTGGGTGTATGGCCCCACCAAAATATATGCTGAATCTGATCAACTGAACTTCCAAGTAGACAACTGAAGAACAATAGTTCCCATTTCCCAATTCTGACAGACAATCTAGGACAGTGATGGTGAACCTTTTTTTCCTCAGATGCCGAAAGAACGTGCACTTGTGCTATCGCGCATGCGTGAGTGCCCACACCCATAATTCAATGCCTGGAGAGGGCGAAAACAGCTTCCCCCACGCTCTGGAGGTCAAAAATGGTCTGTTCCCCAACTTCTGATGGGTCCAGTAGGCTTGTATTTTACCCTTCCCAGACTCCAAAGGCTTCCCTAAACCAGGTGAGGGTAAAAACGCCCTTTCCCATTCCCCTAGAAGCTCTCTGGAAGCCAAAAACGCCCTCCCAGAGCCTCTGTGCGAGCCAAAAATCAGATGGCCGGCACACACATGCATGTTTGAGCTTAACTAGGGCAACGGCTCACGTGCCAGCAGACATGGCTCCGCGTGCCACCTGTGGCACCCACGCCATAGGTTCTCCATCACTGATCTAGGAGGACGATATCATGATTAATAGTGTCCAAGAGGATTGGGATAACCACATAACTTTATCTCAGTTGCACCAAAGTTTATCAACAAGAGTAACCACTGCAATTTTGATCCGATATCCAGATCTGAACCCCAACGATCCCGATAATTTGTTTTAATCAGGACTGCTTGTAATTATAATCCAATAACTGCGCATAACTAAGTGACCCAAAACAATTAATTTTTTCAAAAAATAAAGAAATCATTTTATTTAAAATGAAGTATAAAAGTCAAATAAAATTACCTTGATTACTTCAACTTTTAATTCTTCTCGCTCTTCTTCAGATATCACATTGGTCAAATCAACATCAGTGATGGTGTCTTCACCTGTCTCCTGGAATGTTTGTTTTTCTAACAGACCTTTGGAAATAACACAGAAAAGACTACATTATGTCAGTGATGATGAAACTTTTTCCTCTTTTGTGCCAAAAATGGGAGTGTGCACACTCACTAGCGTATGCATGCTATCACAAAACCCTTCATGCTATCACAAAACCCTAAGACGCTTTAAACAAGATCTAAGTATTGCCCACAAGATCATATGCTGCAACCTCCTGCCTGTCGGCAACTACTTCAGCTTCAACCACAACAACACAAGAGCACACAACAGATTTAAACTTAATATTAACAGCTCCAAACTTGACTGTAAAAAATATGACTTCAGTAACCGAGTTGTCGAAGCATGGAACTCATTACCGGACTCCATAGTGTCATCCCCAAACCCCCAACACTTTACCCTTAAATTATCTATGGTTGACCTATCCAGATTCCTAAGAGGTCAGTAAGGGGTGAGTACAAGTGCACTAGAGTGCCTTCCGTCCCCTGTCCTATTGCTCTGCTATATCTCCTATACCTTTCTTCTATCCCTATATCTCTTCTTCTATTCTTTCATTGATATATTTTATTCCTGTATCTTCTCTTCTCTTCTTTCTTAGATATATTTTACTATGAGTATCTCCTCTATAACCCTCATCATGTATTTTACTATGTGTATATATACCCACTAAAACCCTCATTGTGTATTGGACTAACTAACTAACTAACAAACAAACAAACAAACAAACAAACAAACAAACAAACAAATGCACACTGCACATGCGCACATCTCTGTTCATGCACCCCCCCACCCCGTTAGGCTGTTTTTCACCCTCAGGCTTCCCTGGAGCCTCCAGAGTGCAAAAAAATGGCCCAAGAGGCAAACTGGAAGTTTGGAAAAACAGACTTACGGTATGCCCATTGGGCCATTTTACGTACTCCGGAGGCTTCAGGGAAGTCTCCTGAAGCCTGGGGAGGAAGAAAATGGCCTTCCCCAAGAACGAAAATCAGCTGGACAGTGCACACATGTGCTGGATCTGACATAGACAATGCCTCACGTGCCCTCAGAGGGGTGCCATAGGTTTGCCATCACAGATATAATAATAATAATAATAATAATAATAATAATAATAATAATAATAATAATAATAATAATTTATTAGATTTGTATGCCACCCCTCTCCAGAGACTTGGAGTGGCTCACAACATTTGTTAAGTGAGTGCCCCATTTTATGACATAGTTTCTTGCCATAGTTGTTAAGTGAATCACAGCAGTTGTTCAGTTAATAACAAGTTATTAAGTGAATCTAGCTTCCTCACTGACTTTGCTAGTCATAAGGTCACAAAAGGTGATCACATGGGGGAAACTGTAATGGTTGTAATTGTGAAAAAGGTCATAAGTCACTTTTCCCAGTGCTGTTGCAACTTTGAATGGTCACTAAATTGAGCTGATGTCAGTCAAGGTCTAGCTGTAAGGAATAATCATTAGTGTATAAATCTTGAAAGTATAAATAGGCGTACAAGTCCAGATTTCTGGAAATAAATTCATAACATGAAGAGAAGCAATGTAAATAATTTATAGTGCAGAGTATGCTCCTTGTTAACAGAAATGTGAACAATTTGATATACATTAGGCTGTCAATGACTATCCAATAAATATTCTCAAGCTCAGGTAAGACTTTTCCCCCCCTTTACTGCTAAATAATATTTATTTCTTTATTTAGTCAAGTATGTACAGTGGTACCTCTACTTACGAACTTAATACATTCCGTGACCAGGTTTGTAAGTAGAAAAGTTCGTAAGAAGAAGCAATTTTTCCCATACCGTGTTTCCCCGATAGTAAGACCCCCCCGATTGTAAGACATATGGGGGGTTTCAGGGGGGTCGGCTTATATAAGCCATACCCCGAAAGTAAGACATATGTCTTACTTTCGGGGAAACACGGTATAAACGGTATTGCGGGGGGGGGGGGGCGATGACATTGCTTCCAAGCTCCCCGCGCGCCCCTCGCCTTCGCTCGCCGCGGCCTCTTCCACCGCCTCTTCCCCTGCCGAAGCTCAGCTGCAAGCGGCCAGCGAGGCCGCTTGCAGCTTCGCTCGCCTTCCAAGCTCCCCGCGCGCCTTCGCATTCTCCCCGCGCGCCTTCGCCTTCCAAGCTCCCCGCGCGCATTGCTTCCAAGCTCCCCGCGCGCCTTCGCATTCTCCCCGCGCGCCTTCGCCTTCCAAGCTCCCCGCGCGCATTGCTTCCAAGCTCCCCGCACGCCTTCGCTCGCCTTCGCTCGCCACCGCCTCTTCCCCTGCCGAAGCTCAGCTGCAAGCGGCCAGCGAGGCCGATCGGATCCGAGGCGAGCGGCCGGAGCTGCGCCCTCCTTCGCCCGCCTCCTTTCCGCTCGCCTCGGAGCCGAGCGGCCTCGCTGGCCGCTTGCAGCTGAGCCTCGGCAGGGGAAGAGGCGGTGGCGCCGCGGCGAGCGAAGGCGAGGGGCGCGCAGGGAGCTGTGCCCTCCTTTCCGGCAGCTCCCTGCGCGCCCCTCGCCTTCGCTCGCCGCGGCGCCACCGCCTCTTCCCCTGCCGAGGCTCAGCTGCAAGTGGCTCCGAGGCGAGCGGAAAGGAGGCGGGCGAAGGAGGGCGCAGCTCCGGCCGCTCGCCTCGGATCCGATCGGCCTCGCTGGCCGCTTGCAGCTGAGCTTCGGCAGGGGAAGAGGCGGTGGCGAGCGAAGGCGAGCGAAGGCGCGCGGGGAGCTTGGAAGCAATGCGCGCGGGGAGCTTGGAAGGCGAAGGCGCGCGGGGAGAATGCGAAGGCGCGCGGGGAGCTTGGAAGCAATGCGCGCGGGGAGCTTGGAAGGCGAAGGCGCGCGGGGAGATGTAAGACATACCCCCAAAGTAAGACACAGTGGGGCTTTTGGGGGTAAAAAGATAGTAAGACACTGCCTTACTATCGGGGAAACACGGTAGGAATCAATGGAAAAGTGAATAATGTCTGCAAACCAATTAAGAAAATCCAAAACTTGAAGGCATAAAAAAAAAAAAGCGGCAACCGGAGGAAGCTGCGGGCGAGAGGTTATTTTGGAAGCAAGATCAGGCGGAGAACGTAGCAGCAGGCAAGGGGCATTTTGAAGAGAGTTTGGGCACAGAACGTAGCAGCATGCAAGGGGCATTTTGAAGACAGTTGCCAAAACTCTCTTCAAAACATCCCTTGCTTGCTGCTCTGTTCTGTGCCAAACTCTCTTCAAAATGCCCCTTGCCTCCTTCTACGTTCTGTGCCCGAACTCTCTTCAAAATGCCCCTTGCTTTATTGCTACATTCTATACCTGATTTCGCTTCCAAAATGTCTCTCACCCGCTGCTACCTTCGCTGCCCGTTCTCTCTCCAACGCCTTCGCGCTTTGCCATGACGGTAGCAGAAGGGATGGGGGGGGGGGAGACCCTGCATGGCAAAGCCTGGCTCCAGTTCCCTTGCGATCTTCAGAGCCTACAAACTTAAAAGTGCTTGTTTTGGCCGCTGCTCGCAGCAGCAGCAGTTGAGAGAGAAGTGAGGGTTCATAAGTTGAAAATGGTTCGTGAGAAGAGGCAAAAAAACCGTGAACACCCGGTTCGTATCTCGAAAAGTTCGTACGTAGAGGCATTCGTAAGTAGAGGTAGCACTGTATTTGTAATATACACAGATATAATATTGTTTATACACATAAGATGGGTATTGATAAGAGGGAACAATTGGACAAGGACGGTAGGCACTTATCCTTAGGATTCTCATATCCAGTTTTCCATATAGATTGCCATCTCATTTAATCTCATGACTTACTTTACTCAATGCACTGGATATCTTTATTATAAAGAAGATTTTACAATATATAGTTTGAACATTGTTTTAAAAATAGAACCAAAGGTTCTTGAGACAGGATAAAAATTTATGAAGCTTAAAGGTTGTAGACATGCTGTAATGTATCAGATCCATTTTTTTTGCAGAGAACAGTACATGTTGACCAGCTAACATATGTTCAATTCTTTGCTGCCAGATCTAAAATTCTTTTTTTCTACATCACATATACAACCTTTCCTCATAATCATTACTTTGTGTAGCTCATTAATTTAGACCTTATGATGATTTAAATGGCACAAAATATATTCAAAAGAAATAACAAAGGAACTTTGGAAGGAAGCAGAGCATCTGTGTAATTTCCAAAGAGCTATTCAGTGCAGGTAGTTACCGGTATAAAATGCCTTCACATTTCTTTGTGTACTCTGGTTGAAATGTCAACCTTAAGGGAAGTTAATTAAAGCCAATTACATCATTCCCTGTCATTATATGCAATAACATAATACAAAGTTACTATACTTCTTGTTCTTAAACTACTTAAACTAATGTAGATCTTGTAAACTATGATCTTGCTATTGCACGGTTGTTTAATACTTTACTTTGTTTAATACAATACTTTAATACTTCTCAAAACACTTTTTTCTTCACGCCACTTTATTTCAATGATAAACCAAACACTGAGATGACCAATTCCCTGTAACTAATCAAACAGATTAATATTACCTATATAAATGGAACCAGCTCTTAAAAACAATTAAAAACTTGAGAAAAGAGAACACAACTCATTGTCAGAACACAGATTTTGGAGGTGAGAAGAGTCAGGAGTCAGTATTAAGATATGACAGTTCTTACTTCTAAGGATAGTAACAAACTGGCTTCGTGGTGGTATTATTCATATTAGGGGAGGAGTATACACACAATGACCAGTCTCAGGTTAAATAAAGATTGACTGACCCCTTGAAGTGACGAGTAGTGTGCAGAAACTAATTTGGGAGTATGTAATGCAAATGTTTGATGAAATAGAAGTATGATTTGGAAGTAGAAGAAAGGAAAGCAACAAGTATCAGTGGGATCAAGAGATCTTTGTTATCCCCTTAAAAGAGCCACAGGTTTTCAGATCAGGTTGAGATGGTGGATATTGATTCTTATAGCTGCCAACAGCTGGGCCCAACTTAATGGCATCCCAATAATTTAACCCACTAACAATAGACAAAGGAGTTTGAGACTTGTTGCTAAATTTATTGATTGTGCTTAGTAAAACCATACAGTAATGTAGTAATGCAGATTGCAGCTCTAATTAGGCAAAGCTTGCTGCACCAAGGAAGTAAACATTAATCAGCACATGAGCTAAGTTAACAGAAATTAAACATAATCAGTTCACATTTTTGTATGAAATACAAGAATCCAAAATTTAATTAGGCTTTTTTTGTTTTTTACTGCTAGTTGCCTTGAGTATTATTCATTGGTAGGAATGCAGATATACATCAAATAAATAAGAAAGAAATATAGTCTTTTATTATATTCCACTCATAGGTTTCAGATGCACAATAATTTCTTCTACAAGTATAAACTATACTGGATCAGGCCAGGGTCCATTTTAATCTAGCATTTTGTTTCTCATATTTTTATTTATGTATTTTGTCAAGTACGTATTGGTAGTATACAAAGATATGACAATGTTTATATACATGATATTGGTATTAATAATAGAGAAGCATTAGGACAGGGACGATAGGCACGCTGGTGTACTTATGCACTCCCCTTACTGACCTCTTAGGAATCGGGTAAGGTCAACAGTAGATAGTCTAAGGGTAAAGTTTAGGGGGTTAGGTGATGATATTACAAAATCAGGTAGTGAGTCCCATGCATTAACTATTCGGTTGCTAAAGTTGTATTTCCTACAGTTGAGTTGGAGTGGTTCTGTTGTTTGCCCGTGTAATGTTGTGATTGAAGCTTAAGTAGTCGGTGACAGGAAGGATGTTGTAGCGGATGATTTTTTGGGCTATGCTTAGGTCATGTTTAAAGCGACATAGTTCTAAACTTTCTAAGCCTTTGATTTCAAGTCTGGTTGTGTAGGGTATTCTGTTGTGAGTAGAGGAGTGGAAGGCTTTTCTCGTAAAGTATCTCTGGATGTTTTCTAATGTATATATGTCCGAAATGCGGTGTGGGTTCCAGACAGATGAGCTGCATTTGAGGACTGATCTAGCAAAAATTTTGTATGTTCTGGTTAGTAGTGTGATATTACCAGAGAAGAAGCTACGTAAGATTAGGTTAACAACTCTTGAAGCCTTTTTGGCCATGTTGTTGCAGTGGGCTTTGGCACTTAGGTCATTTGATATGAGTATTCCAAGGTCTTTTACAGAGTGAGGGTTGTCCGTAAGGTCGTTTGTTTAGCTTGTATTTGGGGTTCTCATTTTTTTTTTGCCAATGTGTAGGACGGAGCAGTTTTTGGTTGAGATTTGGAGTTGCCAGATGTTTGACCATTTTGACACAAAGTCAAGGTCTTTTTGGAGGGTAGCTGTGTTATCGGTGGTGTTGAAAAGTTTTACATCATCGGCGAAGAGAACACAGTGGCTTGTAATGTGATCCCAAAGGTCATTTATATAGAGTATAAAGAGTGTTGGTCCTAGTACGCTGCCTTGGGGTATGCCACTGTTAAAAGGAACAGGATTAGATATGGCGGTCCCTATTTTGACAACTTATTGTCTGTTCGATAGGAATGCAGTTATCCAGTCATGTAGGGATCCTGCGATGCCATAGGATTTCAGTTTTAAAAGTAGTTTGCCATGAACCACTGAGTCGAAGGCTTTACAGAGGTCTATATAAATTGCATCTATCTATTGATTTGCCGTGGTCGAGATGTGTAGTCCATATGTTTTTGCAGTGAAGGAGTTGAAGATTACAATATAATTTTTTTTTCTGAAACCAAATTGTTTGTTAGAGAGTAGGTGTTAGTTTCTAGGTGGAGGGTAATTGATTGGTTTATGACTGATTCCGTGACTTTTGCATGTGACACAGCATAGAGAGATTGGTCTGTAGTTTTCAACTTGGTTGTTTGCAAGCAGGAAATTGAGACGTCTCCTGCCATTTACCAGGGCATACATTATTGCAAAAACAACAAAATAAACCGTAAATTACAAGGGCTGCATTTCTTGGTGAATGAGAGTCTACTGAACAAAAACTCCCTTCTAGTAAAAAGCATTGAAATGAGAAAAAGTAAACTGTTATGTCCTGAGAAGCTGGGAAGTTTTCACTCCAGTCTGACTGGGAGGTTGAGCAGGGAAATTCTGATTGGCTCCTTCCCCAAAGGGCTCCCTATTTAAACCCTTCCCAAAAGCAGGCAAATGCTGATGTTTGCTCACTGTAACCAATAAAAAGTTGAAGTCACACTACCAGTCTCCTGCCTCTTCAGTATTGGAACTCAACATAAACACTCTGCAGTGTGCTGGGCAAATAAGGATGAATAAGCTGTTGTAAATATAAAGTAGTTTTAGACTGAAACCTACTAGTGGGTGATTGGCTAATCCCTCTACCACATGACATTGAAAACTTTCCAAGAGTTTTTTCATGGCAGCTTTCTTTAAATCCAGGGGAAGGAGAAAAAAAGACAGGCTGTAACCACACAGGTCAGCTAGGAGTTTTCTCTTTCCACAGGGTCAGTGAGCTATTAGAGAACAAAAAGGTAAAGCTCATAAAAGAGGAGGGCACTGTGGCGTCTCACCTCCTAAGAGTTTCCATGCAGAATAAGGCATTTGAGACCCAACATGGGACCTAGAAAAGTGCTCATAAAAACTTAGACTGAACAATGCCTTGGAACTTGTAGTTCGCTGTAAATGCACACAGGAGCACTGTAGGATATGTGGGATATAATTTTAGCTTTTAAAAACTCAGCAGTGGCAAGCATGCATCTACCCACTTTAGAATGGAAAAAAACTAGAATTGCCTTAACCCTGCTGTTAAGCTTTGGCAAAGATGGATATGATTTGTTCCCTCTAGGTTCTGGAAGCTTGGGAAATTACGCCATGATATTTAAAATCTGGAACTTGTTCAGATTTATTATTTCTAATTTGCCACTGAGGTTAATGCAACTAGGTCTCCCAAAAACAGCATAGTGTTGGTTTTGGAGTCATTGAATATAATGAAGCACAACGTTTCATTAAAACTTGCAGAACTCTCCTAAACCCACTAGGATAAATGACGGAAATGTTGATCATTGCCATACAGCAGCACTGCCTAATACCGGACACTAATTGAGGGTAGGAGATGGGGGTGGTGTTAAAAAACTCAAGATGGCTGTCACACCCATGCAGCCAAAGCCGTTCCCTTTTGACATGTATTCAAAGTTATGATTTATCTACATTTACATTTCATGTCGTGATGTACGGTATGTAAAAAGGATGGATCTATGATTGTATAGTTGAGGCTGCAATCTTGATTTTTTTTCTATGGACATTCTGAGTGATCTGGTGGTCCCAAAGGTACTTTTTGAAGAAGCAACTGGACTTACTTTCTTTTATTCTGAAGATGTTTTGCTTCTTGGATGAAAAGCAAAACACCTTTGCAGAAAAGCAAAGAAAGTCCAGTTACCTCTTGAAAAAGTACCGTATATACTTGAGTATAACTCGAGATTTGCAGCACAAAAAATGTGCTGAAAAAATCCAACCTCGAGTCACTGACTTTCACTGACTTGAAAACTGCCCCAAAGCTCCACAGTTCCGATGTTAATCTTTCTTGTTCTCTCTTTGTATATTTATCCTGAAAACACAAACAATATTCAATAGATTGAATGTTCCTTGACAATTAAAAAGAATGGAAAATTCTTTTTCATTTGGATAAATTTGTCATCAATGCAAAAGGTTATCAACTTGGACTCTGCAAGTTATGTGTATTTCTACTCTTTCCTCTAAGCCAGGGGTGTTAAACTCATGGCCTGTGGCCCAACCCCGGTTTAGCAAATTGGGGAAATCGTGATACATCACGTAATGACATGATGAGGCGAGTTTGACAACCCTGCTCTAAGCAATGCATCTTCCAGATCAATCAGTTCTTCTGAACTAGATTAGCAATAATAATATTTGTTCTGATTATTGATTCTGTTTTTTTATTTTTTTTAAAATAGACTATTAGGAGTTCTGAACCATTCACCTCCTAGAAAGCCAGATATACCCATTACATGTTAGAACCCATTTCTAATGATCTTTTGCAAGGAACGTATTCTTTTATTCTGGAACAACTACCCTCCAATATTAGATGGATATCATATATCAAGTGAGCAGAAAGTGAAAATGATAACCAAACACCATTATGGTAAAGTCTGAATAAGAATTGTTCAAGAAACTGAGAACCCACAGTTCAAAATCTTTTCATCACTATTCAAAATCTTTCACAACACTCCACAAAAGATTTCAGAAGAATGCCTGGTACTTCAAAATGCTTATTCCCTCAAGAGGCACTGAACTCTACAATGTTTTTTTTTCTCCTTGCAACCTTTTCATAACTCAAAACAATAAGCATCAAATAATTTTTAAAGGCTTTACATTAACACCTCATAATGTGTGGGAAGCATATTAGCAGCCAGTACAAGCATTAAATGTGTTCTGCCAGCGTGTTTCAACCGCTCGTAATTATAGGGTAATTAGTCCAGGAAGACACACACCACACGATAAAAGGAAAACCCAAAAGTTTTTATAGACAGAAAAACTGAAACAGCTCCCTTTTTAAATGTCAAAGGGATTTTCTGGTACACACAAGGCACAGGTTAAATGCAATCCAATTGCTCACCCAATAACTGGGAAATGGAGTCCAATTCTAAAGTCCAGAGAGTCCATACACAATCTTGAACAGCACAAAACCCACGATCTTGACGAAACAATTAATCAGATAAACTGCCATGAGGCTAAAACACCAGGTTGCACTTTTATCTAATTACTAATTACAGCAGCCCCACCCAACCACAGGTGGCCTCGTTTTCTCTTGTAATAATCCTTCAGTTGTTGTCTCCTATGCATCACTCTACGCATGCGTGGATGTGTCATTAATTCTTGTTCAGAATCCAGGGATGATACAGATGATTGATCTCCTCCTGGGCTGTCTGCCAAACTCCCCTCTTCCCTGTCACTCACGCTTCCTTGGTCAGAGGAGGCTTCATCGGCAGATTCCATCAGGAGCAAAACAGGCCTGCGGCATATGGATGTTTCCTCCACATCCACCTACACATTCCTTGGGGCAGGAGCTAGGCCAGAGCTAACCACAACATAAATGAATTCTGAATAATCCTTCACAACAAAGTTTAACTATTGAAATCGTTTTGGCAATTATCCATGTGTCCCAATCCTCAAGTTATGGTAGCTTAATAAATAGTAATTCAATGCCACACAGAGCAGAACTGCAAAATAAAATTGCGATCACTCACAAATCTCTCTCAAACCTATGAATATTTTGAGAAGAAAGCTTAATGAACCTGTCAGAGAAGGCACTAATTAAAAGTGGCTCTGGCTTTTCTGAAGGATCCAGAACCCAGATGCTGGCTCTGCCCCATCCAGAAACCAGCAACTGATTTTTCTGGATGATCACTATCATGTCAGCTTACACATCACAGTCTAAGATTAATAATGTGAGAAATTGGCATCCAAAGCATCATCTCCCTAGCAAGTCCCACACAAGTTTTAACAGAAAGCTGACAGTTGCAACCAACAATGATTCTGAGGTGTGAATAAACACAGTGAAACAAGGGTTTTTTTCCCAATGATTTGTGAATAATTGCATGTATTAGCAAAACATCCATGTTTAAACTGCATAAATGGTACACTTTTTCAGTCTGATGCAATGTACATTTTACTTGCATTTACTGGGCATGGCTAGTTTAATGAAAAGAAGGACTAGGAGAGACATGATAGCAATGTTCCAATATCTCAGGGGTTTCCACAATGGAATAGTCAACCTATTCTCAAAAGGACCTGAGAGTAGAACAAGAAGCAATGGGTGAAAGCTGAACAAGGAGAGAAGCAACTTAGAACTAAGGAGAAATTTCCTGACAGTCAGAACAATTAATCAGTGGAACAGTTTGCCTCCAGAAGTTGTGAATGCTCTAGCACTGGAAGATTTTAAGGAGATGTTGGATAACCATCTGTTTGAAGTAGTGTAGGGTTTCCTACCTAAGCAGGGGGTTGGACTAGAAGACCTCCAAGGTCCCTTCCAACTCTGTTGTTGTTATTGTTGTTATTGTTTACTTGGAAAGAAATCTCACTCAGCACAAGGAGCCTTTGGTAGAAATATAATTATTCAACCATGATATTGTGGAAAATTACATTCAGCCCCTTTATTAAAACTAAACAACAATTAGCAAATGTATTCACTTTAAACAACTTCTCTTGTTTTGCAAACTTGTTTCCAATGTATATTTATTTACTCACAAGATGGCAGTGTAAAGTTATCCCTGTAATAAGTTAGTTGGCAAAAAGTTATACAATTAGTTTCTGTCAGAAATATTCAGGCATATACTGTATGCAAAAAGTCACTGTCTAAAATTTTCTGAACAACACAATTACATAAAAAGCCTTCCTCAATGATTTCTTAGGTTTAGAAAGTGATACTGATGTAAACTAATTGAGTCACAAGAAGAGGATTATAGTCTCTGTAATAGGACAGAGGTTATTAGGAAGCAAATGCTCCATGGAAGAACTCTTAATTTAACTAGATCTCTTTCCACTAATAAGAGGCATTTATTAACAAAATGCAGGCATGAAATTAGGGAGGTAAACAGAAACAGCACATAAGCTCTGGTTCATAAAGTTCATTGACCAAAAAGGAGCAAGTGCTACAAGGAACAAACGTTTTAAGAGAGATCCTGACATTTACTTTCTATTGCCAAACCTGTTACACAGCAATCCAAGCAAAACTCCTGAAGAGACAGCACAGCAAATAGATCTTATGGAAACAATTCTCCTTAATACACCAAAGCTGTATTCCTTAATACATTGGGGTGGTGGAGAGCTTAGAAGGTGATTTGAAATTAAGGGCTTCCCGACGCTCAGATAAAGGCTTAGGTAAAACAATGGATCGCTTTCTATTCACCAATCCAACAAAGGAGCTTTGCTTTGCAACTCAAAAAAAAACCCCACCCAAAAAACCCCGAACGATGCAAAGTGATAAAGAAGAAAATGTGTGGTTTTTAAAAACTTTTACTGCATTTGAATGCACGGGAGCCTTTTCTGGGAGAAACTGCAACGTCCTTCGCACTTTGCCAGGGCTCTTTCAGTGCTTGGATCGGATCTAATTTGCAAAGAATTAGAATCAATATTTACAATATTTACTCCGTCAATATTTTCACGGACGACTAAAAGTAAGGGAGCACTACTCAGAACTTTAGGCTTCTGCTATATGGCGCCAAACAAGAGCATGGCCTTGCTGCAAAACAGACTGAAGAACAAGTTCTTAGGTGTTTGTTTGTTTTAAACCAGTGCATCTTTTATGGTTCAAGATAGTAATTCTTTGGCAGGAGCAACCGACGGAGCCATGCGAAACTCATTTTTTTTAAAAAAATTCTCCCACTATTTAAGGAATCTCATTTTAAAAAATGTATCTTAAAATAAAACGCGGGTTCTATTTCCGAACTTTCGAAGATCCATAGAAAAGAAACAATGATTTATTCTAGAATACCGTATCTCTCTCTCTCTTTAAAAAGTATTTTTATTAAGTTATAAAAACAAAACAAAAATACCATACACAAAACCTAGAAAACACCAATACAGAAACATTAAACAACATTTATACAATATACAAGTGTTTCCCAACCTTGGCAACTTGAAGATATCTGGACTTCAACTCCCGAATGCTGGCTGGGGAATTCTGGGAGTTGAAGTCCAGATATCTTCAAGTTGCCAAGGTTGGGAAACACTGCATATACCCCTCAGGGTTCCCTAACGGCAATTCACATGTATCTTTCTCTCATCTATTACGATGATGGTTATTTTGCAAGAGGAGAGTTCTTTTCAGAAGTTTCTCCGCTTGTTGCAACCAGAGTTAAGAGGTCTAAGCTTTGATTGACACCCACACCTCCCTCCGAAAGTCCCGATACTGAGTAGAAAGCGAATGCGGGGAGGGATTGGGGTGGGGAGAAGAGGCTGGGAATCTCTGAGAAGAATGGGAATAAACGCGCGCAGAAGGACCAGCTAAAGCCACGCACCTTGCGCCTGTGCTTCCATCGTTCCACCGGCAGTTCTGCGACAGCGCTTCAACCGCAGAGACGATCAGCGGAGGGATCCGCGACCGCTTAGACGCCGGGATTGCTGCTTCTGGGAATCATCGGCGTGACAGCTTCGATGCCTTTGCTCTGAGGCAGCGCCACCTACCGGCCTTTTACCCGCTCTGCCACAAGACGTCTGCTTTTTTCTTTTAAAAAAATGTTTTTTCTTTTACCGATGCAGGATTTAGGCATGAACTGTTTGTTTGTCTGTCTGTCTGTCTGTCTGTCTGTCTGTCTGTCTGTCTGTCTGTCTATTTACTTACTTACTTACTTATTTAGTACAATACAAATTGAAAGTTAAAGAGAATAAAAACATGTACGTAGTAGTAAATATCAGGGAAAGGATAGAAGAAAAGATATGAGAATAGAATACGTCAATGAAGAATAGAGGAAAAGATATATGAATGGAAGAAAAGATATATAGATATAGGAGGGACAATTGGACAGGGGACGGAAGGCACACTAGTGCACTTATGCACGCCCCTTACTGACCTCTTAAGAACCTGGAGAGGTCAATTGTGGATAGTCCAAGGGAAAAATGTTGGGGGTTGGGGGTTGACACCACGGAGTCTGGTAATGAGTCCCACGCTTCGACAACTCAATTGCTAAAGTCATATTTTTTACAGTCAAGTTTGGAGCGGTTGATATTAAGTTTGAACCTGTTGTGTGCTCTTGTGTTATTGTGGATGAAGCTGAAGTAGTCATTGACAGGCAGGATGCTGCAGCATATGATCTTGTGGGCAATACTTAGGCGTCATAGTTCTAGGCTTTCTAGACCCAGGATTGTAAGTCTAGTTTCGTAGGATATTCTGTTTCAAGTGGTGGAGTGAAAGGCTCTTCTGGTGAAGTAGCGTTGGACATTTTTTAGGGTGTTGATGTCCGAGATGTGATATGGGTTCCAGACAGATGAACTGTATTATAGGATGGGTCTGGCAAAAGTTTTGTAAACTCTGGTGAGTAGTGTGAGATTGCCGGAGCAGAATCTACATAGGATCAGGTTAACAAGCAAACTACAATTTAGGAGTTACAATCTTGAAGGGCCTCCTCAAACATTTCAAGGTTGAGTTGGAGGTTTTGTTTGGCTTGTACCAATTGGGCGGCTTTTCATGTGTACCGTACTAAACATTTTAGGCCCACATTTCTAGTTTACAAGGAGCAAAACATTTGAAAGCAGATCCCAGAAAAATATGTATTTTTTACCTTATTAGGTACACGGTTTTAATTGGGGGGAGTGACAAGTTCTATTTTGAGACACACCTATAACTTTTTAGCAACACTAAATTCAACACTGCCTTTGTCTACCCAGAGCTTAGAGTGAGCAGTTTTGTTCCATGGAACTTTCCCTAGCTCAATTATATAAATTGCTACTGCTATTTCAGTTTTAAATTGGTTAGAGTTGGCTCTTCTATGCCTTGTGGACTTCAACTCCCAGAATTCCTGAGCCAATCATGCTAGTTCAGGAATTCTGGGAGTTGAAGTCCATGTGTCATAGAATAGCCAACTTTACCTACCGCTGGGTCAGACAGTTTGAAGTTTTATTAGCTGCTACTCTGTTGTCTGCATGTGGATAGCTTCTTGCTCTGTGGCAGTTCTTTAGCAAAAGTACCCAAATGTTATTGCCTTGTCTTTTCATAGATTGTATATCTAAGCACTTTCCAGAAATCAATTTCTAGGCCATTGAGATTCAACAGCTGAACAGAACAGGTTTGAATTCAAGGGACAGATATTAATGTATGCAGTAAGTATTAAATTATTAATATAGTACAGGTAGCTTATTAATACTAAATCATGGTTCACAAAACTACAGTGGTTTGGATGATGGATCATGCTAACTCCCAAACAAGTCTGATATATTATAGTTAGTAAATATAATCTGTAGCAGTAGTGTCGATAGAATACAGTAAACTATGAATTAGTATCTTGTAAGTATAGCATATGTTTCCCTTAATTATGGCCTCTAATATCTAAAACAGTATACTGTATATAACACTTTTTCTGTAAGTCAGATGCTTTTAAAGCTAAGACCAAAACAGTTAAAAAACTTGCCAAGTTACAAAATTTATATGGTGTCATAATTTTTCTTTTCATAGCTTCTTTCTAATTTACCCAATGTATTTTTTACTCTAGACATCTGAAATTACTTAACTGAAGTTTGCTCACAAACCAGCTTTAAATTTGAATTTGCCCATGAATGGACTTCTTTGATGAGTTGACCCTAATGCGTTGGTCTAAATTACTGCTTCACTAGTAATAACTGAATATATAAATATTTGCAAAGTGGCTAAGTTTAAATTTACACAATTGTTTTTGAAGATTTCAATTTCAAAGTCACCTTATGTCAGCCTTGCAAGGTAGTCCAGACAAGAAGTATATGAAGAAATGCCAACACTATCTTTATTGTAATGTTAAATTTACAGACTCTTGAGAGCCTGAACACACATCACCCTTGCCCCTTCTCTTTACATCTCAGGAAGCCAGAAAGAGTCCCTTATAAAATTTGCCATGCCCCCATTTCTTCTGAGGGATTAGCTGTTTCTTATATGACCATTGCTTATTTGACTAGATCAAGGCCCATCTATTTGTGGGTCTTCCAACTATCTCCCAAAGTCATTCCCATATATCACTGTATCTTCCTTCTGTGTACAGTCATGATTCAAAGAATAATTAACATGATTACATTGACATGATTCAAGAAGGTTCTATGAAATCATACATAATTCAACGTTTCTTATATGAAATCAAAGCTCATTAACACGTTTCAATTATTCTTCCCCTATTCTGTCAATAATATTCACCATTGAATTGCTGAGTTTCATCATGGCATTTGCCATTTTGGAGATTTTGTCCCATTTTTCTGATTGAAGTGATTGATGTAATGTACGCTTCATTTTTAAAGCTGAAATTGCTTCATCTATGCCCAGCATCTTATTTGATGCCTCCAGTAGACTGTTTTCTTTTCCAGCAAGCTGAAGATAAAAAATGTGAAAATTATGTAAAAAGATATTATTCTTAAGACCAAACTACTTTACTTGTGAAAGGAAAGGGCATACAGTATTTCTTAATGGTGATGTCTTTAACTTGCCATTTGCTTCAAATGCAGCTATTCTTTCTGCAAATAGCACTTTTTGTGGTCCAATGGCAGCTTTGTAATACTGTACAGTACAGTGGTACCTCGAGATACGAGTTTAATTCGTTCCGGACCTGCGCTCTTAAGTCGAGCAGCTCTTATCTCGAACGACTTTTCCCCATAGGAATTAATGTAAATAATTTTAATTGGTTCCAGCCCTCAAAAAACTCACAAAGTTAGTCTAAATTATGCAAAAAGACATTGCAAGAATAAATGTAACTTTACTTATTAATAAGACGATAAGCTGAGAGCTTCCCTTCCCTTCCTCTTTTTACCCAAAACAATCAACATGGCAAACTTTTATTTTTATTCATTAAACTGTAGTTATTTATTCAACTTCACTGCCACCCAATCCTGTAGAGGGAGGAAAGAAGGGAGGAAGGAAAAGGAAAGCAAGAAATGGAGGGAGGAAAGGAAGGAAGGAAAGAAAGAAAGGAAGAAAGAAAGGAAGAAAGAAAGGGTGAAGGGACAGGAACAGAGGAAGGAAGCAAGGAAACTTATGAAAGGGGAGAGTAACTTCACTGCCACCCAATCCTGTAGAGGGAGGAAAGAAGGGAGGAAGGAAAAGGAAAGCAAGAAATAGAGGAAGGGAAGGTAAAAGAGAGAAAGAAAAAGAGCAAGAAAGAAAGCAAGCAAGAGAGAAAGAAAGAAAATGAAAGAGAAATAAAAATAGAGAGGGAGAATGAAAGAAATGGAAGGAGGGAAGGAAGGAGAGAAAGCAAGAGAAAGAAAGAAAGCAAGAGAAAGAAAGAAAGAAAGAGAAAGAAAGAAAGAAAGAAAGAAAGAAAGAGAAAGAAAAAAGAATGAAAGAGCAAGAGAGCAAGAGAGAAAAAGAAAGAGAGAGAGAGAGAGAGAGAGAAAGAAAGAAAGAAAGAGAGAAAGAAAGAAAGAAAGAAAGAAAGAAAGGCAACTTCAAAGAAAGGCTCACTGAGCATCTCTCACTCTCTCTCTCTTTCTATCCCTCTCTCTTTCTCTCCCCCCTCTCCCCCCCTTTCCCTCTCTCTTTCTCTCTCTCCCTCTCTCTTTCTCTCCCCCCTCTCCCCCCTTTCCCTCTCCCCCCCCAGGCCGGCAGCAATGTTTTAAAACAGCCGCGCCGTTTGCGAGCTAACTCCTGAGGTGCGGAAGTTCGCCTTTGGCGTTTGGGCCACTCGGAATGTGAAATTCAAAACAGCGTTCGGATCCCCCCACCCCCAGCAGAAGCCAAGGACCCCCAGAGTGGGGCGGCAGGGGAGGCGACCGCCTCTCCACTCACCAAGTGCCGGGATACGAGCCGAGAAGAGCCGGGCTGGCTTACTTTCCTTCCTTCCCGCGCTGATGCAGAGCCACTCGAACAAAGCGTCACGCCCCCCTGACGCTTTTGGCGGCAAAAGAGCCCAGCGTCGCTTCGGAAGCCGCCGAAAGCATCAGAGGGGCGCGACGCTTTGTTCGAGTGGCTCTGCATCAGCGCGGGAAGGAAGGAAAGTAAGCCAGCCCGGCTCTTCTCGGCTCGTATCGCGGAGAGGGGCGGCATACAAATCCAAGTAATAAATTTTAAAAAAAAATGTCTCTCCTCTCCCAGCTCTTATCTCGAGTAGGTCAATCGTGGATAGTCCAAGGGAAAAATGTTGGGGGTTGGGGGTTGACACCACGGAGTCTGCTAATGAGTCCCACGCTTCGACAACTCAATTGCTAAAGTCATATTTTTTACAGTGTAAGAGAAAAGGTTCTGTCAGTTGTTTTGTTCTATCATAGTTTATACAAAGTATCCTATGAATTTCTCCCAGAGTATTTAGCAATAATGGAAAACATAGGATTTTAACTAGAGTTAGATGTACTTCAATACCTGTATGTATGAATTCAAACTCTGTCTATTAGAATAAGGGGAAAGAGCCTAAACTGGTGAATAATACTTTCAGATAATGTGGAAAAGGTTATTTTCTTATCCCTCAAATTAATCCTAATCCAAACTAGATCCTTAAATGCTGTTTTTTCTTTAAAAAAGAAGACATGATCTTGGCTAAATTCCATAAATAAACAGCATTTTTAAATTAAATGGGTAGTTTGTCGAATAGTAATAACTAAACTCATAAATTAAAAGCAAATTATAGTTTTTCCTTTTATTCTTCTCCCTTTTGTTACATACTCATTTAAAATAATAATAATAATAATAATAATAATAATAATAATAATAATAATAATAATAATAATAATAAGTAATTAGTAATTTATTAGATTTGTATGCCGCCCCTCTCCAAAGACTCTAATCTGCAAACCCTAATACTTTTATCAATTACAAAAGTCTTACTTCACTAGGTTACTTCAGATGCTTTAAAAAACCCAGATTCAGAGGAAGGCTTCAAAAAAGCATAATTCTCTTCTTCAATTGACCAGCATAGAAAAAGAGATATTACATTTACAGGTAAACTTAATTTTGATAAAAGGATGAAATATGAATCAGTACAAAAGCTTAAAATACAATACAAAGTAGTAGTTTTGTTTTTAGGCACTCATATCTTTTTGGGCAGACTGTGAAATATTTGACATAATAATAGCTCCTACATCAATTCCTCTGTGATTTCAGTATTTTCATGCAATTTCAACATACTATTATCTACTTAATTATGGCCTCTAATATAGCCTCTTGGTATAAAATATCTCACGCCACAACATATCCAGATTATTTATAAATAACATGCACATGTAAATGCAAGTGCATACGCATATGTGCATAAATATGTACTGTACATGTAAGAACAGTATTTCCATAAGAGTATTCTAATTTGATTACAGGTGCTCTTTATTACACACAATTTCCTTGCACAAATGATAAAATAAATCACCTGTTTTTTTAGATTAGTTGCAAAATCAATTAGCAGAGACTTCTCTCTTTTTAGTTCAATATTGTCTTGTTCTTCTTTTTGTAGCATAGCACTAACTTCAGCTATTCGGCTATTCAATGTTGCAGTATTTAAATCTGCATTTGTGCTTCTTTTTTCTAACAGGCTAATCTAGAATAAATCAGCAATCATAAAAATAAAAACCAAGGAGCAGACATTTAAAAGAAATACATACAAATATAATAATGCTATTATTGTTTAGTTGATGTACATCACTACAGCAGAGCAAGAAAATATAAGGGAAAATCCAGAGAAATTCAATAAAAAACTTGGTTGAGCAACTTCCCCTTTATCTGTGATGACCTCAGAAAGCCTGCCTCTTGCATCCACGTTCCATCAAAGGGCTTGAATATTGATCATTAGTATAATGGACCTTCTGAAGATTAAAAATTATTGACTAAGTATCAGAAACAAGCAATCTGTGAAGAATATAATGTTGGCTTGAGGTTGAACGTTAGAGGAGAACTAGGTGTTTTCAAGCATCTGGCTTCTTTATAACACAAAAGCAAAGGAAAAATCAGCAGTAGGAAGTGAATATTTTGACTCAGTTGCACCCATCTGTTATTCTCTGAAAATGGTTTTAATTGCTTTAAAAGGATTTTGTTTAAAAATGAACCTGGATGACTAAGCAGCTTGTACAGGATTTCATATGCACATTTGAAATGATATGAACTAGTGCTGGGTTATCTTTACACTTTATCTCTAAGTACTTAACTAGTATGCATCATGTTCCTGTATTACCATTATACATGCAAATATAGAATAAGGATCTGATTTGTTAAACATTAAGTTCAAACTGGGTCTGTTTTATAACACAACCAATTAGTGATAATTTAGCCTAATAGCCATTTAGCTGGAAGCAGCAAAATGTCAGGCAGCCATTTTCCATCACACTGAAGACAAAAGAAATGATTTCTGTGCTGTTCTCTATACAAATAAGTAAGGAATTGATTGGTAGTTGTATAAAGTTATATTTTAAGTCCTAGTCATAGACATGTTGTGATATCTGAACTGGCCCAATACTGATTTTGCTATTTTTTTAACAGCCAATATAACGATATTTTAATTAGTCATTCAACCTTATCTTCAAGTTCCTGGAAAGTGCTCATTTCTTGCTCCAGAAAGTCTTGGTGCCTCTTAATCTCATGTTGCAGTTGCTCTTCCTGATCTTTCACTGTCAGAAATTGAGCAATGCTTGTTGAATGGGTTGTATACATCTCTTCCTTGAGAACTCTTTCCTATAAGGAAATGTGAGCTATTCATGAAGTTTCAAAGGAAACATATACTGTATATTTTTTAAAAGCACACTGGTCAACCCAAGATATTTAGAGCTATATAAAATAATAAAGCCCTGCACCAGGCAATTTTCTGTGTAAGTTAGGTGAAGTTAGATGAAGAAATGAATTACAATCCAGAAAAAAGAGATGGATGATATGCATTGATGGTGAAAATAAAGCGAGAGAGTACAGAAAAAGTGATTGAACCATTTTAGAAACCCGAGAATATATTAGAATCATGATAGAGGTTGGATTCTTTTGAATAGTCTGACAATAAATATATTCATATGTAATATATACATGGCAAAAAATTGTTTGTTCATGGCAAAAGGGTACAAGGGAATTCTAAATATGAGAAAGGTCATTTTGATAGAAGATGTATAAACCTATAAAACATAAAATATATGCATATAAGAGGACAACTAAAGCAAAAAAAAGTTAGGATGAAAGATTAAATTCATATGTACAGCACTGCATCATGTGTTTATAAAGAAAAATATAGTTTCAAAGAATCCAATCAAAGAAAGTCAAGAGTAGAAGAGGCAAAAAAATGCAGAGTAATTTTGATGGAAAAAAAGAAAAAGGGAGTGAAAGGTTAAATAAGGAGCTTCCATTAAATGGCATTGAAAATAACATGATGAAATAATTGAAGATGAAATTGAATCAAAGGAATACTGAATGAGTATTTTAGACACTTACATTATAATTATAATAAAATATCAAATAATGAAAATAAATGTTATAAATTATTTATTAATTAGATTTCTATGCTGCTCTTCTCAAAATGACTCAGGGCGGTGATTCAATTCAATTTAATTCAATTTATTAGATTTGTATGCCGCCCCTCTACGATGCAAGTGTCCCAGAAAAAAATAGTGGGGGGGAAAGTCTAAATGCTTTGAAAAAATAGTGAGGTTGTTGCTACTGCACTTGGAGAAATAAAAAAAATAAAGATCTGGTTTTATAATAGAATGGCTTTATTTTTATAATAAAGAATTATTTAAGCATTAATATCATTAGCATGACACAAATACGTACAAAATGTAGGCAACATTTTGTCTCTTGAAAGGAAAAGGGAGAATGAATATTCAACTGAGCTGCCCCGAGTCCTCGGAGAGGGGCGGCATACAAATCCAATTAATAAATTAATAAATTAATAACTGTTCATTGAATATTTGTAGCAAGAAATAGAACAGCCTTTATTATAAATAAATATTTTACTGGAATACAGGTGGTAGGTAAAAAGGCACACTTTAAAAAAATCAAAATCAGTAGAAGCTCATATATTTCTTCACAAATTATCAACAAGATATGTATGTTCTTATTGTGGATGAGATTAATGTTTTTCTTACAATGTTTGTTTGTTTGACAAGTTCCAGAAACTTGGATTGCAAGAGATTATTTTCCTTGGTCAAAGCTGCATAATCATCTGCTATTTTATTTCGTAAGAGATGGTCCTGTTCTGCCAGTAGCTCTCGTTCACGAATGTGATGGTGCAGAAAAGATATCTCATTCCTACAGTAATAAAAAACAGACATGCTATCATTCTGATACCATACCACAATTTAGTATCATTACTAATTTTGATTATGAGAATTGTGGTCTATTGTTGAAGAAGATAGACATGAATGACACGTGTAACTAGGTGATGAGAGAGAGAGAGAGAGTGTGTATGCATATATGTATGTATATGTTTGCATATACAGTGGTACCTCTACCTAAGAACGCCTCTAATTACTAACTTTTCTAGATAAGAACCGGGTGTTCAAGATTTTTTTTGCTCTTTTCAACCATTTTCCACTGACAAACCCGAGCCTCCAAAACTGTAACCGGAAAAGGCAGGGAGAAGCCTCAGGGAGGCATCTCTAGGAATCTCCTGGGAGGAAACAGGACCGGAAAAGGCAGGTAAAAGCCTCTGTGGGGCCTCTCTAGGAATCTCCTGGGGGAAAACAGGGCCGGAAAAGGCATGGAGAAGCCTCTGTGGGGCCTCTCTAGGAATCTCCCTCCCTGTGGTTTCCCCAATCGCAGGCATTATTTGCTTTTACATTGATTCCTATGGGAAAAATTGCTTCTTCTTACAAACTTTTCTACTTAACAATCTGGTCACTGAACGAATGATATAATCAGAGTCAGAACTCCCTTGGCCCACAGTTCCTTTGCCAGTCATATAAATACCATCACAAAAAAATGAAAGCATGATACTCTCAGTAGAGAATTCTGCAATTATAGGGTTACTTGAAAAGATTTCATTTCAAACATTTACCATAGATGCCTAGTCAAGCCTCCAGACAAAACCTCAATATACTAAATCCATTGGAGGAACCATTAATGAATATTTTTTTCTATGTTTCTAGCACTAATAGTATAACAAATTAATAATTTAAGTAGGTGTTTGCCCCAAGTTGAATATGGTATTAGTTTATCCAACCTTCATTTTCTCCAAAGTTTATTAATTAGTACCGTAATTCACGAGTAATTTGATCATGCATTGCTGCTGTTTTCTTAAGGATTTTTTCTTCCATTTCATGTACAGCAGACTGCATTTCCAAGAATTCCTTTTTATTTTCAGAAAGCTTCAACTCCATTGTCTTTTGCCTTTCCAACTGTTGTGTCACCTTAATTTAAATATAACATGTGGTAGCAAATAAATATTCTACAGAACTATAATTAAAAATAATTGAGGGTCATTTCATCACAGAACAAGATTCATGGAATAAATTAGTCATATATCTATACTTAGCGCTTTGAAATTCTTCTTTTTTGTTTTTCAAATATTTACAAATAACTTTACTAAAGACTGGATAGATGGAAGGAGAGAGGGCAGGGAGGAAGGAAGGAAGGAAGGAAGGAAGGAAGGAAGGAAGGAAGGAAGGAAGGAAGGAAGGAAGGAGGGAAGGACCTTTTTAGCAGGAATATCTAGATAGATTTCATCATAATGCTATCTCTCTTTCCAGAATAACAACTTGAGATATCTCCAAAATGAGAAGGAAAACTACAGGATCGTGTTCTTGTTAGTTTATATAAAACCCCACAAGAAGATATGTTTGATATTACATGCCCAGTTCAGCTTAGAAAACAAGGTAATATGTTGCTACTTAAGATCCTTGCATATTATGATTTATCAAGGCATTAAAAGATTTTCTTCTAACAACTCTCTTAATGATGATTTGAAGATAGGATTGGGAGTATCCAAGAGGCAATTACTGTCTCACAAGAGGCAGAATATATATTGCTTGTCTTGTCACATTTTTTCCATGACTTGCAGTAATGGAGAAGGAAATGGAAGAATAGACTTGTTTATATATAGGGGAGGAAAAATGTGGCAACAATAGAATATGATGGACCACAACGATGTCAGAATTTGCTTTCAATGGCTTTGTGAGGAAAGCCTTTTCTTCTAATTGCCTTAGACAAGACTGCAATGGAACCTTGTGTGTTTTGAGGAATGTTTCTTCTTTAGTCAAAAAGTGCCTCTGAACACTGATGACATGAAATAGATGGAATCCTACACAATGAATTATTACTATTACTATTATTATTACTGGGCAACAAAACAACAAAGAACAAACCCAGTGTTTGAGAGTATGATCCACCCTCAAATCCCCATCATGTCTCACTCTGCCCATTGTTGTTGAGATAACCCAGCTTCCCAGCCTGCTCCCACTCCTCACTGCATTACTCTATTAGCAATAAATGTATTTACAGAAATTCAATTGGCTCCTGTTTTCCAAGTTTGACAGCCTCAGAGGGCTTGACAGATATACAGAAACAATGATGGCCATTATGAATGCATACACTTACACAGATGAAATACAAATTAAAGTCTCCCAGCTCTATAATTCTTGTGTATGCATTACTGTTTTGAAAGAAAAAAAGACCAATCATATTAGGATGTAATAAACTATAAAGTAATCAGTACCTTTGTTTTTAGCATGAGGATAGTTTGTTCTTTGTTTTTCAGATTCATCTGTTGTTCTTCTAGTTCCTGCTTAGCGTATGAGATCTCAATTTGTTTTGCAGAGATTTGCTCATCTTTCTCCGCTTTCTTTCTCTTCCATTGTCTGATTTCCTCTATCAAACCCTGTTTCTCTTTTAAATGCTGCTCTGAAAGTAGAATTTATAATGAAATTCTTGCCAGCATGGAATAATTAAGGCTTTTCATACTTTTAATAAAAGCTCACTTCGATTGTGATCAGATTAACCTTTTAGATTAAAATTAGATTAAGTTAATTCAAAAATTTTAGCACAAAATTAAAGACGGAACCCATGGAAAAATGAGGAAAAAGACATTTTGTCATGAATAAATAATTCATTTTGTGCATTATCTATCTTATATATTCATAGGGAAATAAACAACCAAATTGTTTTTTGTCTGATTTTGTCTGATTGATGTCATAGGGATAATTATGGTAGACTGTTGCAGCAAAAAAAACCAAAAGTTCCTATGAAAAATACTTATGGTGGTTTTAACGAATGATTCATACATGGTGGTTTGTGGATAATCTGTAAACTATGGAAACCCCACAGGCCAGAACCTATTAGTGGCTCAACAATATCAACAAAATAGAAGAATTTGTTCTCTGTTGTATGAATATATTATCCATGATTTAGTTTGATCTCTTTTTAGGTGTCTTTAGATAGACAAGGGGGCTAAAGGCAGTGGGTAGAGTGCAGTACTGCAGGCCACTAAAGCTGACTGCTAGATCTGTAGGTCAGTGGTTCAAATCTTATCACCAGCTCAAGGTTGACTTAGCCTTCCATCCTTGCAAGGTGGGTAAAATGAGGACCCCAATTGTGGGGGCAATATGCTGGCTCTGTTAAAAAGTGCTATTGCTATCATGTTGTAAGCTGCCCTGAGTCTAAGGAGAAGGGTGGCATTAAAAATATTGAATAAATAAATAATAATTAAAAAAGCTAAAAAAAGCTAAAGCTTTTTTTAGAAAGAGTGTGATGCTGCATCCTCTTTTGAAGAAGTTATCTCTCAATCCAGCCTTCTTTCAGTACTTCTACCATTTTACTAGTTTTTCTCATTATTTCTATCATCCATTTCCTCCCACTTAGGACTGCATGACTGTAACTTGTTGCTTGTATCCTAAGATTTGTATTAATATTGATTGTTTTTTCATTGCTTATTTGGCCCCTATGACAATCATTAAGTTTTGTACCACATGATTCTTGACAAATGTATCTTTTTCTTTTATTTATGCTGATAGCATAGGCACCAAAACAAATTCCTTGTGTGTCCAATCACACTTGGCCAATAAAATTCTATTCTATTCTATTCTATTCTATTGTGTAAAATCATTCCCTAGAGTAGAGATTGCATTTGGGGAATTTTGTTCAACTGAATATGTCTAGACCAGAATATCTTTGCCACCAGAACTTGTACTTTATGACCACAGCGTCAGATAGATTACTGTAATCAAGAATTACCTTTGAAAACAATTCAAAGGGTCAGATAGCTAGTGAGTGAGAGCTGTTATTCATCTGCCGTCTTATGTTTACATCTATATATAATGCTAAGTTACAATTTGGTTTGCATATTTGTATCTTGGTATGATATTCAAGTTTTGATAATTGTGGATCAGTTAATAAATTAAATGCTTATTAAATAATTTACAACACAAATTTGTACAATGCCACTATTTAAGAACACTACTTTTCTCCATTTCTCCTGAAACTGACACATACAATTGTCAGTAACATCCAACTTGCTTCTAGATTCATTCTGTCTAAGCACCCACTAGTCTAGAGGAAAGCATTAATAAGGCACCATTGTTTCTAAACACAAGGACTCAACAAACAAGACCATATTATTTAGAGATTAAGGGAATAGATTTTACTTTAACACCACTTCCTGTATTTGAACTGCCCTTTGAAGACGAATGTATATCCAGCTATTCAACATATTCATATTTTCTTTTAGAATTTTATTTTGCCTAATTTAAAGCAAGAAAGAAAACATACTACAGTACAGTATTTCTTGAAGATATTATTTGAAGCAATAATATACAAATTTACCACAAGATGGTGCTATTTGCGGGGGTGGGGGAAAACCAGTCATCCGAAGTTTAACCTTAAATAAAATTTGGCTTTTTAAAATACGGTAATCATTATTTGGTGTCAAGTTTCAATAAGCTACATAATACTGGGATTATGTATCTTAAATTATGAATTTAGAGTGAAATTAAAAATCTGTCCTCGTCTGTCTTTCCTTCTATAGCAATATCACTTAGACATATACCACTTCACAGTGCTTTACAGCCCCCTCTATACTTGCTTTATTGTCTGTTTAAATACATATTTTTATTTGCTAAATAGCATAAACATATGCAAGATATTAAATATTCTAATTATTTAGAATAATCTTTGGTATGCTTTTACTAAAACTATGCCTTGGTGATAAATTCACAATGCTGCATACCATACAGAGAAAAAGAATAATTACAGTACTATTATCTAGAAAAGAACTTTTTTTTCAAGCACAGTAATTATTATAATTTATTAGAGATTCTAATATTTTGGATGGTTTTAGTAAAGTTTCTTATTCTTTGGCTACTTATTATTGCAAAAGAACAATACCATAGCTGGACATATGCAACACCCCTCCTCCCCGCCCCTTCTTCAGTGGTATATTTAGTTATTTCAGTAGGGGAATTTGGAGGGTTTTTTCACAGTGTAACGAAAATTATTTGCAATATTTTTTTCTGAACCCCCCCTCCCCGAAATTAGAAGTCAACAAAAATCCAAATTTTTATTAAATTAAAATTAATAGTTCTGTAGGAAAATCTACATCATTTTGATAATGCTGAAAAAATGATTACCATTAGCCATACTGATTTGGTTATTAAGTTGATTTCTTTCCATCATCAGAAAGTTTAAACCATCTTTCTTTCGCTTCAGCTCCAGATCAAGGCTATCAGCCTTACACTGTAATGTCTATAAAATAATACAAATACAGTGAGTTATAGTTATAAAATTATAGTTACATTGAAATAACAGAGAAGTTCAGTATCTTAAAGAGATCGTTTTAAATACATGTTCTAATAAATTGAATTTAAGACCTCCTGTAATATTGAAAAAATATTTTCATACAGGTAATCTTTGACTTTGACTGTGATTGCACCTAGCAATTCCAGTTGTAAGTTGTGACAGTCGTAAAGTGGATCATCAAATAACTAGACTCAATTTTACAAACTTTTTTGTGGCGGTTGTTAACCACAGACAGCAGTCATAAAGCAAACTAATTGTTCACTATGATCATTTTTTCCCAACAACCAAATGTAAATGCCAGCTTCGAGGGAAAAAAATATCATAATGGTTATGTGATTTCACAAGGCACTGCAAATGACTCTAAATGTGGGCCAATTGCCAAGCATCTAAAATATGGTCATGTCATAATCTTGGAAATGGGTTATATGTATGTTTTAGAGTTCCGTCGTAACTTTGAATGGTCACTAAGTGACTGGTCATACATTGAGCACTACCTGAACATATATTTCAAATGTGTTTGTCTGTTTTCCTTGTGTTTTCATTTTTGTGAATCCTCAATTCACAAATACATTTTGAAATTGCTAGAACAGTGGTTCTCAACCTTTCTAATGCTGCTACCCCTTAATACAGTTCCTCATGTTGTGGTGACCCCCAACCATAAGTCTAGCGCCAATTCTCCCAACAGAGCTTTAAGCTTGTTGGCAGGAATTTCAGAGGGATACCCCAACTGTAAACACCTAATGGTCAGATTGTAAAAATATTTTCCAAGGTGCCAGAATAGAAGCTTTAGTTCTTAACAACAATGGGAAATTTGTCTTTTTCCCACAGCTTTAGGCGATCCATATGAAGCAGTCATTCGACCTCCAAAGGGGTCCCGACCCCCAGGTTGAGAATCACTGTACAGTGGTACCTCGAGATACGAGTTTAATTCGTTCCGGACCTGGGCTCTTAAGTCGAGCAGCTCTTATCTCGAACGACTTTTCCCCATAGGAATTAATGTAAATAATTTTAATTGGTTCCAGCCCTCAAAAAACTCACAAAGTTAGTCTAAATTATGCAGAAAGACATGTTTTTAATGAAGAAATGTACATGTACATATAAATGAATAATGAAGTTTCTTTCACTTAACTTGTAAACTTTCTTAAACTTTTAAATTTACATATGTTCAACTTCTCTGCCACCCAATCCTGTAGGACAGAGGTCCCCAACCCTTTTTGCACCAGGGACCGGCTTTAAGCGATCAAGAGAGGAATGGGTGAATGAATGGACGGAGGGTGGGAAGGAAGGAAGGAAAGAGGGAAGGGACAGGAACAGAGGAAGGAAGCAAGGAAACTTATGAAAGGGGAGAGTAAGAGAGGAATGAGTGAAGGGAGGGAGGGAGGGAAGAAGGTGGGAAGGAGAAAGAAAAGAAGAAATAGAGGAAGGGAAGGTAAAAGAGAGAAAGAAAAAGAGCAAGAAAGAAAGAAAGAAAGAAAGAAAGAAAGGGGGAAGGGACAGGAACAGAGGAAGGAAGCAAGGAAACTTATGAAAGGGGAGAGTAAGAGAGGAATGAGTGAAGGGAGGGAGGGAGGGAAGAAGGTGGGAAGGAGAAAGAAAAGAAGAAATAGAGGAAGGGAAGGTAAAAGAGAGAAAGAAAAAGAGCAAGAAAGAAAGAAAGAAAGAAAGAAAGGGGGAAGGGACAGGAACAGAGGAAGGAAGCAAGGAAACTTATGAAAGGGGAGAGTAAGAGAGGAATGAGTGAAGGGAGGGAGGGAGGGAAGAAGGTGGGAAGGAGAAAGAAAAGAAGAAATAGAGGAAGGGAAGGTAAAAGAGAGAAAGAAAAAGAGCAAGAAAGAAAGCTGCAAGCCCCCCCCCCCCGAGCCCCCCAGGCCGGCTGCAAGCTTTTAAAACACGCGCGCCGCTTCGCAGCTGTCTCCTGAAGCCGAACGCGGAAGTTAGCGTTTGGCTTCAGGAGACAGCTCCTTGGCGCTTGTATCTCGAATTTGGGCTTGTAAGTAGAACAAAAATATCTCTCCCCTCCCAGCTCTTATCTCGAGTTGCTCTTAAGTAGAGCAGCTCTTATGTCGGGGTTCCACTGTACTAGAAGAAGCTACAGTAGTCCTTTCACTTTCCTCTATTAATAACCCACTAAGTAAATATGCAAAGAATTGCTTTGCCATTAGTTGTCAAAATATCACTATATTATATTACATATCCTAACTGTAACAAAGATTAGTCTTGCACAACATTGGAAACAGAAAGATGTACCAACTAAAAATATAGTGCAGAAAATTTTTGAATGTGCTGAAACAGATAAAATGACCATGGAATTAAACAAAAAGGAGGATTTCGAATATTATGAAATTTGGAATGTATTTTATGATTGGCTTGAAAAGAGAAAACCAAAGAAAGTTATAAATACTTAACTTATTAATAGGTATAGGATATTGTATATTCTAGGTTAGTATAACTATATTAATTGAGGAAAAATGATATATGTTATTGGGGAAAGATTATAGAATTATGTTAACTGTAGAAAATATATAAGCATAAACTTACCATCGATATTAAGTGCTGTAAGATAACCCTAGAGGTTATATAGTGTAGTTGTTAGTAGTGTTTTGTTGGGTTTGTCTATTGTCTGTATATACATTTCATTTTATTTTTCGTTTCGTTTTCTATTTCCATTTTTGTATTGTTTTTAAATGTACATAAATCTAATAAATATTTTTAAAATGAAACTGCTAGAAGAAGTTACAGTGGTCCTTTCACTTTCCTCTATTAATAACCCATTAAATATAAGTAAATATGCAAAGAATTACTTTGCCATTAGTTGTCAAACAGAGATAAAAATTACCTGTAGGTTTTGTGCCATATGTTCCATTTCACATGCAAGGAGAGGCTGAGTATTAATTCCCTTTTTAGTCTGCTCACGAGTAACAGCAAAAAGTTAAGGTAAAAGGATGAATAACTTAACTAAATAATTTTAAATAACATTTAAAATAGAAAATAGCTGAGTAATTCTCATTCAGTTTCCATATTAATAAAATATTTGAGTTCAACATTACAAATAATACTTTGAGTATCCAGCCCCTATAATTCTTTAAGCCATATGTTTTAATTAACCATACTCAGAAATGCATAGGATATAGAAACTTAGCTTCCAATTCAAGAAAATAAATTTGCTGTTGAAGATTCTTGATGTATTCAGATTCTATGTATAGCGATGTATTTTCCATTTCTAAAAGGGAAAAAAAAGAAAATGAATTATAATTACTGTATAAAGTTGTATTTCTCTTTATTTTTTTAAAAAAAGTTTTACTCTTATACAGTGCTTTACTCTTATAAGGGCAGGATAGAAGCTTAAAAATAACATTAGAAAGTATTACTTAGAGAAAGAGTAGTGGAAGCTTGGAACCAATTTCCAGTGGGTCAGTCATCAGTAACTGAGTTTAAATATGCTTGGGATAAACATATGTCCATCAATCTGATACAAATTTAAATAAGAAATAAGAAAATAAAACAAGCAAAATCTCCTCAAAGGGCAGGCCTGATGGACCACTAGGTCCTTTTCTGCCATCAGTTTTCTGTGGTATGTTTCTAGGGTTCTCAGACAGCCATTTTGATTCAATGCTCTGGATAAGTTTATGTGCAACAGGGAATTTTAGCCTCTATTGTTCTTTATTTTTACCTATTTGTAAAGCATTTGTGGGGGGCGGAAGGATGTCAAAGCAGGCAAAATATAATACTGTTATGGGAGTTTTAATATAAAATGTAGTTTTGCGTTTGCCCTTACTACTTTTCCCTTCTGTTTAAGAAAATCAGCAGCATCTTCTAATCCTTGGGTCCCAGCTACAAGCCTTAGCAGATATTAAGTAAATTGTACAGCACTCCATAAAAAATATTTCCCATTATTTATTTTTCATGTTGCATCAACCAAATTGTACAATATTTCCACATTCATATAGCACTTAAAAATCTTTTAAAGATTTTTCCTCAGAACATTAATATTTATTTCAATTCTGCTCTCTAATATACTTATTCCAGAATATACTTATTCCAGAATATACTTATTCCAGAATTCTCTCACTTCAAATTCAAATTATTTCTCCATTTTATTTTCAATGTCATTCATTCCTTTGAAGGCTTCTTATTAGTTCCCAACAATCAATCTCCTATGTACACGTTTTTCTCATACACAATTTCTTTTTATTACATCATGCCAGCAAGCAGGGTTTTTTTCATACTTCCAATTAACTCATCAGACTTCCATGGCATTCTGGAAAACAATTCTGTTCTCTCTATGTTAAACAGCTTCTAAATCTATTTCCTTTTCATCTAGGACAGTGGTTCTCAACCTTTCTAATGCCGTGATCCCTTAATACCGTTCCTCATGTTGTGGTGACCCCCAACCATAAGTCTAGCGCCAGTTTTCCCAACAGAGCTTTAAGCTGATTGGCAGGAAGGTCAGAGGGACACCCCCACTGTAAATGCCTGATTGGTCGGATTGTAAAAATATGTTCCAAGGCACCAGAATAGAAACTTTAGTTCCTAACACCATGGGAAATTTGAGATTAATCTGCCTTTTAAAACTTTTTGACTTAAAAAGTATATATGATTTATACTTTCTCTTTCTGCAGTCATTTTAATTTACTGTAATTCCATTTTGTTCAAAGATAAAATTTTCCCAAAGAAATACAGTACTGCTCTACAGTCATAATCACTCATCCCCACTGAATCCTTCACTATTTTTTCAAAACAATTAAATCAACCATGCTTTAAATCTATATTTTGTCTAAAATGGTATGGCACCTGTGCCAGAAGTGGTAGGCAGTGCCGTCTCTGTCGGCATGCAAATCGTTGCCCCAGTTCAGCTCTGCTGTGCATACATGCGTATGTGCCTCCCATTGGCCAGCTGGTCTTCGAGTTTCTGTTGTGCATGCACAGGTATGTGGGGGCTCGTATATGCATAAAAAATGGAATGTGTGTGAGGGGCGTGTGCAGAGTGTGCATGCATGCGTGGGGGCTTGTGCATGCATTGCATTTTGAGGGTTCATGCGTGCTTTGGGCACTCAGTCCGGAAAAGGTTAGCCCACACTGATATAGGGTCTCCTGCATGAGCATGGAGTTGGACTACCAGACCTACAAGAACCCTTCCAACTCTACTATTCTGTTATATTCATTCCCGTGCCATGTCTATGTAACTGAAACTCACATTTGAAAGAAACAGATTTCTTCCCCTGTGAAAGTACCAACTAGCACACCTTTCTAATTCTTTCATGAGTCCTTAATGGCTAAATCATTTACATCTATTTATCAAAGTCATCTAAGAGAAAAATCCCTCTTCCATCATATTAATTTAGAATCAGGGATTTGGGGTGGGTGGGTGGGTAGAGTCAGAAGTCAGGATGATGACCACAATCATATGATAACAACCATGCATTTTTACATACAATACATCCTGATTCTTGTAAAAAGGGGGGAGGATTTCGTTGCACAGTTGCAACCACCACCTTAGCATGCAACTCATGCCCATATACAACATTCCCTGCCACTGGTAAAGACATTATCAGTCAGTTTTGGAACATTTAGTTCCTACTTTTACCAAAATTTCCTCAAGCCATTCTATACAATTTAGTAGGATATCTACATTTCATATCTACAGTTACACACATGTCACCATCTGTGATGTAGACAGTATACTAGGAATATACTCAATAAGAACCAGTTGGTGTAGTGGTTAAAATCAGAAGGCTAGAAATCAGAAGACTGTAAGTTCTAGTCCCATCCTAGACACAAAGACAGGTGGATGACTTTGGGCCAATCACTTCCTCTCAAGCAAACAGCTTTTGAAAAGTCTTGTCAAGAAAACTTCAGAGTCTATTCCAGGCAATCTTTGAAACTTTGGAATACAGTATTTAGTACGGTATCTTTTAAAAGGAAATGGTAATATAAATTGAATAAGCAGAGAAAAAACTATCTATCTATCTATCTATCTATCTATCTATCTATCTATATATCTATATATATATATATATATGTAGATTGTTCTGAGTTCGGGTTTTGCCCTGTGTAACGTCGCATAAACATGCAAAATATTACACAGGGCAAAACCCGAACTCAGAACAATCTACATACATATACCCGTGAAAATTTACGAAAACAAATATATATATATATATATATATATATATATATATATATATATATATATATATATATATATATATATCTGAGTTAAATGGACAAACACAAATGCTCACAATTTTTTTTTTCTGGATATTTTTACTATAGATGTTATGTTAAAAGCCAATAACACTTATCCAAAAATCTTTCATTTTACTAAAAATAATGCAAAATTATTCCTTTTAAACTGGTATTTTTTGTTCACTATCCATCATTCATGTATGTATGGATGGATGGATTGGATTTATATGCTTCCCCTCTCCTTAAAACCTATGCTTTAAGTTAGCAAATATTTACAGTAAAAGCCTGGTCCAAGGGTAATACAGTGCTGATATTTTATACTCTTCTGCTGTTGCAATTTTTTTCAAAATTTGTGTTCATTTCTGCGGATCCTATCTAACAAAATGAATGACTTTTAACAGAGAAAGGTTTTAGAAGTCAAATGGAGCTAATTTAAAGCAATACAGTAAATGAATGTAGCTAAATGATTCACTTTTAAAATCTTTTCATCAGGATTGATCCTGAAATAAGAGCCTTTCTTATTTCATTCCCAAATCCTTTCAGCCCAGTGCAAACCCGAAGAAGAGATCTGTGCATGTACACACCGATTATGTCTTGCAGGAAAACAAAAGTTACAAAGACACAGACCTGAATCACTGCAATACGATTACTAGAAAGCTGTGCTCCCACAGATGCAAATGCACGGCCCTTGGCCTACAAACCACAGCAGTTAAGCTACATTTAAGCTAAAACACCGAGTCGGTCCCTTCAATCTTTTTAAAGTGGCTTATAATTTTATCTGTGGTTAAACCGCGTGCATTTGGCACACTCGGTTTCTCCCATTGCGGTTCGTTAATCACAGCTGATGGACAAGCGGGTTTGTTTAAAACCCCAGCGCCAGCAAATGGATTCAGAGAGGGTTCGTTTTATAGCAAGTTGCTAACGACAACAATTTTCTCGGCACGGGCGTCACTGAGTTCTTATAGAGAGCAGAAGCAGGCTCGCCTGACAATTTATCCGCGAGAAGTGAGCTCCTCTCTTGAAGCGCTTTTCGGTGCCTCAACACCCAGGAAGGGAGGCGGAAGGGAAGGCGAACGGCAGGCTCTGGAAAGGGCCGAAAGTTTTTTAATCTTTCATTTCTTCAGGAAAAGCCAATGCAACCGGACCGGCGGCTCTTCGTCTCCACAGCAACCTCCAGGCAACAGCTTTACCCAATTTTCCTTGGGAACCGACGCCATAACGTCAGAGGACGGCAGCAAAGGCAGGGCCGTGGGGGAGGGAAAAAGCAACGAGGGAAGAAAAAGGCCAGCGAGGAGAGCTAAAGCAACTCGGTTTTGACGAGAGAGGGCAGGTATCACGCCGTATTTTTTCTCAATGCAACCTCCGCGATTTCCTTAGACCTGGGATAGACAAAGTTGGCTCTTCTATGACAGGTGGACTTCAACTCCCAGAATTCCTGAGCTGGCATGATTGGCTCAGTAATTCTGGGAGTTGAAGTCCACAAGTCATAGAAGAGCCAACTTTGCCCACCCCTGCCTTAAGACCAAAGATCTTCAAACTTGGCAACTTTTAAGACTTGTGGACTTCAACTCCCAGAATTCCTGAGCTAGCATAATTAGCTCAGGAATTCTGGGAGTTGGAGTCCACAAGTCTTAAAGTTGCCAAGTTTGAGGACTCCTGCCTTAAGACATTTGCAAAACCAAACAAGCTGGGTGTCGCCCTCAAAAAAGCCTGTTCCTCTGTTCCAAGGCAGTAAAGGTACACTGTCTTCTTAGTCTATAGAGATTTTCAGTCATCCAGGTCTTGGTTGTCCTAAAAGGTGCTTTTTGTTTAAACCAAGAGGCAAGAACTTGACTTTCTGGGGGGTTTTTAAAATACCTTTCGCTTCTCATCCAAAAAAGCTTTTGCAGCTCTGACAGGATAGTGGGGAATGGAAAGCTTTATATCGCTTGCAGACAGCTACTCATTTGCATCCTTTTACAACAGTGGTTCTCAACCTTTCTAATGCCACAACCCCTTAATACAATTCCTCGTTGTGGTGACCCCCAACCATAAGTCTAGCGCCAATTCTCCCAACAGAGCTTTAGGCTAATTGGCAGGAAGGTCAGAAGAACACCCCCCCCCACACACACACTGTAAACTCTGATTGTAAAAACACACCAGAAATAGAAGCATTAGTTCCTAACACCATGGGGAATTTGTCTTTTCCCATGGTCTTAGGTGACCCCTGTGAAACGATCATTTGATCCCCAAAGGGGTCTTGACCCCCAGGTTGAGAACCACTGTTTTAGAGAGTTGTTGAACTTGGAGGGTTTTTTGTGTTCTTAGGGTCACCAAAGTAATGCTAATAGTTCCTATAGTCTGAAAATTTTCTGGAAATCGGTTAATGCTTCCATACCATTCAAAGGGGGTTCATCCCAAACTTATCCAAAATCCTCGTCTTAAGTGCCTATGGAGATGCTCAGACATTCAGGTCATGGTTGGCCCAAAGGTGCTTTTTTCAAGAGGCAACTGGACTTTCTAATTTTTCTTTTTAAAAAAAAGATTTTATTTTTATTTTTTTTCCACAAGCTTCATCCATACATCAATATGCACATGCCTTTAAATTGATCAGTGGTACACATTTACATACATTTTAAATCAGTCAATAATCAATAAATCAATAATAAATCAATATCCTGCTATCCAATTTTCCATTCCATTTCTCCAGTCTTTTGCCCTCCCCACCTCTACCTTTCTCTCCTTTTCTTACTTTCTTACTCCTTCTCTCCTCCTTTCCTTTCCCTCCATCCGTCTTCTCTCTTTTCTTTAAGGACACTTCACTTCTCATCCAAGAAGCTTCCTCAGCTCTGAAGAAAGGATGAGAAGTAAAAGGATGAGAAGCTTTGAGAAGGGTGGCATAGAAATCAATCAATAAATAAAACCATAAAGTCCAATTGCCTTGAAAAAAGCCCATAAAGTCCAGTTGCCTCTTGAAAAAAATACACCGTTTGGGATTGTGCTCTTAGCACGAAGTCTGGCTTTCATAAAGCCGAGCTGCTCACTGATGCAACTACTTTCGGATGGAGGGCTGTTGGCAAGAGTCCACCCCTGAAATTGTAGGATTTCCCTCCTCCCATTGTCCTCCAGGTGTGGCAAAAATAGGCAGGTTCACCTGACTCCCTGTTTGATGTCGTGTCCCGTGTTCCTCCCCTTGGATAGCTGAACCAATTTGCTTCCTTCTCAAGTATGGCAGAAAAAGGAATTGCAGCCAAGGAACAACCAAGTTCGGAGGGCTTTGTCTTTCCTTTCATCTCGTCTCAGGCCCTGTCCTCGTACAGGTAGAATCAGCAACCCTTTAGATGAGTAGTAGTTAAGTACAGGTAGTCCTCAAATTACAAACACAATTGAGTCCAACATTTCTGTTAAGTGAGACATTTGTTAAGTCAGTTTTGCCCCATTTTATGGCCTTTCTTCCCACAGTTAAGTGAATCACTGCAGTTGTTAAGTTAGTAATCCAATTGTTAAGTGAATCTGGCTTCCCCATTGTCTTTGCTTGTCAGAAGGTCACAAAAAGTGATCACACGATCTTGGGATGCAGCAACAATTGTAAGTATGAACTAATTGCCATTTGAATTTTGATCACATAATCATGGAGTTGCTGGGAAGTTTGAAACTCTGAAAAATGCTCACTTTTTTCAGGGCCTTTGTAAATTTGAACAGTCACTAAACAAACTGTAGCATGAACTGAATGCAAGCAATGCGGTTTGGCCTGCTCATGTCCTCATTTTGTCTTTAAAACAAACCTGAAGGAGTGCAAGACATTGTTCAAAATCAAACTCCTTGAGCCAGACTGAATAAATTGGGGAAAGGAGAAGGGTATGAGTAACTGGCTCAGATTGTTAAAGCAGGTAAGAGTAAAAGGCACCCTCGCAAAGGAACAGCCATTCAATTTCTTGTCTGTGTCTGATGAAGCCAGCATACACAATCTGGTTAACGTAAAAAATGTTGCCAAAGTACCCTGGTCACTCAGAAGGATCTTTAAAATATGCCTTCAGCTCCAGGTTGCAGCTTACATTTTTATCCTGCAAATCAAAGCAATGGTCTGTTTCAACGTTAATAATGTAAGCTTTTCTAAAGCCAGCTCAACAAAGATATTAAGTGGAAAAGCCACAAGATTTGAAGGTGGAATTGATTCAACTTAGTAGCGTGTTAAATGCATTTTTAGTGTAATTAAATAGTGGCGTTAAAGCAACTGAACTGCTTTCTTCAATTAATATGCTGTGTGCTAAACTGTATCGCTCAGTGATGGCAATCCTATGGCACGTGTGTGCTACAGGTGGCACATGTAGCCATATCTGCCGGCATGCAATCTGTTGACTAGCTCAGCTCCAATGCACGTGCTGCCAGCCAGCTGATTTTCAGATCGCATGGATACTCTGGGATGGCGGTTTCAGTTTCCAGAGGGCCTCCATGGGGAGGGAAGCTTTGATCCTGGGGAGGGTGAAAAATAGGCCTACCAGGCCCACCAGAAGTTGGGAAATGGGCCATTTCCAGCCTCCAGAGGGCCTCCAGGGAGGGAGGGCGAGGCCATTTCCGCCCTCCCCAGGCATTAAATTATAGGTGTGGGCACTTACTCATGCAAACTAGCAAACGCACATACTTTCGGCACCAGAGGAAAAAAAGGTTCACCCTCCTTGGATTCAATGGCAAAAAGATACTTGGGAGCATGTAGAATTGTCCACAATTCTTATAGCAACTACACAGTGAGAAAAATCATACCACTCCAAATCTGCAGACTGATTCAAAAAACAAAATCAATTGTAGATATGCATGCTTCCAAGCATCTTTTTCTCTTTGAATCCAAAATAATGCTTTAATAAATCACTGCATTAAAAAGTCATTAAAGTCAAAATGAAATATGTGGTTTTTATCAAATCCCGAAGAGACTTCTCATGAATAATTTGGGTTGGGTTGGAAAGCATTTTTGTGTGTTTTTTTAAGCTCTGAAGTGCTGAAGTATAATTTTTTTTAAAAAAAAAATCACATCACCTCCTCCTCCCCAACCCCCACATATTAGTTTATTCTGTTTTGAAGTTAAGGGAATTTGTGATTTTAGTCTTCAAAGCAAGCTACAAATTAGAGACATATACTGTATATCAATTATTTAAATCAATGTTAAATTTATATTATTTAAATAATGCTATATTTTTAAATACAGTTTCCAATTGAATATACCACAGACGGACACAGGATCATTAAGGATAGCGTATAGGTCTATGATGGCAAACCTATGGCACACGTGCCAGAAGTGGCACCCAGAGCCATCTGTCCGGGCATGCTAGCTGTCTCCCAGGTTCTGTTGTGTAGATGTGCACCAGACGGTTAGTCTTTGCGTGCACAGGAGCGCCAGAAACCAGAAGAGCAGCTCTCTGGTGCGCATACGTGTGCCGGGAAGCTGAGCTTCCAGCATATGCACTGATCAGCTGATCTTCATGTGCGCATGTGCACCAGAAGACCAGATGACCGGCGCGCATGTGCACGCTGGAAACTGGAAGCTCATCTTACCAGGTCGCATATGCACACCAAGGAACTGTTCTTCCGGTTTCCAACACTCCCCTGCGTGTATGGTGTGGAGCTGCTCTTTTGGTTTATGCTCACCCCCCCACACCCCCCCACGGGCTTGTTCCTGTTTCAACACTCGGTGCCGAAAACATTCACCAACACTGGTATAGGGTGTCCTCGATGTAATGACCATCTTCAAAATTTTGTGGCTAAGTGAGACAATTGTTAAGGGAGTTTTGCCCCATTTTATGACCTTTCTTGCCACAGTGTTAAGTTAGCAACAGGGTTGTAAAGTAAATCTGGCTATCTTGAAATAATCTTGTTTTAAAGAGATACCAATAAAATATAAAAACATTTTATCCATGATTATCTCAAGTGCATAAACTAGAGCAGTGTTTCCCAACCTTTTTTGAGCCACGGCACATTATTCACATTTACAAAATCCTGGGGAACATTGAGCGGGGTGTGTGTGTGTGTGTGTGTAAAAAAAAGTTTGGACAAAAAATATCTCTCTTCCTCCCTTTCGCTCTATTTTTCTCTCTCCCTCTTTCTCTCTCTCTCCCTTCCCTCCTCTTTCTTTCCCCTCTCTCCATCTCTTTGTTTCTCCCTTCCTTCCTCTCTTTTTTGCCCTCCTTCCCTCTCTCTGTCTTTCCCTCACCCTCCTTCCCCCCTCTTTCTCTCTCTCTTGCTTTCTCTCTCTTGCTGTCTTTCTCTTCCCCCTCTCTCTCCCTCTCTCTTTCTCTCTCTTGCTATCTCTTTCTCTCTCTCTCTTTTGCTTTCTCTCTTTCTCTCCCCCCTCTCTCTCCCTCTCTCTTGCTATCTCTTTCTGTCTCTCTTTTGCTTTCTCTCTTTCTCTCCCCCCTCTCTCCTTCTTTCTCTCCCCCCTCTCCCTCTTTCTCTCTCTCTTGCTATCTCTTTCTCTCTCCCCCCTCTCTCCCTCTCTCTCTCTCCCTCTCTTGCTATCTCTTTCTCTTTCTTTCTATCCCCCCTCTCTTCCTCTCTCTACCTCTCTTGCTATCTCTTTCTCTCTTTCTATCCCCCTCTCTTCCTCTCTCTCCCTCTTTCTCTCTCTTTCTCTCCCCCCTCTCCCTCTTTCTCTCTCTCCCTCTCTTGCTATATCTTTCTCTCTCTTTCTCTCCCCCCTCTCTTCCTCTCTCTCCCTCTCTTGCTTTCTCTTTCTCTCCCCCCTCTCTCCCTCTCTCTTTCTCCCAGTAGCCGTGGGGCGACGGCAGGGTGATCAGCTGTGAGGCGGAGCTCCAGAACTGAGGCACAGACGGCGGTGGCTAGACGCTGTACATTTCTGGCGTTGCGCTGGGCATGGACGTGGGGCTTGAGCCTCCGTCCTGGTCCAGCCAGCAGGCAAGTGCCAGCCACGCAATTCCAGCATTTCCAGCCGCCGCCGTTGGTGCCTCTGTTCCTCTGTTCCATAGCTCCGCCTCACAGCTGATCACCCTGACGTCGCCCCACGGCTACTGGGAGAAAGAGAGAGGGAGAGGGGGGGAAAGAAAGAGAAAGCAAGAGAGGGGGAGAGAGAGAGGGACCACCCTGCCACCGCCCCACGGCATGGCTCCTGCCCGCTGCCGCCGCCATCACCCTCCCGCTGCGCGCCGCCCTCCCGCTGCCGCTGCCCTCCCACCAAGCCCCAAAGCTCACCAGCTGACAGGGAAGCTCCAGCCGGGCGGGGCGCCGCAGCTGCTGGAAAACTTGGAAGGCGCAAAGAAGCAAGCTCAGCTTCCGGTCTCACAACTTTTTTCTCTTCGCAAAAAGTTGCGAGACCAGAAGCTGAGCTTATATCTTCGCGGCACACCTGACCATGTCTCGCGGCACACCAGTGTGCCGCGGCACACCGGTTGGGAAACACTGAACTAGAGTACAGACTGCATAGATCAGTCTTGGCTTCGTAGATCCCTGATTTTCCCATGTTTATTAGTAACAGAGAAATTGTACACCAGTACAGTACAGTACAGTACACTACTTGGCATCACCAATTCCACTTGTATTTAGGTGAATGGTATTAGAATTTTATTGTGCACCTTATTATGCAATAAGGTTCTGCAAAGCATTCAAGACAAGTACTCTGCAAAATGTGTTGGCACAAGTGAAGAATACCCAAAGTATTAAAGGAGCCTTCAAGAGAATGCAGCTCTCTTACAGCTTATGGATTCTTCATTCAGTTTTGCAAGTCCAACTATCCCTGTTAAAGAATTACTGGAAAGGGTTACAAAACAGAAAAAAAAGCAGGATAAAAATATGGTTCTATATTTATTTCAGAGTGCACCAGCAAAATGGATAATCAACTAAACATGAGCCAGCAATGTGCAGCAGCGGCCAAAAAAGCCAACACTATCCTAAGCTGCATCAACAGGGGGATACACTCCAAGACCAGGGAAGTATTAATACCACTCTACTACGCCCTGGTCAGACCACATCTGGAGTACTGCATCCAGTTCTGGTCACCACACTTCAAGAGAGACATTTAAACTCTGGAGAAGGTGCAGAAAACAGCAACCAAAATGATTAGGGGACTTGAAACCAAGACTTGCGAAGAGAGATTGCGGGAACTGGGCATGGATAGCCTAGAGAAAAGGAGGGCCAGAGCGGACATGATAGCAGTCTACAGGTATATGAGGGGTTGCCACAGAGAGGAGGGGGCCACTCTATTCTCCAGAGCACCAGAGTGCTGGACGAGGAACAAAGGCTGGAAGCTGACCAAGGAGAGATTCAACCTAGAAGTAAGGAAGAACTTCCTGATGGTCAGAGCGATCAACCAATGGAACAACCTGCCTGCAGAGGTTGTGAACTCACCAACTCTGGACACTTTTAAGAGGAGATTGGACTGCCACTTGGCTGGGGTGCTTTAGGATTCCTGCTCAGGCAGGAGGTTGGACTTGATGACCTGCATGGTCCCTTTCAACTCTAACAATAAATAAATGAATGAATGAATGAATAAATAAAGAATGAACAAACAAACAAATAAATAAATAAACAAACAAACGACTATATCCACATTTCTGTATTTCTTTGACTGCAGTTTTTGTGAGAAAGGAAAATGCATATTTTGAATGCTTGTATGTTATATAACAGTGATGGCGAACCTATGGCAAGGATGCCACTGGTGGCACGCACAGCCATATCTGCTGGCACGTGAGCCATTGACCTGGCTCAGCTCCAATGTGCATGTGTGTGCTGGCCAGTTGATTTTTGGCTTGCACAGAGGCTCTGGGAGGGTGTTTTTGGCTTTCAGAGAGCCTCTGGGGGGATGGGAAAAGGGGTTTTACTCTCCCCCACCTCCAGGGAAGCCTTTGGAGGCTGGAGAGGGCGAAACACAAGCCTACTGGGGCCACCAGAAGTTGGGAAGCAAGCCGTTTCCAGCCTCCAGAGGAAAGGGGGGGGGGAAGTAAACTGTTTGCACCCTTCCCAGGCATTGAATTATGGATGTAGGCACTCGTGCATGTGCAATAGCATGCATTCACACTATTTCGGCACCTGAGGAAAAAATGGTTCGCCATCACTGTTATATAATATAAAGTGGCAATACAGTATTTACTTAGCTTCATATGCATATTAGGCTTTTTAACAATTAATTGAGATTATAATATGTGATGAACACATAATAATAATTTCTTCGTAAAAATGGTGAAAACTAAATCAGTGCAATGAAATAGGCATCAAATCAGTCATTTATTTTGAAATGTTTATTAGGCTAACATTGCTATGAAAGTTAGTGTGCAATTTTAAAAAAACTCACTATTATATCTCTATATATGAATATCCATATCCTGCTTGCTCAATATACAGTTTTTAGATCAAATTAATACGTTCTATACATATTTATTGTGATTGTTTTTTTCCATCTTAAGCACAGTCTTGAAGATCAATGGAAAACAAAAAAAAAGTTTATGCTTCTGACCATTAATCAGCTGTTACTGATAACACTAATTACTGGAGTTTCTTATACCATAAATAGGATTCAATTTTCAAAACAGAAAATGAAAGACAAGTTTGTAACCAAACAATCAGTTCAGTTTATTGTAACCATTTTTTTAAAAGTTAAACCTTTATTTTGTGTTAAAATGTCCTGTCCAGCAAGACATACAGTTAGCAGCAGAATACTTTCTTTTGTATCTTGAATATTATATACTTCAGTCTCAAAATGGGTAAACAGTGCAGCAGAATACTTTCTTTTGTATCTTGAATATTATAACTTCAGTCTCAAAATGGGTGAACAGTGCAGTCAGGCGGTAGGGAAAGCAAGTAGGATGTTTGGCTGCATAGCTAGAGGTATAACAAGCAGGAAGAGGGAGATTATGATCCTGCTATATAGAATGCTGGTGAGACCACATTTGGAATACTGTGTTCAGTTCTGGAGACCTCACCTACAAAAAGATATTGACAAAATTGAACGGGTCCAAAGACGGGCTACAAGAATGGTGGAAGGTCTTAAGCATAAAACGTATCAGGAAAGTCTTAATGAACTCAATCTGTATAGGACAGAAGGAAAAGGGGGGGACATGATCGAAACATTTAAATATATTAAAGGGTTAAATAAGGTCCAGGAGGGAAGTGTTTTTAATAGGAAAGTGAACACAAGGACAAGGGGACACAGTCTGAAGTTAGTTGGGGGAAAGATCAAAAGCAACATGAGAAAATATTATTTTACTGAAAGAGTAGTAGATCCTTGGAACAAACTTCCAGCAGACGTGGTAGATAAATCATGAATTTAAACATGCCTGGGATAAACATATATCCATCCTAATATAAAATACAGAAAATAGTATAAGGGCAGACTAGATCAGTGTTTCCCAACCTTTTTTGAGCCACGGCACATTATTCACATTTACAAAATCCTGGGGAACATTGAGCGGTGTGTGTGTGTGTGTGTGTGTGTGTGTGTAAAAAAAAGTTTGGTCAAAAAATATCTCTCTTCCTCCCTTTCGCTCTATTTTTCTCTCTCCCTCTTTCTCTCTCTCTCCCTTCCCTCCTCTTTCTTTCCCCTCTCTCCATCTCTTTGTTTCTCCCTTCCTTCCTCTCTTTTTTGCCCTCCTTCCCTCTCTCTGTCTTTCCCTCACCCTCCTTCCCCCCTCTTTCTCTCTCTCTTGCTTTCTCTCTCTTGCTGTCTTTCTCTTCCCCCTCTCTCTCCCTCTCTCTTTCTCTCTCTTGCTATCTCTTTCTCTCTCTCTCTTTTGCTTTCTCTCTTTCTCTCCCCCCTCTCTCTCCCTCTCTCTTGCTATCTCTTTCTGTCTCTCTTTTGCTTTCTCTCTTTCTCTCCCCCCTCTCTCCTTCTTTCTCTCCCCCCTCTCCCTCTTTCTCTCTCTCTCTCTCTTGCTATCTCTTTCTCTCTCTCCCCCCTCTCTCCCTCTCTCTCTCTCCCTCTCTTGCTATCTCTTTCTCTTTCTTTCTATCCCCCCTCTCTTCCTCTCTCTACCTCTCTTGCTATCTCTTTCTCTCTTTCTATCCCCCTCTCTTCCTCTCTCTCCCTCTTTCTCTCTCTTTCTCTCCCCCCTCTCCCTCTTTCTCTCTCTCCCTCTCTTGCTATATCTTTCTCTCTCTTTCTCTCCCCCCTCTCTTCCTCTCTCTCCCTCTCTTGCTTTCTCTTTCTCTCCCCCCTCTCTCCCTCTCTCTTTCTCCCAGTAGCCGTGGGGCGACGGCAGGGTGATCAGCTGTGAGGCGGAGCTCCAGAACGGAGGCACAGACGGCGGTGGCTAGACGCTGTACATTTCTGGCGTTGCGCTGGGCATGGACGTGGGGCTTGAGCCTCCGTCCTGGTCCAGCCAGCAGGCAAGTGCCAGCCACGCAATTCCAGCATTTCCAGCCGCCGCCGTTGGTGCCTCTGTTCCTCTGTTCCATAGCTCCGCCTCACAGCTGATCACCCTGACGTCGCCCCACGGCTACTGGGAGAAAGAGAGAGGGAGAGGGGGGGAAAGAAAGAGAAAGCAAGAGAGGGGGAGAGAGAGAGGGACCACCCTGCCACCGCCCCACGGCATGGCTCCTGCCCGCTGCCGCCGCCATCACCCTCCCGCTGCGCGCCGCCCTCCCGCTGCCGCTGCCCTCCCACCAAGCCCCAAAGCTCACCAGCTGACAGGGAAGCTCCAGCCGGGCGGGGCGCCGCAGCTGCTGGAAAACTTGGAAGGCGCAAAGAAGCAAGCTCAGCTTCCGGTCTCACAACTTTTTTCTCTTCGCAAAAAGTTGCGAGACCAGAAGCTGAGCTTATATCTTCGCGGCACACCTGACCATGTCTCGCGGCACACCAGTGTGCCGCGGCACACCGGTTGGGAAACACTGGACTAGATGGACCATGAGGTCTTTTTCTGCCGTCAGACTTCTATGTTTCTATATATACGTGCATGTACAGTCTGTCCAATTAAAGTATCTATATTTCAATACATGTAGTAATATGCAACATAGAAAAGAAACTGTACAGACCATTTTTAAACCAAAAGGCACTTGCTTAGAACAATATAAAACATTTTGGGTGTAGCTTCAACCAACATGAACAGAAATTAATAGCCACTGGCATTTCAATGTAAATGTTCAGAAATATACTGGTAAAATATTGCCTCAAATTACAAAGCTGTAACATAGATGAGCCTAAAAAATATATTGTTTCCTAATGTGCTAAATCTGTATCTAAAATACCATGGACGAATCATTGCCATAAAAGTTGAATGGCTATTGTCCATTGATAACAGCACAAATCTCTAAATGGAAAGTAAAGACAGTTTGCTAATGTGCTGGGGACAAGTAATAATTATTGTGTTTATATTCTGTCTTTTCTATTTCAAAAGTATTAAATGTTATTGGAAAACAACCCTTTGACAAAATGGAACTTCAGCCTGAGCCTTCAAGTTAATTTTTATAAATAAAAATAGGATGACATAGGCAAAGATTAATTTCAATAAATACAAACATAGTATATTGCGCCTCTAATACTTAGTGGATTTTCAAAATCTAGATTTTAAGATTATGAGTAATCATCATGCATCAGAATGACAAGTTTTTCCTCATGTACAACTACTATGAAAAAGTAATTAGTATATAGTGGGATCATGGGTGACAATGATGCTGAGAAAGGCCAGTGCAATGCTACAATTTCATTTCTCATTTTATGAAGCATTTTCTCCATTAACTGGCTTAGTGGAGGATTGTAATTTTATACAATGCACACCATATTATTGATATTAAAACTTCCATGAAAAGAAGTGATTTTATGCTAAAAGCGAATGTTGTTTAATTTGGATTAACAGGATATAACAAGGAATGGGACAAGTAATGCTTATCAAATTGACTTTTGTCCATGTTCTTTAGTATTATGAAAATCCATATGGAATATTTTGAGTTGTCAGAAAAAGTACCAGCCATAGGAATGATTTCATATGAATGTTTCAAATTCAAGATAATGGAAATTTATGGGATCACATAAAACATCTTACTGAATATTTCTAGGTAAATATTCAAATGAGACATATATACAAAACTAAGATATTCAGAAGATGGAAAGGAATAAACCTGTGCTCTTAGGATGCAAAATAATTTTTAAGCACAATGTGAATATACCTACATTTTTTTAAAAAAGCTATATTCCATCGTTTAGTGGCAACTTATGTACTATCTTTTCAACTCAACATATGCATATGCAGGAAAAAAGTAAAACCTTTCATCCATCCATCCATTGTAATTGCTCAGTTATTTACTTACCAGAGGCACTTGTACAAAGAGAATTCATCCATTGAAAAAACAAAACATCCCACTGGTTTAATTATACAGTGGTACCTCTACTTAAGAACTTAATTTGTTCTGTGACCAGGTTTTTAAGTAGAAAGGTTTGTAAGTAGAAGCAATTTTTCCCATAGGAATCAATGTAAAAGCAAATAATGTGTGCAAACCCATTAGGAAAGAAAGAAATGCTCAGAATTTGGGTGGGAGGAGGAGGAGGAGGAAGAAGAGGACAGTCGCTGCCGAAGGAAGAAGTTGAGGTAGGGGAATCCAAAAAATCCAAAACTTTAAGGCTTTAAAAAAAAGAGGGACTCTGAAGTGGCGAGGAGCACGCGCCTTCCATACACCCGGCGCAAAGCTGCCTCCCATACACTGCGCCAGAGAGAGAAACCCAGGCGGGCGAGACGGGGGAACCTCCTTCTCCTTTGACCGAAAGGCAGCTGCTGCTGCTGCTATCTGCTTCCTCTTCCTTCCCATGCTGAAGGGCTCCCCTCTTCTCTTGCTCGCTCGCTTTGTAGCCGGCACCTTTCCTTCACTGTAGTGACTCCTCAGTTTGGCTGAAGCCAAGTTGATTTGGCTGGAGCAAAGCGCCCCCTTTTTCTTTTCCATGGCCAGACGCTCCGGGAGGCAAACTCGCGCTGGGTGTATGGGAGGCAGCATGAGGGAGTCACCACAGCAAAGTGGTTTATCCAAGCACCCAGAAAAAGGAAAATGCTCCATTCGCGCTGAGCTGCCCAGAGCGAAGGAAGCATTTCTTTTCTCTGGGCGCTGGCAGAGAAAGGAAAATCTTTTGTTTGCTCTGGACTGCCAAAGCCCCCTTAAGTGCCTCTGAAAGGCTCCGCTGGCAGCCCAGAAAAGCCCGAGATGGCTGGGATTAAAAGGGGGATGGCAGGAAACTGGCCGGGTCTTCGTGCCACTTTCAAATTTCCTGGGAAATTTTTCCACGCTCGGGTTAAAAAAAATCTTGAACACCTGGTTCTTATCTAGAAAAGTTCTTAAGTAGAGGTACCACTTTAATTGCCTTTTATTCATACTTTTTATCAGGAAAAGACAATTTATGACTGGGGACTTTAAAAATTTCCAGGCAACATAACTGATTTTATCACTTGAGACTCCAAATCTTGGCTCTTCGTGAGAAATAAATTAAGCGTTTTAAATCTCAGCTCCTTGGTCTTCTCTCTCTCTCTCTTTCTCTCCCCCTCCCTCCCTCCCTCTCTCTCATAACAGGAAAAAAATGTCAGAGAGGAGGGCGGTTCTGAGGTGAAATGATTTTATCCCAATGGGTTTTACTGAATAAATTTCACATTTATTTTACCCCAAATTGCATTAAAGGTCAAGAAATTTCACCCAGGGTTGCAAAATCTCTGCTTAATATTCATTCTCCATGGCTTTAAATCACTTTAATGGAATTCCTGCATGTCTCTAATCCCCAGTATTATTAAAAATGTTTTGCACATCTACTTCATAGAGAATATATGGGTTAGAGGTAAAAATTGTAGATGTATCCAGCTTTCCTTCCTCTTCTCAGTAAAAATTCTATCATTGTATTCCTGAAAGCTGATCCTGAAATGAGAAATCCCTCCAGTTATTGGGAACTACAGAAGGGGCAGGAAAGATTAACTGCCTCTAAATTAAAAGTCTTCAATACAAACTTTTATAGAAGATTACAGAAAAAGAAAAATAGAGACATTGATTCTGAAACCAGAGGAAAACACATGTTTTTATTTTTTTTCCATAGGAAGTATACTTTTTCAGATTTACTGTGTGTCAATTAATCTACTACTTCATTTCAGAAATATTGTTTGATTTTATAATCAAAGTCCCTTACAGCACAAAAGTACACATAGCTCCAAGTGTAATTTTAATACATACTAGGTTGTTTAAATAAATTAAAACAAACAAACCACTTTGCCTTCTCACATAGTCAGGATTTCATACGCAACTTGTTTGGAAATGTTACACAAACAGAGAAGCTATGAAGTTAGCACATAACATTGGCAATGCATTAAAAAGATTATGGATGTCACACAGAAAAAAAAAAGACATTCACTCCTTTGTCCTTAAAACTTCTGTATCTGACTGCAAACGTAAATTAATGTTCTATGTACTCAGTAATAATTAGTACTCTACAGATTTCAAAATTCTGTATTCAGATCCTACTGCCAAACAAAATACACTTCAGAGAAGCAAATGGATAAAGCAACAACTTACACAGCTGACATCTCTTGATGGGAAATGAAGTGGTCTCCTCCCATGAGATAAGAGTTGATTAGTACTATCAGATCTGACCTACAGAATTCCTATGCATGTCATGGAGTGTTTTCTTCTCTAGCGTATTTTGCTAATGGTAAAACACATTCAGAAAGACAACACAATTACAGAAGCCCTTTAAAGGCATCAGTCAGGAAGGAAGCATATATGGATGGGATACAACTGTATATTTTAAGAAAAGATTACCTGTCATTTTCATAGATTAACATCAGTAAAAGAAAATGTGTTCAATAATTCACCTGATTTTTTCAATATGTCGGATCCATCAAATTACAGGCCAGCTTTCTCTGTTTTTAACGACATTTTAACAAAAACTGAATGGTGTCATCTTTAATTTAAAACAAAGCAGGCCACTATCAATAGATATATCAACCATCACGCCCTCTAAAGCAAGATCATATTTCTTATAATTCACTGAATGTCTTAGTAAAGCTGTTCGAGAAATGGCAATTGTGTTACATGATCAAAATACAGTATCTTATTTTTAAAACTTTATTCATTACTTTTATATAAACAATGCATTAAATGAATAGTTCTAAAGAAAGTGCTTTAGAAATACAGAACTTCAGTCAAGAACTGCACTGTATTATGATTATGAATTTTATAAGGTAACTTCATTTACTGAAAATGTCCAAAAGTAGCACATTGGTTTGTTATAATCAGAGAAAACCTATTTTCTGAAACCAAACACAAGCTAAATATCAAATGGAGCCAGAATGTTAGTAATTTCTCCATTAAGATGAAATCCTCATGCAATTTAGTATTTTATTTTAAATGCAAATTCAATTCTATTTGGCAAATATATATTTTAAAAAACACTGGATAATCTAATCTTCCTGGGTTTGACATATTTAGTTATATAGCAATCAGAACCTTAGAATAAATAGAGTGGCACAATATCATTCAAGCTTTTCTATTTTTCACTCTATCAAAAGAAGAATTATATGCTAAAAAGGAAACTTTTAAATAATTTAAATATTTCAAGTCTTTTGCTTTGATAAAGTTACATTATATAAATAAAAATATTAAAGATGACTTCCTTGCTATAAATAAGGAAAGGCTAGAGACATGGGTGACTAAAGTAATTTAAACTGGAGTAACTTTTCTCAGAAAAGCACCAAAGAACAAGCCAGAAATTGTGAAAGAGAAACACAATATTTATAATATTCAAAAAACAATTCAGAAAAATACAATTTTCTCCCAGAAACAATCCATAATTATTAAATGATTGTTAAACTGAACATGTTCACAGATATGCAGTTAAGGCTGACTGCAGTACAATTTGCAAATTTAATCTTTAATAAACATTCTATAGAAAGCTGCTAATGCATATATTTTTATGGGATAGTACAATCTCATTTTGGATGAATTTACTAAAGTAAGACTAACTACAGGATTTGATTGGAATATTTCTTCAAGCGGTATGTTTAGTGTTAAAAGTTAAGAATTAGAATGGGAATAAAGCTTCAATTTTACAATTTCTTACAAGCATAATATGTGTACATATTGGTGTCTTTTCTTTATTTTAATATATCAACTTTTTCAATACCACCCAATTTATATCCAAGATGCCATTTTAAAAAAAGGAAAACAGACATACATTTTATCCAGCAAAAGTAATCCACTTATAGAACATTTGGCTTCCATAAATGAGATTATTTTATGTGGTCCCAAATGTGCAAAATGAATGAAAAAGACTGCAGCATTTAATAAGGGTCCACTGATAGTTCAAATGGAGAACCTGTATGCAAAATCATTGATTGTTATATCTATCAAGACCTGATATTGTATTTTATCCAAATGGGTTAACTGATAAGCATTTATCTTTGAACACAATTTGATTTTATTTATGAAGATTTCTAGAGAAAATCCAATCATTACTATATATACAGTATGTTTCACAAGGGTAAAAGAAGGGGGAAATATGGAAGCATTGCAGGAAAAGATAATTCTTAAATTAAATGGAAGCCCCGACATTGCTTTAATGTATTCCACACTATAAACATCAAATCCAACCATAACTTGGATGTCTGAACGTTAGTAATACAAAAATGTTTTCAGAAAAGCATTTGACATTATAAGGAAGGACTAAAATCCCTGAGTAAATCAAAGACAATAGATAAGTTTGGCCTGAGAAAATAATTATTTTGGATTAAGTATACACACTTTTAAAAAAAGTTTCTTAAGGCAACATTCAACTTTGAGAAACACAATAAAAGAAAAACATATTAAGCTCAAAACATATTAATGATATATAGTTGAATGCAGATTTGCGGATCCATTGAAATCAAATGATCTAAAGTAGTTCTAACTAATTTAAAGGCCGTTAATTTCAACAGATCCAAACTTATTTTTTAATAAATAAAAATTATGCTATAATGCAATGTTTCCTTAGGGACTCCCCCAAATCAGTTTAATTTTAATGGATGAAAAGGCAGTAATAAATTTGGGTATTATTTGGAGTTAATAGAAAATGATTGATGTAAAACAGACTTTAAAGTGAAAATATTTAACAAATTGGAGACATTAGTTTACTTCAACAGACCAGACAATGAATCCAAATTATATACTACAGTTGATTTTATACTGGATCAACAAACTGCTCCACTTAAGAAGTTTTGCTAAAATGTGTAAATGTTCCCTTCCTATACACTGCATATAGCCTATAAGTATTATTATAGACTGAATTCAAGAACAAACAATTTGCAAAATAGCCATTTTCAGTAATACTGTCTTCCTTTTTTAAGGATCGCCAATAGTGAAAGAAGTATTAATATCTCAGACTGAATCATGCTGTCCATAGAATGTAAATGGAAGTTTCAACACTGACTCATGGAAATGAAAACGGTGATTTGGCCTCTCTCACTCAAGCCAAAACAACATGAGAGAGAGAGAGATTGCACTTGAGCTGCAGGTCTTCAATGAGTGAAAGATCCTTCCTCTCACGTAGAACTACTTCTGTGACTTAAAGGACACTTTTAAAATTCAGTTCCTAATGACTAATTGCATACCATGTCCCCCTTTTTCCCAATATTCTCTTCTGGACAAAACAGAAAAGCTTTATCATTTTTATTCCTAAACCTGTTAGCCTATTATAATTTTAAAATTTTAAATCCAATCAATGGTTATTATTTTAAAAGCAAATTAACAAGAAAAACAATGTTATTTGGCTAACTGCTCTTGAAGTCAAACAAATGTATCATTCATTTTTGTTGTAATAGCTTTTAAGAAACTTAGAAACTTTACAGGTAATCTTTTAACTCAATCACTTGTATTCAGTATGCGTGTATGGGTTAATTTAAGTATATAATAGCCTACTTTATGACACTTGGTGAACACCAGAGAAATGTAGAAAAGCATGAGCATGCTGAATCCATACAAAAACATAGAGATTTCACCCAGTAGTCATGATCCTTCACAACTTTTAGGGATGAATCATGATATGGCAGACTAATCAGTAAGGTCCATGTCTTCTATTTGCCATTATGAAGAACCAGACCAACTGGCACTGTGTTTTAATTGGCCTTATATTAAGAACCTTTTCTGGAACTATAGATATTCCTAGATGTTCCTAGGGAGGAACTGGAAACACAGTTTTAGACAAACTGATACAGTTCGGAGGAAATGTAATATATGTTGATTTCTTCAGAGCAAAGTGTTACTTTCTATAACTGACTTTGCTGAACACTGTGCAGAACTATCTGAAGGAAGATTATTTCATTTCCTAGCTCTTCAAAACACCTTGATTTCTGTGGCATTCTAAGTTACGATCATGCTACTGTCTTGCAGTGTGGATATGTATGACAAAGCTTGCATTGCATCAGACTCTACAGAACAACCATAAAAAGCAGGTTTTTGTCTTTCTCTAAGTTAGACACAGTGAATTGCTTATACAATTCAAAAGACTATAAATGAATGACATTATCTCCCAAACATTCAAGCTAATTTTTCCAACTTTTTAAACAGTAGGGAACTATGATATAGTGATGCTGTTCTAATCATTTCCCATGTCTATTCTGGATATCTGTCAACAGCTAATAATATGGTTCGTTATTAGGCAAAGTTTCACATCTAACCCAATTATTGCATGAGTCCAATTATCATACTGTTGATGACCATAGTAATCATTTAACGTAATACTTTCAACCAATTGCCAGCATGAAACCAACCTCTGAAGAGAAGTCACCTTCACTTGAAATGTTTCTGTAAAAGTTCCAGAATTATTGTCAAATAACTGCAGAAAATGTTGCTGAATTATACACTCTTTTCAAAAAACTCATCAGTCGATAGGCATTTACAGTGCAGATATAAGCTGTGCAAGAAAGAAGAACTGAACTAAAAAACTTCCGAGGCCCCAGGTCTGAGCAGAATTCTGGCTTGTCCTTAGTAGTGTACAGTGCAATATGGCAGATGGCCCCTAATCTCTGCCAGGGCTGTGATACCAAGATAATTAACCAACACACTATTGCTGTGTTGCTGTTATTTTGCATAAGCCTTGCAGGATCAGCTCCGTCCAGATTTACAACTCTTCACTCGTACCAGGGCATTTCAGTTTGTGGTCTTTTCTTCTTCTTTTTACAAAGGCAATAGATGGGGAACACAAATAAACCTATTAAAAATGAGAAAAATAATTGCATTTTAAACACATGCCCACAATATCACTGTACACAAGTTTATTTTGAACTGGAATAAATGTATTCTGGTAAAGTCAAGCAAAATTCAGTAACAGTGCACATAACTTATTATTTTCCATAATTCTCATCACACACACACAATTATAATCAAATTATCTGACTTTGGACATATTATATGAAGACCCAGCTCTCTGGAAAAGGCTTTGATGATGGGAAAAGTGAAAGGAAAGAGAAGATGATGACGAGTTGGTGTGGCAGGGTGAATACACCCAATTATAGGGGCAATGAGTAAAAACAAGTTATGGATAGATCATCATTGAGAAAAATGTATCAAGGTGGTTGGCTAGGAGTCAAAAACAACTTGATGTCACATAATAAAAAAAATGATTCAGAATACCGAATTTTAGAACAACATATTTTATGCAAGTTTCTATCGCCTTTCTTTCAAGAGCTCAGGGTCATACACAGCACATTTTCTTGCAAAAACTGCCCATAAGCACCTGTGGCTTAAATTGGATCATCCTAAAATCATCCAGTGAATATATACATGGCTGAGTGGAACATGGATTCATGAAAGCATGAATACAAAAGATGATTCAGCAATAGCACTGAAAATGCAATACTAAAAACAATTACATTATAAAAATAAAATAGTGTAACATTATAAAATGAAACCATTTTCCAACTCTTTGCCATGGACCCAATTCAAAACTAGGACATCATCTTTAATTACAGCATATTAAAATTTAAAGAGCTCAAAAAGTAAAATGAAATTTTGCAATTTTATGGTGAACCTTTTTGGCACCAAGTGATCAAAATGGAACGCATGTGCGTGTGTCAGAGCACAGGAAACCCAAAGACCAGCTGGCTGGCATGTGCATGACTGTTTTTGGCTGTTTTTCGGGCTAGATACGCCTGAAAAACGGCCTGGGTTTGGGGCATTTTTATGCACCTGCAAAGACCAGCTGACATGTGCGCCGGAAATCAGAAGAGTAGCTGGTGATGGCACACATGCCCAAAGAGAGGGCTCTGTGTGCCACCTGTGGCACACATGCCATAGGTTTGCCATCATGGTTATAGGACAACCAATACCTTTAATATGATTAAGAACAGTGTTTGTTGACAAAGATACTTAGAAATGAACAATACTGGGTATTTGAAAACAATCTGTCAACATTTCAGAAATGTTACTCTTGGAGTAGAATTTGCAATTTAACCAGTAATTAAAGGAATGGAACTGTGGAAATTATGGAAATGAAGGCGTTTCAAGGCAGGAAATAAGCAAAGTATTGGCTATAATCCCAAAGTTAGATAAATGTATAGAATGTACAGAAAATCACTCAACTTCCCTCTCATGACTGAAGATACTTTTAAAAAAGTTTTTGTCTTGGGAGATCTAGCAATATCCTTTTTAAATACATTAAGTGCAAGGTTTTTTGGGGGTTTTTTTAGCAGTGTAACAATCAGATTTTATCTGGGATTTCTGACATGGCACCTGGAGGTGACATTTATCCACATATCACCATTAACATCCACCATTCCCTCAGTTTTATCTTAAAGTAAAAACGAGAGAGAGAGAGAGAGTGCACACAACTGTCATGCTGTAAAGTATTAGCTTCCAGCCATAGTTCCCTCTAAGCTGAGCAGTGAGCAATCGCTCACTTAAAAATCATCATCAACTCAGAGTTTTCCAAACCTGCCCAGAAGCCGAGAGGGAAAGAGTGAGAGGGAAGGAGAGAGAGAGGAAGAGAGGAAGAGAGAGAAACAGATAGAAAAAAGAGAGGAAGGAAAAGAGAAAGAAAAAGAATGGGAGTAAGGAAGAGAGAAAGAAAATCAAAATCTAGTTTGAAACTAGCTCAACTATTTAAGTGGCATTTTGATATTAATAGAGTTGCCCTATTATGAGCTCACTGTTATAGACACACAGTACAGTATTTTATTTTGAAATTCTCTGAGGCAAAACAGGGTGGGTTTTTTATTTGTTTGTTTGTTTGTTTATTTATTTATTATTTCTGTGCCGCCCAGTCCCGAAGGGACTGCCGCTCAGACACTATACTTTTCCGCCCACCCACCCCAAAAATTAGAGGGAACACTGCTTCCAGCATCATTTTTATTTCCAAGAAAGTAAAAATGTTTAGGGAAAGTACTTTGTAAATATTTTCTAAATGGCTAGAGAAAGTAGTCCAGAAAGTACTTTGCCTGGAAGTATGCCCATGTACTCAGAAAATGAATAAATGTGAGAGCAATAGGCTTTATTGGCATGATATAGGAAGATTCTGAAATGGGGTTATAGCATGCATGGTTACAATTGTGGGTGGACAAAGCCATCATTTCATTTTAAGATTTATAAAGCTGTCCAACTCAGACAGTGTGACAGACATACAGCATCTATTATAACAGGTTCTCATAATTCCAAACTCACTGTAACTTAGTGATATTTTAACTAACTGATTCGGAAGAGAATTTTACAATGTGCTGTCCGCTAGTGTTTTCAATATTTATTCTAACTCTTGTGACTTTTTAAAAAAATTACCTTCATATAATGATAGGAAGAAGATAGCAGTTTCAACCAAATCTATTGGGAAACAGAGTAAGGGTAAGAGGAAGAAGAATCAGAAAAAAACCATTATCTGCCTATATCACTGAAATGCTACACTGGATCAGAATCCCTTCAATTCATGAAAACTTAATGTAATCCAAATGAATACAATCAGTATTAAAATGGAATTATGTGAACTGTTACTTATAAATATTAAATATAATCAATATCTTTCTTCCAAATGTGCAGTTACTGAATTGTAGGGTGTTATTTATAGACAAATAGAGGTTGAATTTCAGGAGACAGAAAGAATTAATTGTGCTTTTAATTGAGTTTCCAAGATCTCAATGTCAGATATCTCTGAAACATTTCTTCTTTACCCATATTTATAATTTCTTTCAATTCGATATGTTCCAGAGTTTGAAAATCAAAACATACCTTTTTCTCTTACCTATTAGAACAACTACAGCTCCTACTACCAGTCCCAAAACCAGTATTACTGGTGCAATAAGTAACTTCCCACCTGAAAAATAGAATTTTCTTTTACAAATTGTGAGATATTTCAAACCATGCTATTTTAATTTCTGCTGAGGACAAACTGATAAAAATAAGAGAACAAACATTAAAGGAATATGCATACTATTCAATTACATGAGAAAATCCTAAATTGTTTTGCTTTTTGTAAAAGCAATTATACTATAGACTCCTTAATGAAAAAAACATTTAATTTACGTAACTTATGGGCCATCCCACTCCAAAGACTGGAGATCACTGCTTTGTAATCTAACTGCAGTTGCACACAATGAACTGAATAACTAGATTAGGGGATAAAACTGAACGTCCCGTATCTTCTCAATGGAAATTGTACTTTTTCTAAGATTTAATTTCAAAATTATTCATAACATCAAAAACCTCACTATTAATTCAATGTGTAATTGACTCCTTGATTCTTCCACTTTGGGGTTTCTTTTCTCTCTGAAGAAAATATGCTAAGAAGAGGGTTAAAAGTACACAATTAGAATCTACTTCATTTTTTCTAAGAGTAGTTTAGAAATACAGTATGTATGAAATAAATGATCATTAGCACCTGCTTATTATAATTGGTTAATCATATACCCGACTCCAATCCTGCAAAATCCCTGACTTTGTGCAAGTGTAAGAATTGATGCTGTTTTAAAGGCAAAGGGTGGTCACACCAAAAATTTATTTGATGTGGATTTGTCTTTCCAGTTTGTTTCTGAAAGCATTAATTTATAGCATTTTGCACAACTGCCTAACACTATTGCACAGTACTGCACACTCAAGATATTTGCACTTTGCTGAACAAATCTATTGCCTGTCAAATATGAGCTGTGCATATTTATTCCAGGTACGAGTCAAAAATCACATACTCATTTCAAGGAAGCACATTCAGTATTTGAGCAAGTCACTGCAGCTTTTAATGTTTTTTTTAAGTAATGAAGAACATTTTCTGATTCTTGTGAATCAAGCAACTGATCTAAATATCCAACATATTTTTGTCATAAGTTTCAGCATTCTAACTGAATTTTAGTATATTAACTCATTGCACTGTTTTTTAAAATGTGATGCTTCTCTTCCATCCTTTGTCACTGTTTTCACAATACAATTAAATGCTTTTAATTCTAATTATGATGAAATTGCAAATGTAACTTCTTGTATTACTACTATCTTTAATATAATTATAAAGTTTATCCTATGAAATATTACAGTTCCACAAAAAGTATTGTCCTGAGAGGATGTGTGTGTGAATTTATGTATTCATTTACTAATGGTGATATTACAACAGTGGATTCCATAGAACCAATCCAGGGCTACAAAATATTGAAACTCTTTCCATAACCCCACGAATAGAATAGAATAGAATTTTATTGGCCTACTGTGATTATTACTTGACTAATACTGTACAGTGGTACCTCGGGATACGAACCCCTTGCCATATGAACAATCCAAGATACAAACCCGGGGTTCGGAAATTTTTTGCCTCTTCTTCCGAACTTTTTCTGTCTTACGAACCCACCACCCGAACGTTGAACCTGGAAATTCGGCAAAAGTTTGGGTTTGGATGACCGCCGAGAAGCCCCGCCGCCTGGCTGTCGCCTTTTGAAACAGCCAGGGGGCTTTGTCCTCCCGAACCCGAATGCCAAACCTGAACTTTTGCCGAACTTCCGGGTTCAGCATTCGGGAGGCCGCCGAGAAGCCCCGAATGCCGAACCCGGAAGTTCGGCAAAAGTTCAGGGTTGGCGTTCAGGTTCAGGAGGACAAAGCCCCCTGGCTGTTTCAAAAGGCGACAGCCAGGCAGCGGGGCTTCTCGGCGGCCACCCAAACCCAAACTTTTGCCGAATTTCCAGGTTCAACGTTCGGGTGGCGGGCCGGTTGGGAGGATCAAACAGAGGTTGGGAATCCCGATAGGGAATTCCATGGGCGGAGCTTTGACGTCACGAAGACGTCCTTCCTGGCCGGCCGAAACGTGGACTCCAACATTATATCCACAGTTCATGATGCCTCCATTGGTGATGGTCAAGTTTCAAGTGACTTACTAATTTATTTTACATCCATTTAATTGAAAAAATAATAATTAGAGTAAAGTTGACATGTTATTACAAAAGTACCAGTTCAGGTAAAAATGCAGGCAACTGGGCTCTACATAAAGCCCAGAAATATTCTTAAAAAATAAAAAACTGAGTTTTATTTGAAAGTATGTTCACTTACAAATTTATTGTTTAAATCTACTGATGAGTCACAGAATATAAATTAGCTAGATAAAAGAGGAACATTGTACATAACTCATAGTACATAACTTTGAAAGAGGAATGAATCACAGTTGGTAAAATGTAAACTAATTCTTTATATAATATACATGAATCTTTTCCATTATCTTTTTCTTTTCTCTTTTATATATAAGATGTAAATAGGATTTATAAATGTATCCATATGAGGTATGGAAGTAAAATACCACCCCTTCCACCTTTTGCAATGCTTAATTTTGGATAAGAGTTTACTCCATTTCTATTGGTAATGACAGATTTGTATTTTTTAAAAAATAAGGTTAAGCTTACATTGGAAAAAGTTTGATGACATTTATCATACTGACATTTCTTCCTAACATTTATCTTAAATGCTCATTGCCATTTTAAATGTTCACTGATATTTTGCAACGTGCTGCATCGACTGCATTCCATTTCATTCCAATTGTTTTGTGTAAAAAGTTATTATTTTTTCTTTCCGGGTATCCTGTAGGGCAGACACTATGTTGTAGAAAAAGCAGACAGCACTTCTCTTGTTAAGCAAACAAGCCAGCAGACAGCACAACAGTACAGTAGGCATCAAAGAACAAAGCTGTTAAGAGGTAAAGTAAACTTCCCTCTATGGCTATTATTAAAGACTGCATTCCATCTATTGTAACATAAATGCCCAGGTCTTATAACATATTTTAACATATTATCCAACTGGTAAGTAGTGCAAGTCAATTTGTATTATATACATGTAAACAGATAATAAAATACACTATTTTCTGAGTCATTGTCATCTGATTATGTGAGACAGATGCATTGCTTGTTGTTAAAGAAGATGCAATACAATCTTTTTTTCTTTAATATTTTTGGTAAAGGAATAAATTTTCCATAAAATAATGGAAAGGGGGATAAAATAATGTGCTGATGCTGATCAGACTAAGGACACTACCCCAATGAATACCTGGTAAGCAGATTCTTTTCCCTATCTTCCTCCCAAAAAACTAAGGTGTGTCTTATATTCCCTTGTGTCCTATACCCCAAAAAATACAGTAAACTCAATTTAGAAATAAAGACATGGGGAGCATAACTACTTATTGCAGTCACATTAAAATTGTCTTCAATGCTTATGACAGCACCATGTATGTGTAAACTCAGAGAAATGTGCATTTGACACATCAAGGTCGAATTCCTAGATTTCCCTATTCTTCTGTCCTTTGATCTCTGCAAATAATAAGGGAGATGACTTTGAAACAAATATGCAAAACTATTACATAAACAGAGAGCTGATACATTCTTTAAATTCTGGAAAGCAAAATATTTTCTGGAAGGTGGTCAGGCAAGGATCTCTCTGATTGACTAAGGTTTAAGAAGGAAAGGAGATAAAGCATTATCAGGCTTGCAAGATTTTGTTACTTTAGCCAATCTCAATCTAGTTCTGATTTTTTTTGTGGAACTGATTTTCTGGCCTTAGGTTACCAAGGGCATCTACTCTAGAGAGTTGGGGAGATGGCTTCTGATGGAAATATGAAGGAACTGTTTCCTATATACAAAGGATGCTGAAACATCAAATAAACAAGAGAGTACTCAGAAGCAGCTCAGACAGATATTAAAGTGCGCATGTAAGATGGGGGGAGGGGAGAAAAGCGCAATCAGACTTGTATGATTCTGCTATTACAATCTCAATAAAAGTAGCCCTAGTCAACCATGTTGGCAGACATCTATCAGCATCCTGCATTCCAGTGGGCTGACATCTACCTACCTATTTTACCTACTTAGCCTGATCTTTATCTATCCAGACAAACATTTTCCCTGCTAATAACTCTGGATGCAAATCACTCTCTCCTTTTCCTTTCTCTTCATGTCTACAACTCCATGTGCAAGCACACTCACATGATTTGCCTCTCACACCCCATACTAGCACTTTAGAGTGCAAATGCATGTATCATGCTTGCCTATCCCTTGCTTTCCTTGCCAGTGACTCCGTATACAAGTACAGTGACTCCGTATACCACTGCTCCCATTTCTCCTTAAGAGTTATGTATAGAAAAATGATAACCAAGACAGTTCAGAAAGTGCTTCAAAAGAGAATTTGAACAAAGATACAAAACTAAGGATGTGAGCATTTGCATATGCATGGTAATAAATTCATATTCAGGTACTCAACTTACAACCACATTTAGGACCATAATCTTAATTGTTGAATGCAGTGGTACATTTGACTCTATGTGACTGCTTTGCTCACTGACTGCAATCTTGGTACAGTGGAACCTCGGTTAATGAATAAAGCTGGTTCCAATATGAAATGTTCACTATCTGAAATAATTTTCCCCATAAGAGATAAAGGGAATAGAAATAATTGGTTCCCAGGCCCTTTTGACTCACTAATATATAAGTGTTACAGGTTATATAGTTATGTTTTTTTTAATGAGACCAGTTATAATACAGTACATAAAGTGTTAAATAAACATAAAAATATTAAAGAAAGCAAACTTGGAAATAATTTCCTTTTTCAATACAATTGTTGGCCGCTGCCTTTTCACTACAGTTATACTGCTACTATCATTCTTAATCTTCTTTGGAGCCATGATTGAGAACTATATTATTAAAATAAAGGACTAAAATCACTAAAAAAGAAGGAAGCAGCACGATAAAGATAACGACCGACCGAACTGTCTCGAGCGCGATTGATGCTTGGTTTGAGATGCAAGGATGAGTGTGGGTGACATCAGCTGTTCACAATCCGAAATTTTGTTGACTATCCGGTGCACATTTTTAGCAAAATTTTTGGTCACTAATTGAATTGTTCACTAACCCAGGCTTTCACTAATAGAGATTCCACTGTACTTCCAGTTGCAGTAAATAAGCAATCTCCTGGTCATTAAGTAACTGGAGCAAAAGAGCTGCCTGCTAAAGGATTTGGAGTTTTGGAGCTGAAATCTTCCTGGCAGGCAGTTCCTTGAGAGTGAAAGGGCTGCCTACCAGGGGGTTTCAGTTATTGTATGGAGCTGAAATCCTCCTGGCAGGAAGCCCTTTCAAATTCAAATGTTCCAGCTCTATTCCAGCAGCCCCACAAGGATCTTCCTCTTTTCTCCACCACCCCCTCTGCTTGCAACCTTTGTCTTGAGCTTCCCAATTGGCTTTCTACAAAAGTTGGCAGAGAAGATTGCTAATGGCAATTGCATGATTGTACGGTGTTTGGCAGCCAGTCATAAATACAAGCCAGTTGTCAAGTTCCCAAAATATGGTGAGTTGACTGTGGAGGGAGAATACAATGAGATATTTTGCAATGACTGTGGTTTATTAAATGATATCCCTAAGCTGAAGACTATTGTACAATGGCAAAATCAACAGTACAACTGCGGCAGCAAGTCTATTTTCAGTTTGCAAATGATTAATCTATTATCAGCTTTAAACTGACTTTTCTGATATTTAAGAGACTTATCTGGCTTATAACTAATATTTAATGAGCAAAAGAACTTGGCCAAGAATCAACATGGTCGAATGGGAATTCTTCAATGGACCAGAAATTTACAATAGAAGTAACAGGCAAATTATGCAATGTCTCTCATGCTTTTCTTTGTCAGAAGCAGATTGCTGTGCAGTGTGGAAACTCACTATGAGCAATTCACAAGCATGAAAGGCACACAGTGGTGAAACCATTGAAACTTGAAGGGAGGGGGGAAAGAAAGATCTAAAAATCTTGCCTACACATTGCGTGTCAAAATGTAGTATGCCCACCTGCCCACCTAGCAGTTCGAAACCTGCAAATGCAAGTAGATAAACAGGTACCACTTCAGTGGGCACATTAACAGGGACATGAAAGGATGCCCCAACTGGGCATCCCCATGCAATGATGTTGTCACCAGCTAATCCTTTCAACACAGAAGAGCCTCACTGTTTCCAACACGAATGCAGTGCAAATGTAGTAGGTTTTTAAAACCATCTTATAAAATATTTCTTACAACCTTCCTTTATCCAAACCCAGGACAACAAATGTAAATACAGATCAAAATTCCAAACAGTGTATCATTTATAAACACACACACACACACACGATACTTTAATAAGCATTGGAAATGTTGCTCTCAGAATGCTTAATTTGTTATTTGTCCTAGCTCTGCCCAGACAGATGAAAGCATATCTTGTTAAGCAGAGAAATTAAATTTAGTCCTGGACTTATTTAAGAGGACATATTTTCTACTGATTACAGAGAGGCTTATGCATGGACAGGGACTCATGATCATTTAGTATTTAGAGTCTAGTATTCATCTAGTATTTAGAGTCTTCGGAGAGAGGCAGCATACAAATCTAATAAATTGAATTGAATTGAATTAGTAATCTGTATATCTTTCTATTTCCTCTGAAGTTAAATCAACTGAAATCTGTCGAATGCCAAGTAGCTCCTTCTCCCACTATAAAGAAATGGATTTTGTGGTTTGTTTTACCTCTGAGAACAATACACAGGCAGTAATGCATCATCTGATCTATTATTTAATTCACTTAATTGGATTCAGATTCTGCAGTGCTTTAATATCTTAATACATTTGAAAACGCTGCGTTTTACCAATTTCCAAACTATCACTGGGATATGCAATCTTGGCCAAGACATCAGCAACTTTGGAAGAGCATCTTGAGTTTCAAATCAGCTGAGCAAAAAGAAATGAGTTAACATTTCGACTTGCTCTTTGCCAAATAGATTTTAAAAAACATGTTTCTTCTTGATGTTCTCCATGCTATAATTTATTAGATAAAGATACAGAAAAGGGAATACATAGTAGAAATGTATTTTTTTTAATAACTTGTCAATAAACTTCCTCCTCCCACCTACAATTTATAAGGCAAGCTACTTCATATCTAAGAACAATAGCTTCCACTGACAATTCAGTTAACATTGCAGTAATTGCTTAATGGAATGTCAGTACATTTATTCCATATTTCATTGAATTACATTGGCAAGAGCAAATGTACTACTGTCCCAGCTAGTTATTAATAGGACTCCTTAACACATTTTCTTTTTTACCCATTTTTCAATGTTTAATACTTATTTGCAAGTGTATAAAATCAAAGCACAAGAAGCAAGGTCCTTCCAACAATGCAATAAAATTGTCAAAAAAAATCCCCCTTAAAGATTTTTTTAAAATAATTCTGAACCATAAGCAATCATCATTTCAATGAAAACAAACTACATCCAGTGTTTTTTAGTTATTTATTTAAACTCTGCTGCTAGGTTGTGTTTCTGTTCCATCATGATCTTGTAAAAGGATAAAAGAAATAAAAAGTTCTAACAGAGCTATTCTTCTATGCTCCTTGATTCTGATATGTACAGTGATCCCCCGGTTATTGCGTCCCCGACCATTGCGAACAGGGTAATTTGCGATTTTTGAACCCGGAAGTCAGAACACCATCTGCACATGCGTGCCCTTTTTTTCTATGGGCACGCATGCGTAGATGGCGCCGGGCAGATCAGCTGCTGGGCAGCTTCCCTAGGTCTTCCCCCTCTTGGCCGGCATTAGCGAGGAGTTTCCCCACCACCGCCCACGCAAACTCCTCGCTGCTGCTGCTTCGCTCGGGCCGCTTCCCAGCTGAGTACTCAGCTGGGAAGCGGCCCGAGCGAACGGCTTGTCCGCAGCCTGCCTGCCCGCGCGCCCGCGCGCCCTTCTCCCGCCCACGCCGTTCGCTCAGGCCGCTTCCCAACTGAGCCCTCAAGCTAAGCGCAGAAGTTCGCCTTTGGCGCTTGGCTTGAGGGCTCAGTTGGGAAGGCGCTCGGGTGTTTTAAAACGTCCCCGCCAACATGGGGGGCTCGCTAGCACACCCCCAAACCCGGGTTGGGGGTTCGGGGGGGTGCTAGCGAGCCCCCCATGTCGGCGGGGACGTTTTAAAACACCCGCGCGCCTTCCCAACTGAGCCCTCAAGCCAAGCGCAGAAGTTCGCCTTTGGCGCTTAGCTTTAGGGCTCAGTTGGGAAGGCGCGCAGGTGTTTTAAAACATCCCCGCCGACATGGGGGGCTCGCTAGCACACCCCCAAAACCCCAACCCGGGTTTGGGGGTGTGCTAGCAAGCCCCCCATGTCGGCGGGGACGTTTTAAAACAGCCGCGCCGCCCCCAATCTTCGGCTCCTCGCTAGCGCTGCGGAAGTAAAAACACCATCTGCACATGCGCAGATGGTGTTTTTACTTCCGCAGCGCTACTTCGCGAAAACCCGCTCGTTGCGGGGGTCCTGGAACGGAACCCTCGCAACGAGCGGGGGATCACTGTATTATTAGAGTTTGATTAAAGCCCATACAAAAAAAATCTATACATCATATAACCTTTCCATTTTTTAACAGGATGGCATCCTGATCTGGACAAAACCCAATTCTTTGTAACAGCAACACAACTTTTGACAACTATGAAACCCCTCAAGATTAATTAATTGTTCAATTTATTATCAATTCTCCTGGTAGGCAAGGGGGCTGTATGGGAACATCTCCCATACAGGGGCAGAGAGAAAGGGCTAGATGGATGGAGAAAAAAATGTTTTCAGAAAAATTGAAAATGTGTAAGCCTATTTGTTTATTATTTTCTATAGATACAGCATATTTGCATTTTTAAAAAACAGATTAAGACTGAAATTTATAGAAAATATTAGGATAAATCCATCATTATGTTAACGGATGTGGTTGTGAAACCAAAGTCCTAATTTCTCCATTTACTGTAGAGGCTGGGGAATTCTGGGAGTTGAAGTCCACAAATCTTAAATTGCTAAGGTTGGACACCCCTATTCTCAATTGTTAGATTCTAAAAATATGTAACCGGCATCTAATTATATATCTGTTAAGAAGTTCAAATTCTTCTTGTGCAATTCTTCATGCAACCTCAAGATGTACAGAATTAGGAAACCTGACAAACATACTTTAAAGAAGAGATTCCATGTTAGTGAATCCCATGTTTAAAACAAAAAATTATAGTTGAGGAAAAATGTTTGTTATTCGATTTGAGAAGTAAGCATCAGCATTCCTATCAAGGACAATTATTTCATAGATGACCTAATTTTCCAAAAGGTTTTATTACCCACTTACCACAGACAGAGCCTCTCACTAATCTCCTTAAATGTGGACTTTCAGGGAGGTAGCGGTATTTGCATCCAAAAACACTGAGGTTTGATGTGTGATCTCCAAAGAAACGAAGCTGGCGATATCTCTCCCCACAGCGATAACAGAAGTTAGTGTTGCATTGCGAGCAAGTCATGTGATCACAGCCTTCTGTTCTCTGAATATGAATCTTTAAAAAGAAAACAGATGGGAGAGAGGGATAAAAATAATTGTTTTTAAAAAAGAATGATTCCACCCAAAATTAACTACTTCCATTGTTTTATGACAAATCATCTAACAAATTCTGAAGAAAGGTACTATCATATTAATAGAGAGATTTATAGGAGAAACAAAAAGGCTGCTACAATTAAGGTTTATAAAATACTGTTTAAACCACAAAAAAATCATACATTTAAGAGACTGGTTATTTGCTCTATAGTAATGACACAAATTTAAGTTAAATCTAATAAAAAACAATAAAAATGCTGCAAAGTTAAGATATTCAAGAAAATTGACAAGATTTTACAGCTGTTCAGCTACTGTACAAACAAGCATTCCAAGCCTCTCATTCCCAGCCAAGGAGGAAAATTATTTATTATTTTATTTTATTTTTTATTTTATTTATTTTATTTATTTATTTATTTTAATTTTATTTAATTATTTAATTATTCATTCATTCATTCATTCATTCATTCGTTTAGTTAGTTAGTTATTGGATTTGTATGCCGCCCCTCTCCGGAGACTCGGGGCGGCTAACAGCAGCAATAAAACAGTGTACAATAGTAATCTAATACTAAAAACGATTAAAAACCCATTAATATAAAAACCAAACATACATACGTACATACCATGCATAGAATTGTAAAGGCCTAGGGAGAAAGAGGATCTCAATTCCCCCATGCCTGACGGCAGAGGTGGGTTTTAAGTAGCTTACGAAAGCTTATCCCATAGACCAGTGTTTCCCAACCGGTGTGCCACGGCACACTGGTGTGCCGCGAGACATGGTCAGGTGTGCCGCGAAGAAATAAGCTCAGCTTCTGGTCTCGCAACTTTTTGCGAAGAGAAAAAAGTTATGAGACCGGAAGCTGAGCTTGCTTGTTTGCGCCTTCCAAGTTTTCCAGCAGCTGCGGCGCCCCGCCCGGCTGGAGCTTCCCTGTCAGCAGGTGAGCTTTGGGGCTTGGTGGGAGGGCAGTGGCAGCGGGAGGGCGGCGCGCAGGGGGAGGGTGATGGCAGCGGCAGCGGGCAGGAGCCATGCCGTGGGGCGGTGGCAGGGTGGTCCCTCTCTCTCTCCCCCTCTCTTGCTTTCTCTTTCTCTCCCCCCTCTCTCCCTCTCTCTTTCCCCCAGTAGCCGTGGGGCGACGTCAGGGTGATCAGCTGTGAGGCGGAGCTATGGAACAGAGGAACAGAGGCACCGACGGTGGCGACTGGAAATGCTGGAATTGCGTGGCTGGCACTTGCCTGCTGGCTGGACCAGGACGGAGGCTCAAGCCCCACGTCCATGCCCAGCGCAACGCCAGAAATATACGGCGTCTAGCCACCGCCATCTGTGCCTCCGTTCTGGACCTCCGCCTCACAGCTGATCACCCTGCCGTCGCCCCACGGCTACTGGGAGAAAGAGAGAGGGAGAGAGGGGGGAGAGAAAGAGAAAGCAAGAGAGAGAGAGAGAGAAAGAGAGGAAGAGAGGGGGGAGAGAAAGAGAGAGAAAGATATAGCAAGAGAGGGAGAGAGAGGGAGAGAGGGGGGAGAGAAAGAGAGAGAAAGAGATAGCAAGAGAGGTAGAGAGAGGAAGAGAGGGGGGATAGAAAGAGATAGCAAGAGAGGGAGAGAGAGAAGGAGAGAGGGAGAGAGGGGGGAGAGAAAGAGATAGCAAGAGAGGGAGAGAGAGAGGGAGAGAGGGGGGGAGAGAGAAAGAGATAACAAGAGAGGGAGAGAGAGAAAGAGAGAGGGAGAGAGGGGGAGAGAAAGAAGGAGAGGGGGTAGAGAAAGAGAGAAAGAGAGAAAGCAAAAGAGAGAGAGAAAGAGAGATAGCAAGAGAGAGGGAGAGAGGGGGGAGAGAAAGAGAGAAAGCAAAAGAGAGAGAGAAAAAGAGAGAGGAAGAGAGAGGGGGAAGAGAGAAAGAAAGACAGCAAGAGAGAGAAAGCAAGAGAGAGAGAAAGAAGGGGGAAGGAGGGTGAGGGAAAGACAGAGAGAGGGAAGGAGGGAGAGAGAAGGAGGGCAAAAAAGAGAGGAAGGAAGGGAGAAACAAAGAGAGATGGAGAGAGAAGGGAAAGAAAGAGGAGGGAAGGGAGAGAGAGAGAGAAAGAGGGAGAGAGAAAAATAGAGCGAAAGGGAGGAAGAGAGATATTTTTTGTCCAAACTTTTTTTTACACACCCCCCCCCCCCCCGCTCAATGTTCTCCAGGATTTTGTAAATGTGAATAATGTGCCGCGGCTCAAAAAAGGTTGGGAAACACTGCCATAGACCATCACCAAACAGTTGCTAGTGAAACTTTCTACCTAAGTTTTTGGATAGTCATAGGTTTGTATTTATACAGTGCCATTGATATGAAGATTTCATTTAATGCTACATCAGGGTTGTGTTTGATCGTGTGTGTGTGTGTGTGTGTGTGTGGCCAAGGTGGCCATGGCTTGTTCGACATCACTGGTGTCGGGGGTCCCTGTGGTGGCCTGAGTGCTCTGCCACTGAGAACAGAGCTGTGGGGTTCATTCTTGCTGGCAGAGGATTGCAGGAGGCTATCACAGCCAAAAACAGAGGTCAGGTTACAGCTCCGTTTTGGTGGAAGTGACACTGCGGGCCAGTCCATCATTGTTTCCAGGGAGTTTGACATCCCTGTTTTAAATCAACAAAGCATAATCATATAAAGTTTATACAAAAAGTCTTGAAGAATCCTGTAAAGTGCCAATGTTATTTCTACTTTTTAGAAGCAAATCAAGATTCTAGGTATTTTATGTGTGAAAAATATTCCCTATTAGTACAGTAAAAATATTTTCAATTATGCTGAAAGTTAATAAAGCAGTATTTTTGCACTGAAACACATGGCTTTTCAATTGTATAATTTAACCAAGAATTCACTATAAAAATAATTCAACTTCTTAAAATTTTAAAAGTATTTAGAAGAAAAATTTTAAAAGTATTTTTAAATTGCACTTGAAAATTATAATCAAATTGATACAAATTACAACTGCTGGTAAACTGTTTATCCATTTTGAACAAAAGCTTTTGAAGAAATTTGATAGATAGCATGTGATAATTAATTTTAGTGCCACTTTGTTGTGAATTTCCCCTTCCATATTACAAAAATAACAAATAAATTCAAGATTTTATTGATTGATTGATTGATTGATTGATTGATTGGTTGACTGACTGAATTTATATGCTGCCCCATTCCAACAGAACTCTGGGCATCTTTTCTTTCTTTAACAAAATATCTTTTGTTAGCTACTATATTTACTGAAGCAAATCATTGGAAAGCTAAGGTACTTCCTTTTTCATGTAGCAATATTTAAAACTTTGAGAAATAGTAGCAGAGTGTCTTGAATAACCCTTTACTTGAGGTCTATACAGTACTCAATTTCAAAGGTTACAGTTTAAAAACAGTAATGTTGCCTTGAAATTAAAAATAAGAATTGCAGACTAGATACAAATTGCTAACTAACTGAAAGAAGTAATCATTTGGTATAATTTATAGCCTCTTCTGCAGTAATCCAATAGTTTTATTTATAATAAACACTAGGAAAATAATGCTGAAAATCTGAAATATTATTTTCAAATCAGGACAAAGTGTTCCAAAAATGTATCCCACTTTAGTTTTATATAATGAATATGCAATTTGTAAAACAAGCAGAACCAGTTGGTGGAAACATGTAGCATATTATCACATAAAGCACAAGTTTGCTCAATAAAAATTCTTGCTGGGTGTAGAAAGTTCATTTTCACTGGATTTTTCAAAGTTGTCAAATGAAGACATTTTATTCCTGCAGTCAAACTTTGAGTTCTGTATTCATTAATGAATGAAACAATATCTGTTAACATTCAGGCTGCATTATCAGAATTTTCTATTTTCAGACTAACATTTGATGACATTATTTTCCTATTTACTGCCTGGATGCTACTTATACACTTTGTTGCAAACATTTTGCTTTAATTTTACTTAAATAAATGCAAGAGAAATGGACAGTTCCTGCATAATAAATTTGCAGGTTCCAACTTTTATTTGTGCAAAAGCACAGATCAATGAAATGCTGCCATGGGGAAGAAAACAGTGACCTTTTCAAAATATTTGAGGTTAAATTTTTGCAAGATTTGATCGGGGTTTTTTTGAGTTGTTGAGTAATAGAAGGAAACTCCCAATCTGTAAAATCATGGGCAGATGCTCAATTCTGAAAATATAATTGACACTTCATGTACAGTACGCAAACTAAGCTACACTGTAATTCATCTGCAAAAAGTATTTTTTTAAAAAAGAATGAATGTTGTCATAATTTTTTTAAAAAAATTAAACAAAAGAGCTCAGGGACCGCCTTCTGCTGTATGAATCCCAGCGACCAGTTAGGTCCCACAGAGTGGGTCTTCTCCGAGTCCCGTCAACTAAACAATCCCGCCCGGTGGGACCCAGGGGAAGAGTCTTCTCTGTGGTGGCCCCGGCCCTCTGGAACCAATTCCCCCCAGAGATTAGAATTGCCCCCACCCTCCTTGCCTTTCGTAAGCTACTTAAAACCCACTCTGTCGTCAGGCATGGGGAAATTGAGATACTCTTTCCCCCTAGGCCTTTACAATTTTATGCATAGTATGTCTGTATGTATGTTTGGTTTTTATATTAATGGGTTTTTTAATCGCTTTTAGTATTGGATTATTATTGTATACTGTCTTATTATTGCTGTTAGCCGCCCCGAGTCTCCAGAGAGGGGCGGCATACAAATCCAATAAATAAATAAATAAATAAATAAATGAATGAATGAATGAATGAATGAATGAATGAATGAATAAATAAATAAATGGTTTTAATTTAAAAAAACAAAACATTTTCACAAAAAACTGCATTGCACTGGTCTTTAAGAAATATGAATCCAACCTTAACAATTCAGTTCACCTTTCATCAATAACCAACATTAATTTTTTTCATGTTTCATCAAAAAAGTTCGGATAGGCTGTAAATAATAAGGTCCAGCAGAACAGCTGGCATATACAGTATGTTAATTGTTAGAAGTTCTGATACCAATATAACCTATAGCATAAAGCAGTATGCTTTATTGTGTTATGTTTTTTGTTTGTATATCTTCAGGGGTTTTGTGTGTCTCTGTTTTCTTTTTGTTGTTTTAAATGTAAATAATTAATAAAGATATTTTTCCAAAAAAAAATTAGTTGAAACTTCTTTCTCCAACCTCCAATGAGAACTGTCTTGAAACAGATAAATACATTATCAAATATCATTATCGAGAACAGTGTATCCTCAGAACTTACAGTTTAAATATATCTAAGGTTATTCTGAAAAAAAAATTGCGAAATGAGGGAAGGAAAGATTATTTGGCTTCTTTCCCCCCCCTGAGAAACAGAATGTTCACGGTTCTAAAAGTCACTGGTTCAATAAAAATGGTGATAAGAACTGTAATGTCAACAAGATGAAAGGGATTGGTTTTCTCAGTTTGTTTCTTAGTAGGTGTTAGTTCTACAAATTGACTCTGCCCAGGCACCTCAAAGAGGATTGAAAGAACATGCGCTGCCTTCTTACCTTGCATTTTGGACATTTCTGAGCATTTCTTTGCCCATGTTCAATTTCACTGGCCCAGTGACGTAGCAGTTTGTCTCCCTTTTTGAACTCTTTGCAGTTGACACCTTCGTGCCAAGGAGAGTGGCACTTAAAACACCACACCAATTGGCAGGTTGGGCACTGGATCTGTTTAAGTAAAGAGCATAAAACAATAAACACCTAAACAAATGGCCATTAAATGAAGCTGGGAAAGCATAACTCAGCTCCCCCAGTATGAAAATTACACTGCGAGTTATATTTGTTTGTTCAAGGAGGGATAGATAAATCCCTATTTTTTTCTTACATAAATGAGACCCAGTGATATGTTGTGTTTAAATTATTGTAACAGCACTTGGGATTTTCATATGGAAGAAACACACCCACACCACCCCAGTCACCAAGGCTCACTGGGACAGTTGCTATCTCTTAGCCCAATATACCTCCCAGATTTGAAAGAAAAAGAAATGGGATGTTTTCTGTGTCAGCATGATTTTCTAAGAGAAAAGACACAATAAACCAAATGAATGTTCTTCCTGGTAACATATATTTGGGCAAATATACTAACTATTCCTATATACTATATAGTTATACTAACTATAACTATATTTCAACAGAATATTTTATATTTTAAAAATCAGTAATATTTAAATCAATAGTAATGTTTGTAGTAATAATAATAATAATATATAGTTTTTAATAATAATAATAATAATAATAATAATAATAATAATAATAATAATTGTAATTGGGGGTTTTTGCACTAATCAATACTGGAAATTCTTTGATTAGTCCTCTTCTTAGAAACTAGGTAACCAATTAGGTAATTATCCTTTCAATCTGATCTACTTTTACAAGCTGCAATATTGTATCCTTGGTGGAAGCTGTTCAGCTGTACTCTCTGCTTAACATGCAGCAATTTTAAAAAAACAGCTGACCTTTGAAATATTAATAATCATATGTAAATATGACCTAGTTGAGCAAGTAGTGCTCTTAATGTTCAACCAAAACCCAGTTTTGCAACAGAGATATTTGGTCACTTCAACAATATGTGTTAGATTTTAATATCAAATTAAACCTAGCCAGACATAAGCTGCTGGTAAAGCTATACCTGATAGTTCTTCATTATCATTAAACTGGCTAAGTATTTTAATGAATTGGCAATGTGCATTTGCATAGAAAAAGTGCAAAATTTAGAACCAATAAAACATTGAAGAAAAAGGAGATAACACTAAAAGATTTATATTGCAAGCTTAACATGTACTATATACTACAGAGTATTCTCCTTTTGGGTGTGTAGGAAATAGTTGGAACAATCTTACAAGATCAGCAATTACATATTATCCCCTCTATATGCAAACAATGATAAAGCTTAGAGTTCTAAGAAAGACAGCACGTGGCTTTTATTTTTGATGTCAACAAAACTGAATCCATCCTTAAAAATCTCCCTGCAGAAGAGAAACAATCATATACTATTAAGCTATATAAAATATAATTATTAAATATGTGCAAAACATTTCAACTGAAGGTTTAAGTTAGGTGTGTACTTAGCACATGAAAGACCACTATTCAAAATACCAAGTATCTACATCTTCTGGAAGACTCGACAGAGCTGTCTTAAGGTCTATTCCAGATTGTTTCAGCAGGTATCTGCAGACCAAACAACTCTGCCAACATATCCTATGGAACAGATGCCTATGCATGCACACACAGCCTCGGAAGACCACTGAAACAAACATTTGATCCTTTATAAGGCTACAAATACATTAATGAGTGCTTTATAAAGCGTATAAAAATGCTTTGTATAACCTTACAGTTATCTAATAGAATTCAATAATCTAACTCAAAATATAACTTCTTGAATTTCTTACACCTTAAAAATTTGACGACAGGTTGTTTTTCTGTATATGATATTATTACATCTTTACTACTGTTATTCATTTATTCCATGCCATACTCTAAATCAGGGGTCAGCAACCTTAAGCACTCAAAGACCCATTTAGATCCATTTCCCAGTGAAAACAAAACACCAGGTGCCACAAAACCTGGGTGGGAGTGGCCAGTTCGATGTCACTCACTCCCACCAAGCCACATGACCCCCCTCAGCCATGCCTAGCCAGGTTTTGTGGCTCTTTTCTATGGGAAACAGGTGTCTCTCTCTTTCTCTTTCTCTTTTTCTCCCTCTCCCTTCTCTTTCCCTCCCTATCATCTCTTTCCCCCTCTCCCCCCATCTCTATCTATCTCTCTCCCTTCCTCCCCTTCTCATTTCTTTCTCTATCCCATTCTCATCTGTCTCTTTTTCCCATCTGTCTCTTTCTCCCTCTCTCTCCACTTTTCTCTCTCTTTCTACTGAGCAACAATCGCCACCCACAGTGGACAGACCAATCTTCGCAACTTTAAAAGTTGTGGACTTCAACACCCAGAATTCCTCAGTCAGCTGCAGTTGCCAAGGTTGGAGACCCTTGGTCTAGGCAGCAGGAAAATAGAGAAGATTACTTTAAGAAATGAAGGTGAGGGATGAGTAAGTCAATAACACATTCCAAAGTTCTAACTCTATTAACTTTGAATCTGCTTTCTAATCCTTTCAATGTGATGTAAAAAGAAAAAAACAATTCGAGAGATAATGTGGAATATTCTGTGGAGTCTTCGGAGAGGGGCGGCATACAAATCTAATAAATTATTATTATTATTATTATTATTATTATTATTATTATTATTTAAAGTACATTAGTTCTAAAACAAAAATTAAGAATTAAAAAAATATATTTAAGTGCCCTGTATTATAAAAATATTTTCAAAAAGTGTGCTTTTCCCAAGAACTCTGAGCTTTTGAATCTAATTAATTGCTAATTTTATATTATCAATATGATGAAACATTAGATTATAAAATACAATCTAATAAATATTACTTAAAATGTAAATATTAATTTCCAATTCAGTTCCAAAAGGTCCCTTTAGTGAATATGAGAACATAAGTATTTTTAAAGCAGAGGCATCTTTTCCAAGGATCTGATTGTCTTGTACAGCTACTATATATTTTTGTAAATAGATTCAGTTATAAAGATGGTTACATCTGCACTATTTGAAAAATGTTTTTGGAATATAATTATTTCCATATTATTTGTAGAACATTATTCATGTCTAAGACTGTGCACCTATTAGTAACAGTGGCATCGGAATATTTAATTCTACTTAAACTGACCTGATAATATCAATTTTGGTCAACCAACAATATAGCGGTTTTATGTAGAAGAAACCTTGATCTCTTAATTTTTGGTGGGGGTTTTCTAAATCTCTGTTCTATAAAGGTCTATGTTGAAAAACAAGCTAGCAAAACACCCAGTCTTAAATGCCATACTGAACATTTTAAAAAATAATCTTAAATATCAGTTAATACTTACTGCATCCTCCTGGCAATGAATTATCTACAACTGAAAATTCTAAAATCAATGAGCCTACTCATGAGTTTGAACTATGGCTTAATAATATATCAGAACCACATTAAATATTACAAGAAGAAAATTTGTTATACATTTCTCTACCAGCCCCTAATTTGTAATCACTGAACCACTGGTTCCAAATTTTGTTTTTACTATTATATAGTTTTTAAAATTGCTCTAGCATCAGTCATAAGCATTAAGAATAAGAATCTAAGACAAAACTATATGCTTATATTACTGATAATCTTGTTGTATACGACGTTATAATCTGGGGCTATATGTTATAATCTGGCACATGCTGTATGTTATCATTCATATTTTTAGTGTCTATTTTTCCAAAAATATTCTGCACATATAACAACAGACATCCATTATTGCCACATTATCCAAAGCCCCGTTATATCTGCACTCTTGTAGGTAAGTTCTATTAACTACCTAATAGAATTTCAAGTCAAAATGGCATGAAAAGTATCAGAAAAATCCCTAGAGTAAAATGTGATGGTTGATTTCAGAGCAGTACCAAATCACAAAAGTAAAACTGGGAACTTTGTAAAATCCAGCTACTTCTCATATAGTACAATACTTAAAATAAATATTGCAAAGACAACCAAATACTTCAAAGCATAAGAACGGCCAAACTCCGTAAAATAATGCAGGCTGGATGGCCATTTCCAAACGTAGACAAAAAAGATGTAAAAAACATAAGAATTAACATGGTATCTAACTAGTTAGTCCAGATAGATTAATGATTGACTAATACTGGGTATGAAGCTATATATTTGTAGTCTAAAAACACATCTTACATGAGATTCCAGTAAGAGAAGAAAGCCCATTTAAATGCCCACCATATCCTGGCCTAATTTTGCAGCTCACACTCTGCCACTTAATCCATAACTCGTGTGAGCATGCTCACTTTGTACTTGCTCTCCATATTGGTAGGGGTCGGAATATGACCTTTCCTCTTGAAGGTTGTAAAGTGCTTGCATTGAGGGCATGGCTTGGTGCTTGAGCCGATACGGCCAAGTTCCAGGAAGTATTTATATTTGATGATGTCATCATGTGGCAAGTTGAAGAGGATGGTAGTTTCATCCAGATGTTCACTGCACTCTGTAATCGGACATGGGATATCTGCTTGCCCCACCTGCACCTGCATATAAACAGAAGAATATGCTGATAAGATAATACGTCACAAAAGTAACCTCATAGAACTATTCAATTCATCTTTTAAGTGAGCCCTGGTCCTCACTTACCACCTGCCCTGTTTAGTCACCGTTTAAAGTTCTGGTGGGGCTGAAAAAATATTTATATGACTATCCCTCACACTTATGACCATCATAGCATTCCCACGGTCACGTAATAAGAAGTTTGTCAAGTACATTTGTCAAGTTTGTTAAGACTTTGAAATACTCATATAAAATGACCTAAGTGCCAAAGCCAACTGGAACAACATTACCAAAAATGTTGGCCAACATCACTATCAGATGATCTAAGTGCCAATGCCCACTGCAACAACATTACCAAAAAGGCTTCAAGAATTGTTAATTTAATCTTACATAGCTTCTTCTCTGGTAATATCACACTACTAACCAGAGCATACAAAACTTTTGCCAGACCAATCCTTGAATACAGCTCATCTACCTGGAACCCATACTGCATTTCAGACATAAATACATTACAAAGCATCCAGAAGAAGAGCCCTCCACTCATCTACTTGCAACAGAATATCTTACGCAATCAGACTTGAAATCCTGGGCTTGGGAAGTTTAGAACTACATCGTCTAAGCACAGCCCACAAAATCATCTGCTACAATGCCCTTTCTGTCAACAACTACTTCAGCTTAACCACAACAATACATGAGCACACAACAGATACAAACTCAAAGTAAACCGCTCCAAACTTAACTGTAGAAAATACGACTTTAGTGAGTAGTTAATGCCTGGAACTAACTACCTGACTCTGTAGTTTCTTCACAAAACCCCAAAAACTTTACCCTTAGACTATTCATTGTTGACCTCACCCAATTCCTAAAAGGTCAGTAAGGTGCGTACGTAAGTGTACCAGAGTGCCTACTGTCTCCGTCCTAATGTTTCCCTCTTATTAGTACCTATCATGTATATAAACAGTGTTATATCTATGTATATACCAATATGTACTTGACAGACAAACAAACAAATGTTCAAGTTTGTCAAGATCCTTTTGCATTTTGAGCCTATCTTCTGGAGTGTCAAATTCGATGAGTTCCCCATCTATCCCCTTGTCCAAGTCATTTATGAAGATGTTGAAGAGTACTGGGCCTAAATAAGAACCTAGGGATACTCCACTGCATACATCCCTCCATGTAGATGCAGTTCTATTGAGCACTACACATTCAGTGCAATTGGTTAGCTAGTTTTGAATCCATCTGGTGGTGTTGCTGTCCATTCCACATTTTTTCTACTTTATCTAGTAGTAGGTTATGGTCTACTTTGTCAAATGCCTTCCTAAAGTCCAAGTAACCACATCGACAGCATTCCTCTGATCCATCAATTTTATCACTTTGTCAAGGAATGCAATAAGATTAGTCTGGAATGATCTGTTTTTGACAAAACCATGTTGGCTTTTGGTTATTACTTTGTTGCTTTTAGATGTTTGTTGATTCATTGCTTGATTATCTTTTCCAAAATATTCCCTGGTATACATATTAAGTATGTTCATGTTAAATAATCTGTACATATTTTATCTTATTCAATTGGTGTTTTCTCTAACTAAATGAAAGTTGTTTTTAATATAAAAGAATAATGAAGCATTAAGATATTGTAATACAAATTGTACAAAGTGTAATACATTTATATTCCAATTACTATATTATCAGTATTTCTTAGAATAGAATAGAATAGAATAGAATAGAATAGATAGAATAGAATTTTTATTGGCCAAGTGTGATTGGACACACAAGGAATTTGTCTTGGTGCATATGCTCTCAACGTACATAAAATAAAATATACATTTGTCAAGAATCATGTGGTACAACACTTAATGATTGTCATAGGGGTCAAATAAGCAATGAAGAAGCAATATTAATAAAAATCTTAGGATATATGCAACAAGTTACAGTCATACAGTCAACATGGGAGGAAATGGGTGATAGGAATGATGAGAAAAACTAGTAGAATAGAAGTGCAGATTTAGTAGAAAGTCTGACAGTGTTGAGGGAATTATTTGTTTAGTACAGTGATGGCGTTCGGGAAAAAACTTCTTGTGTCTAGTTAGTAAAGTATTATCAGTATATGAAGTATTATCAGTATTTCACCTAACTATTTCTTAGGTGCAACATTAAGTAGCTCATTTGATGTTTCACCTAAGAACAGAAATTTGGGGTTGTAAGTCAAGGACTACCTGTTTACCACTTCACAGTGATTTACAGCCCTCTCTAAGCAGTTACAGAGCCAGCATGTTGCCCCCAACAATCTGGGTCCTCATTTTACCATCCTAAGAAGGATGGAAGGATTGAGCTTCTCAGAATCAAACTCCTGGAGTGAGAAGTGAGTTAGCCTGCAGTACTGCATTCTAACGACTGTGCCGCCATCGCTCAATATAAAGTATATGCATCACACTAGCAAGAACATGTTTTAAATTGGTCTAGTTTCTTCTTAATTTAAAATTATTGGTTTAAATCAGCATGGGTCCAAAGCTTTAGGTTCAGCACCCAGAGACTTCAAGTGTCCATTATCAAAATATAATGTGACAACAGCATAAAATAATTATGTAATTATGTTGATAATGTTATAAGTCTGTGCAATAATTAAGGTTGGTTCAAAAGACAATTCACAATTCAATTCGCATGCAAATATAGCAACTTGTCTGCATATCATTAAAGCAGATGTGCTGATTTTCCAGGTTTGCACAGCTGCTACATGGGGGCTTGTGCTACAGTTTACCAGCTGCACATTCTTGGTAAACAGATGCTGCTTTAATGATGCCTGGACAGAGCTGCATTGGCATTCCAGAGTGTTTGAAAGCACCATTTCCAAAGTGAAACTCAAACACTTCACAGTCTTAATATTTCACTTTATACAGGGTGCATTCCAAAAGTAATAAAAAAGTTTTTTAAAGTAATTTATTGAACAGATTTGCACAAACACTTAAAATTCTTCAAAGTACTCTCCTTGGGCCTCTCCACATTTTTTCCAGCGACTCTGTCATGACCGGTACACGCCCTGAAAGGTGTCTTCGGGGACCTCTCGCAAGGTCTTCGTCACGGCTGATTGGATCTCTTCTATGGACGAAAAATTACTTCCTTTCAGGGCTGGGAACAAAAAGAAGTCTGCTGGGGTGACGTCAGGACTATAGGGGGGGGGCAGCGTTGGTGTTTGGCCAGGAACTCGTGGACTCATAGCACATTGTGGCAAGGCGCGTTTTTCATCCATAGAAGAGATCCAATCAGCCGTGACAAAGACCTTGCGAGAGGTCCCTGAAGATGCCTTCTAAGGCACGTACCGGTCATGGCAGCGTCTCTGGAAAAAATGTGGAGAGGCCCAAGGAGAGTATGAAGAATTTTAAGTATTTGTGAAAATCTGTTCAATAAATAACTTTTTAAAAAATTGCATTACTTTTGGAACGCACCCTGTATATTTTGTAAGAGTTGTGATGACTTAGCAGTTAAAGATGATAAGCTTGTAGCTAAAAAACCTACAGTCAGGGTTTGAGACCCAAACATGGTGCAATCGGGTGAGCTCCCATTAATTGCCCCAGCTCCTGCCTACCTAGCAGTTCAAAAGCATACAAACGAGAATAGATTAATAGGTACCACTTTGGTGAGAAGTTAACAACATTCTGTGTGCTTATAGTCATGCTGGCCGTATGGCCGCAGAAAGGTCTTCAGAGGCTGGCTCCCTTGGCTAAGAAATGGAGATGATCACACATATGCCCCCAGTCAGACATGATTGGACAGGAGAAACTTTTACCTTTATCTTTTATACTGTATATTTTATCCTAGCACCACTCACTAGTTTGTAGAACAGGGCTTTCAAACTACCAGCCTGAAGGCTGAATGAGTCATGTGCTGGCCACACCCACGGCCAGTTTAGCAAAGTAAGAAAAAGTCACTATAGATCATGCCATGACAACGTGGGTTTGACACCCTTGTTGTAGAGTGTACCCAGCATTCAAAGGCCAAGAGAGGACTTCAAACTTCAGAAGCTGCACATCATTGACTTAACTCTGGACATTCTGAAATTATGTCACAACAGCTTGTAGAATAACCATGCTTCAATAACTGCTGTGTTAATGTGTGAATTTGATTAATCAGAGTGGATTTGATTTAAATATAGTTGATTTAATCACAATTTAAATCAAGATTTAAATCACAAATAAAAAGCCTTGATTTAAATCAACTTTATTTAAACCATAATTTTTACTTGGAAAACAAAAATTTAAAAATGCAATTTAAAATTTAAAAATCCAATTTAAATTTAAAAAATCCAAAAAAAACCCATCGATTTTTATCCACCCTGGATTGAACCTGAAATGTTGCCTTTTGGGAGCCCATGTGTCTTACTAAACTTCAAGCGGTAAGATGATACTAAATATCTCTACACTTGATCTAAAAAGTAAGTGTAGACATTCTTTGGTTCTAAAAGTAGTAATAACTTTTTCTCAGATACCCCAGACAAAATCTACTCAAGATCTGAAAGTAGAAATCAGTTCTACAAGTTGGACTTGAGAATAATATCAACAAGGACACAATATTCTACATTTTGAAGAATATTCTCATCTAAAATTACGTTTTCCAACCATGTACTCGCCACGTGTCGTGAGACTACAAACTGTGCTAAGTATAGTAGTAGTTGAATAACAGAATAGCAACACAATAGCAATGTAATATTAAGAAAAACTTCTTGAAATGAACTTCTATTACTTAACAAATCCCTTGTCCTAAAGTTTCATGCAGAAATGTAGATAAGATATAAAACAACAATCATCCTATCATCCTTTTTTCTGTTGGCGTAGTGGAATTTCTTTGGAAGTTCTGAACCAATTCCAGAATTGCTTAGTTTTAACAGGTTCAATTGATTATTTCAGAAAAATGTTTCATAACTAACAAAAAATATTAGTAGTATTTGAATTTCTGAATTTGCTGTAATTCCTGAACATTCAATAATTCCACAGAGGGTAAATGACTGGCAATATTATCATTACATGTTACTTTTGTATTGTCAAGAAGCAGTCGGCCCCTCAAAATTAATTGCTGGAATATTAACTGAAAGATATAGGGAAGGGTTCTTGTTTTGCTTTGACTAAGTATCTGGCTGTTCACAGCTATCGCATAGTTAGGTCGTTCACTTGATTAGAGTTTACCAACTTATTATTATTGTACATAGCAATGTGAAATTAAAGCCACCAATTCTTTAGCTGAAGTTGGCCTTCATATACATCAAGTTCTTCCCAAGAACCTAGGATAGCAATGTATCAGCCCAGTAAATCCAAGCAGCGCAGGCTTTTGTAATTGTTAGATGAAAATGTTGTTAATGTGCAGTTTTTCTAAATGCTATCTAAGATGCGGGCAGATGCTATTGTTTGTTATGACATCCAGTGTATCAGTGACCACTGGGACCACCATGGCTGTTTTATGCAACAATCTTCCAACTTTAGTTTTCAGATCTTGATACTTTGTGATCTTCATTCATTCATTCATTCATTCATATTTATATGGCGCCCAACTCCAGCGGGACTCTGAGCAGCTCACAATAATCACAACAGCTAAAAAACCAGTACAAAATGTAACAAAATAGAACAGCACATAGTATACAAATACATAAATAACGCAAAAAAACATGCATACACTCAATCATCCCTAGTCCCAGGCCTGCTGGAAAAGCCAGGTCTTAACGGCTTAACAGCAATTATTGGTCTTCTAAGTATTATCCTCTAGTATTGCCATATCAGTTATCCACATTTCCTTCTTTTCAGCCACAACTAAATCTGGTTTGCTATGAACCATTGTTTGCTTCTTGATTGCTGGCCTAATGTTAATTTTGGTGTTGTTCTCTACTCATGTGGGTGTTGATTGCTGATAAAGAGTCATTCTGGTCTTTTTGTTCCCTTTTTGGCTTCTTTTACTATGAATAGAAATGATTTCCTGATCATCACATTTCAGCAAAGGTAAATGATCAAACTATTCATACATGCAATTTTAATACAAGGATAAAGTACAGTACAGGTATTTTAAGACTGAAGTAAGATTCAAAAGTGCCATGATGTATTAATTATATACTGTGTAATTATTTTAACTGTCTACTTGATATTTAAGAAGCAAAAAATAATTATTTAAAAAATCTTAAAAACAGGAACCGGGCACAAATAGAGTGACACACTAATAAGAGATTAATTTCACACATCCCTGCTATCCACTATTGTTGTCTATATAAAGCTGAGTTTATATAAAATTATTTATATATTATTTAAAAGCACATATGCATGGTATGTTTGTGTTTATGTTTGCTTTTAATAAGGGGGGTTTAGTGATTTTTAGATTATTAGATTTGTTGTACATTGTTTTATTGTTGTCGTGAGCCGCCCCGAGTCTGCGGAGAGGGGCGGCATACAAATCTAATAAATAAATAAATAAATATCCTGCTAAACATTTGCAATAAAATATCTGCCCTGCAATATTTAGAGCACTATTTATTATGTCACATATCAAAATTTGTATGTAGATACATCCATTTAACATCTGGGGTATAAAGCTCTTTGGGGCTAAGGATTATATTAATCTTGGAATGGGGTCATAGGGTCACAATCCAAAAATAGGCTGGAGATTAAAAATGTTATTTAATTTAGAATTAAATATAGATTTAATTTAATATAAGCATAGGGATAATTTTGATGCGTTTTAGAATTCTCATTTTTAAAATCACATTTTGAAAATGCAGTTTGGCAACAACTTTTGAAAGAGCTTTAGGGGCCACACCCAACCTTTTCGGACCCATATAGAGCCCTAGAGATATCATAATGTACATTATTGCTTCACATTATAGCATTTGGAAAGGAATGCATCAGGTTCCACAGGTACAATTGCCAAGTAATCAGTCAAACCGGAGTGATGAATAATAACACTAATGCAATTATGCAATTTAATATTAATACAGTAATCTAATAATTTTGACATACAAGTGTGATAACAGTAAATTCTGCAGACACACATGTGCATACACACATACACACCATAAGCCAGACAAGAAACACACCTAGATGTACTAATTCTACTTTATTGTGAGTCTATATTGATAGCAACTTCCACTTATACAACTTTTAACCATTTGAATAATTAAGATGGATTCTTCCTAACTTTCTGTGACTATTAACTCATGGGGGGTGGGGGAGTCCCTGCCTCTCTGCTTGGGTAACAGCCTATCCTCCATACTAACCTACCCAGGCTTCATGCTCTGGGGAATCCAGAGCATGATACCATGGTTTTTCGACACTGAAGGATGCCAATGCATCTCTTCCCCCATTTTCCCCCAAGGTCATCTGCACATTCTATTACAGCTACAGAAATCAATGTACAGTAGTCTCAGTTATCCGACATAAACAGGTGGGCTGATAGTCGGATAGCCAAAATGTTGGATAATCCAGACTCTTCTGTACTGCTTCTGTCCCCACCTTTCTCTCTCTCTCTCTCTAGCTCGCCCGCTTCTGTCCCCGCGTCTCTCTCTAGCTCACTTCCCTCCACCCAGCTTGCTTCCCCGTCGTGACTGTCATGTTTGGGGGCGTGTCTGGGGGCGCAGAAATGCCTACAGCCACACCCCCAAGCAGCCACGACGTTCGATAATCCAGAGTGTCGGATAACCGAAGGACAGATAACCGAGACAGATAATGTAAATACATTAAAACAGCATCAGTATAGCATGCTTTATTGTGCTGGAGCTGCAATTTCCAGATAACATGACAATTCTAACACAAGTGGAAAGTGAAAGCTTAGAGAACTTTGCAATAGTATTAGCTGTATTTAAAATGTGAGTGCAAGTTAAATTAATTCAATGATTAGTATATAAATTAGTGGTAAGAGATAGTGAGTCACCACTATCTAAATGTTCTTGTTAGGAGATTTGGTTATTAAGAAGCAAAACATTCTTTCTTGCAGGTGCAACTAATGACACAATTCCCTTTTGCTGTAACAATTTTATTATCTTGTCCTTAGAAATTTTGTTTCCATGGAATGTGTCTAAATCCAAAATCAAAATTATTTGAATAGCAACTTTTTGTTTTATTTTCAAGAAAATTTATCATTGAATTAGAAACGGATTTTGAAACACAGAAAATATATCTTCCAATCTCATCTTCTACTCCATCAAAGTATATCTAGAGATGATATATACATTATTGTATATCACAAAGGAATATTTCTCATTTACTACATTTTCATAGGTTAAAGAACCCAACTTTGGATTAGCACCACTTGTCTGAAATTTAATTAAAATTCAATCTGCTTCCAAGCTTGAGACATAAAAACTGTTTATCATACTATAAATTAATGTGAAAATAGAATCAGTAAACTCTTTAATTCAATATTTGTAAAGGACTTTCCCTCCTACATCTTTATCCCAAAACATTATTCTGCAGCAGACTGAATAACTTTTCCAAAAATTTCTTCATCTAAAAAACATTTTAATACAAAATTGAAATCACAGAATATTCATCTCACATGAAACGTTCTCATTTCTGTAGAACTTAACATTCATTATCTTACATACTGAAAATACCTAAGCCCATGCTTAGAAGAAGAATGAGTTCATTTCATTACAGCAAAGCCTATAACTTTCTTTCCATCACCATTAACTGGAGTCACCCCTGTTGGAATCACTATGGAACAGTGCCTCCCATTCCAAATCCTTGGTGGCAAGTCAAGAAGGATTCCATAATTGACAGTACTGAAGGGTAATGAGAGATCAAACCACGCTAGGGACATCACATTTCCCCTATCTGGTTGCCCACAATGCAAACAATGAAATATCTGTACTGTGTCCAAACTTGAAATCTGACTAAAGGACTCTCTAAGTGGTAGCCCCATGACTTCTAAAATGGAAGGTTTAAACTGTAAGTTTCCAGAATGTCCATGTAATGCAATAGAAGCATTTCTATTTCTTCCTTCAGGGAGGATGGCCACTTCTACTTAGTAATGCACTTATTGCCACTTCAATACTAGCACTTCGCCAGAGTCTTTCACCAACTAGGAAGGGCAAAAATCCAGACTACATGCAGACCACCTTGGATATCAAGAAATCAAACTCTTCACAAAAAACCTGTTATGATGTAGTCTCAGACACTTCCTCTGAATTCGCCCAGCTGACACTTAACTTCAAGCAGACCCAAACAATTTTGTCCTCCTAAGAAATTGACCTCAATGGCCTTCCAGACCATTCTTAATGCCTAACCTTGCCAGCAACCAGTTAAATATCTCAGTAGAAATGTCATTATACTTTCAGAAAACTCTTCAAGTGAGTCTGGAAACCGCATACTGCCACTGGATTATTTAAGATAATGAACTTCCAACTTTCCTTGTACCCGCATTAAATTACAAGTTTCTAACCACAACATTTTAGCTATATAGCATAATAGACCATAAGTGGTGTCGTTGGCAAGCTAAATATGTCTTTTAAAAATTAGGGTAACCCACCAAGTACAATCACGGCTTAACGTGGCTCTTCTTTTCATTTAATGCCAGCAATGTTTTTAAAATGGCATTCGCTATGTTATTGAATCAAATAAGAAATGGCAAACAAGGAAAAAAATTGACTATTAACATTTTAAAAATCCCTTTCAAAATCAGCCTTGCTCCAACCCATTTTGGAATGTGGTATTATAGTGATGTTGGAAGTTTTACAATAAACCATTCATAGCCTGAAACTGTCCAGTTGTGATGGATTACAAATCTCAGAATTATCAGTCAACAAAACCAGGGAGGAGAAAAGTTTGGGAAAGCTGGTGTATACTAGAGTCATCTCTAGGTGAGATGGGCAGCATGCAAATTTCATAACTAGATAAATAAAATACTAAGAACATTATTTAACAAAACAGCAATTGTTCAAACCAGTAGTAGGTTGTAAATCCTGTCGCTACTGGTTCGTTGATCCGGGCTGAACCAGTAGCAACCCACTGCTGGTTCAGACTATTATGTATGATAGAAAGAAAAATAATTTTTGAGGTGAAGCTTTCTGTCTCTCTTGCATTGAGCAAGGCCTATATTCACCAGCAGAAAAAGTTACAAGCATTAAAAAATGTGACTTATGACTATTTTTCACAGTTAAAACCTTTGCAGCCTCTTCATGATCATGTGATCAAAATTCAGATGCTTGGAAATTGGTTCATATTTATGACTGTTGCCGGGTCCAGAGATCATGTGATCACCTTTTGCAACCTTCCCACAAGCAAAGTCAGTGGAGAAGCCAGATTTATTTAAGAACCGAGTTACTTATTTATCAACTGCAGTGATTTGCTTAACAACTGTGGCAAGAAAAGTCATAAAATGGGGCAAAACGTACTTAACCAATGCTTCACTTAATAAAATAAATTTTGGGGTCAATAATGGTTGTAAGTTGAGCACTACCTGCATTACATTCGACTCTTCAAATCTGTCTTCCCTCAATCCAGCAAGAGCCCTCTATTAAAAAAACCTGGTTAATTATCACTAAAAGGAACATGATAGCTAACACTATGGTAGATTCTTTAATAGAACTGCTTCTGGAGAAATCTCAACCATTTCATTTAAAATTGGTCTCTATACTCTATGTCAGTGTTTCCCAATCTTGGGAAATGAATGCTCGCTGGGGAATTCTGGGAGTTGAAGTCCAAATAGCTTCAAGTTGCCAAGGTTGGGAAACACTGTTCTATGTGGTTTGAAGTAAATCCAGTTTGACTGAAAGATCATGGTGCCAAAAAAGCATAGCTTTTGTATAGGAAGGTAATTCCTCAGATTCAACATAATAAATTGCAACTCAAAATTTCTGGAAACTAAATTTAAAACATCTAGGCAGTCCATATAATGTAAAATATTTTGAGTTGAGCCATCACAGCATGCTCTGAACAGTATATTAAACACAAGGTATCATTACTGTATATAGAAAACATATGGACATATACTGTACAGGAGAGTATTTTCCATAGAGCACATGCATATCAAGCATTCAACAGCATTCTCAGATCTAGTATTACCAGTCTTATAGGAGTGGAAGACTTGTGCAGCAAAAGGGCTCCAGGAATTATTGGAGCAGATCTTAGAAAATGCTGTGTAAATGCAGAGAAGTCCCTTAATACTTCATAGTATACACATTAATATTTGGAGGCTATTAATGCACACATTTATGCAATTGATTGAATTCCCACATGCCCTGAAGTTCGCTTGGTAAATTTGGCCAGTTGCTCTTCGCCTTAAAAGTAATAAACCTATATGCTATAGTTTATATGCTGAATAATAAATTTATATGCTGTATATTTATATGCTCTTAGGGTAATTTACATATGGTTAAAACATTTAGAAACAAAAAAGCAACAGAAAACAAAGCAAAACAACAGCAATTCATGTAACTCCCAAGATTATTCCTAGAGAGCTATTTTGATCCCACGATTTAAAGGACTATAATCCATAACTTGATAAGAGAAAGAAAGTGAGGCACAGCAAGAAAATATTTTATATACTGCCTATGGCTGGAAATTAAAAGGACTAATATATTGCCAGATGCTCATCACCTGAGCCCTATACCCAGACAATTTAATAAAAGAAAACCCCAACATTAAAGTTCAGTTGATAATTGGCTGGGAAAACTTTACTGAAGATGTGACTCATCTTACTCAAAATGATGCCTATTTTTGCCTGCTGACTCCACAGGCTACTATCTCCAGCTGCTCATTATTTGTCTGACATTGCTGTAGTGCAATACTATTCTTCCATATCATTAACAGCATACAGTGTACAATGTTTAATAAATTTAAATCTGAATAAATTTTGTTTTAAGTTTCAATCATATTCTTTGCACCTATATTTGAAATAACAAGTCACTTGGGAATAAACTATATTTGGTACAACAATGTATATCATATAATGAAGCACACAAAGTACCTTACATGGAATTTTATAACAAATAATTAATTCAAATGTTGATAGAGTGAGGAATAATCTATAGAGATTGGTTGTTATTCCAACCTAGTGGAATTATGATAAAATATTTGAATTATTTAATATACATACAGGTAGTCCTCGAAAAGTGATTTACAACTATTTTTCGCAATTACCTTTGCAGCATCTCTATGATCATGTGATCAAAATTCAAATGCTTGGCAGATGATTCATGTTTATGACACTGCAGTGTCCTGGGGTCACGTGATCCCATTTCTGATAAGCAAAGTCAATGAGGAAGCCAGATTCACTTAACAACCGAGTTAGTAACTTATGAACTGCAGTGATTCACTTTACCAATGTGGCAAGAAAGGTTATAGAATGGGGCAAAACTCATTTAACAAATGTTTCACTTAACAACAGAAATTTTGGACTCAATTGAGGTCGTACGTTGAGGACTATCTGTAGTTGGAAAAGTTTATTATTATTATTAAACGAAGTGTGTGAATTCACATGCGTACACAAAACACATAAATGTTTCTGGTGACACAGCCTTGAGAATCTTACAAAATTTCATTGAACAGTAAAACAGTTTGAAACATAGAAACATAGAAGATTGATGGCAGAAAGAGACTTCATGGTCCGTCTAGTCTGCCCTTTTACTATTTCCCGTAGTTTATCCCAGGCATGTTTAAATTCAGTTACTGTGGATTTTCCAACCACGTCTGCTGGAAGTTTGTTCCAAGCATCTACTACTCTTTCAGTAAAGTAATATTTTCTCACGTTACTTCTAATCTTTTCAACTAACCTCAGATTGTGCACCCTTGTTCTTGTGTTCACTTTCCTATTAAAAACACTTCCCTCCTGAACCTTATTTAACCCTTTAACTTATTTAAATATTTCGATTATTTCCCCCCCCCCCTTTCCCTTCTGTCCTCCAGACTATACAGATTGAGTTCATGAAGTCTTTCCTGATAGGTTTTATGCTTAAGACCTTCCACCATTTTTGTCGCCCCGTCTTTGGATCCGTTCAATTTTGTCAATATCTTTTTGTAGGTGAGGTCTCCAGAATTGAACACAGTATTCCAAATGTGGTCTCACCAGCGCTCTATACAGGGGGATCACAATCTCCCTCTTCCTGCTTGTTATATCTCTAGCTATGCAGCCAAGCATTCTACTTGCTTTCCCTACCGCCTGACTGCACATGAAGAAATGAAGATAGAGAGTTGGACATTTACCCCATCACTTGACATAATTCTGAAGGCTGAAGTAGTTTTAGAATTATTTCTAGCTGAGATTTAAGTATGTTCTATTCTTCTCATAATAAATATCTAAAGAAAAAATGAAAAATGTCCTTGCCATAACATCCATTCCTTGTTCAGCCACTATTGTAGGGCATGTAAGGGTCAATTCGTTGCACACATCATGTAGGTTCACATGTCAAGATTAAAGTATAGTTTGTTCAACTATATTTTGTTGAGACAAAAATACAATAGCCTGGTTTTACACATGGTCTTGAGTCTGTCAAACACAATAATAGCTGAATATGCATAAAATGCTATGTCCAAAGCAAATACAATTACATTCTTTTTATGTCTCAATTTTTTATTGTGTATTATTGACTTGTATAACCTAGTTATTTCCTATTGTATTTGGTTGAAGACGGTACATTACCCACCCATTTTTGAAGTATACTGCTTATATAATGTTATCATGCAAAATATTTCCTATTTCCTGACCAAGCTATGCTGCAGGAATTGCCATAATTTTGTGCATCAAAAATGACTCAAGAACCAATTGCTTTATACATAGTTTCATCCTACCTAAACTAGCATGCATGTTCATATATATATATATCATCTCAAATGTTTTTTTAGCTGGAATTTTAAAATTAAGGGAGACTAGGATGGTCCCATTTAGGCCTTGTTCTGGCCTCATCAGCTAGCCACACCCTTCCTTACTGGGATTTGATCCGGTGGACTCTGCCTTGTAAGGCAGAGAATTAGCAGTTGAGCTATCAGATCAGATCCCTTCCAGCTCTGTACCAGGGAGGGGCTAATGTTTTTTTATGTCGGATCACCCTGGTATATTTGAAGGAACGTCACAGCTCCTTTTTGCCTCTAGGCCCAACCCAGGACCATTTCAAGGCAGTTAATTTATTTATAGCCGACAACTATATTTTATGATCTGACATAAAAAAAAACATATAGCCCCTCCCTGGTACAGAGCTGGAAGGGATCTGATCTGATAGCTCAACTGCTAATTCTCTGTCTTACAAGGCAGAGTCCACCGGATCAAATCCCAGTAAGGAAGGGTGTGGCTAGCTGATGAGGCCAGAACAAGGCCGAAATGGGACCATCCCAGTCTCCCTTAATTTTAAAATTCCAGCTAAAAAAACATTTGACACATACAGAATAGTTGTCGGCTATAAATAAATTAACTGCCTTGAAATGGTCCTGGGTTGGGCCTAGAGGCAAAAAGGAGCTGTGACGTTCCTTCAAATATACCAGGGTGATCCGACATAAAACACACACACACACATACACACACACACACACACACACATACATATAATATATATATATGTATATTTTAAAAACCAAACTTTTTTGTTCAATTATTTGGTATATCATTACCCATTAAACAAACATTTGCTCAAGACTTTGCAAGGTGATGACCTATGACCCCAATTGTCCAAAAGAATATGCATTACTGTGGGTCATTATGACCTTGATTCAGTGCTTCTACGGTAATATTCAAAAATACTTCACACCCCAGCCCCATTTCAAGGGTCTTCAAATTCCTTGTGTGTCCAATCACACTTTTCCAATAAAGAATTATATTCTATTCTATTGGATTCAGATATGCCCGCTCAACAGATCATCTCTGAATTTAAGTACTTAAATTAATTGTTTGTCACTTCTGATGCAAAAAAAAAAGCAATCCTATTTATTTATTATTATTGGAGTAGAGACATACCATTAAGATCTGGAGTGACTGAAAGCTCGAGACTTAGCTAAAATCAGTATCTGTATACAGAGTTGTACACGGTGGTATGAACTTTCATTGACACCTCACATCCTGGACACAACCTACTTCAACTCCTACCCTCAAAATGATGCTATAGAGCAGCGTTTCCGAACCGGTGTGCCGCGGCACACTAGTGTGCCACGAGACACAGCCAGGTGTGCCACCAAGCTCCTAGGGAAAAAGGAGAGCTTAAGGAGAGCCCTGCCCAGCTGGAGATTCCCTGGCAGCACCAGGTAGAAACCGGCAATGCAGCACCCTTTTCCAGTGCCGCGCAAGGAGCTGGGCATTGGAGTTTGGGGTGGGGAGCGATGAAAGTGCGGAGGCCAGTGCCGCGGCTGCCCCCACCCCCCAGTGCCTCCGTTCCCCTCGCGCCCCTGGCTTCTCGCCGCTGATGCCCGCCCGCCCGCCCTCCCGCTCGATCTGCCCCTTTCTCCAGCTCCTCCGGCGAGCGCTCGGAGAAAACCTTCTCACAGTGGAGGTCGGAGAAGGTTCTTTGGAACGTCGGGGGTGCGTGCGCACGCGCCCCCTATCCCCCAGCCAGCCTACCCGGAAAAGCTTTGCCGGCCTCCGCAGAGAAGGAAGAGAGAGAACAAGAGAGAGAAAGAAAGGAAGAGAGAGAAAGAGATAGCAAGAGAGACAGAATGAGAGAGAGAGAAAGAGAAAGAAAGAGACAGCAAGAGGGGGGAAGGAGGGAGAGAGAAAGAGCAAAAGAGAGAGGAAGGAAGAGAGAAAGAAAGAGATAGCAAGAGAGACAGAATGAGAGAGAGAAAGAAAGGAAAGAGAGAAAGAAAGACAGCAAGAGGGGGGAAGGAGGGAGAGAGAAAGAGCAAAAGAGAGAGGAAGGAAGGGAGAAAGAAAGGGATGGAGAGAGAGAGAAAGAGGGAGAGAGAGAGAGAGAGAAATAGAGCAAAAGGGAGAAAGAGAGATTTTTTTTGTCCAAACTTTTTTGCGCCCCCCCCCCTCAATGTTCCCCAGGATTTTGAAAATGTGAATAATGTGCCGCGGCTCAAAAAAGGTTGGGAAACACTGCCATAGAGCACTTCACACCAGAACAACTGGACACAAGAATTGTTATTCCCGAACGTCATCATTCTGCTAAACAACAGTATTAACACTCAACACTGTTAAACTATTTATTAAGTCTGCACTACTATTAATCTTCTCATTGTTCCCATCACCCATCTAATGATTGTATAACTGTAACTTTGTTGCTTGTATCCTTACAATTTATATTGACTGGTTCCTAACATGATTTGATTGCTTATTTGTACCCGGACTATCATTAAGTATTGTACCTTATGATTCTTGATGAACATATCTTTTCTTTTATGTACTGAGAGCATATGCATCAAGACAAATTCTTTGTGTGTCCAATCACACTTAGCCAATAAAATTCAATTATATTCTATATTAATCAGTAACTGAAACCCCCCCTTTCCCCAATTAGTATTTTCCCGGATTAGTGTTTCAAACATTTTATTGTGTTTGCTGGGATATGGACAAACACCTCTCTATACTTTCTAGAGCAAAGAAAGTCACAAATGATAAACAATGCAACATTGACCTATTCCCAGGGCATGGAAGGAATAAATATGAAGCTTTTGGAATGTTTACTATCATATTATATACTATTTTTAACTTTCTTTCAACATACAAACCTATTAAATACCAGGAGCGTAGTAAACATACAACTATATTATATAAGCATACAAAAACTATTTTTCTAATAAAAACGTGTGTGATTAATTAGCAGTAATATTTTTGAATATAAGTTTGATAATAGAAAACATGAAGATTGAAAATATGTAACTTTTAAATATGTTTTGTATGGGGGGGGGAAGAAAAGTAATATTTTTGAATATAAGTTTGACAATAGAAGAAATGTGTAGAAATGAAGTTTTATGGGATATGAACAAATTGTTCACTGTAATAATAAAATATATGTATGAATAACATGTAGAAATGAAATTATAAAATAACAAAAAAAGGTGAAGATTGAAAAATAGTAGAAAATATAAAGATTGAAATATGTAATTTTAAAATATATTTTGTATGCGAGAAGTAATGATGTAGGAAAAGGGGTAAAGAAATTATAAGAATTTTGAGAAATAAGTGACATAAAATATATTAAGATTAGAAATACGGTATATAAATTGGGAAATGACCACATCTTTGATTGCTGGAATTAAAATAGGCATAAAATAAGAGGGGTAAAAGACTAAAGACAGATGTTAAGTTTTTAAAACAATAAATATTGTTAAGAATATTATAAGGATGTATAATATTGAGATGTTGAAAGAGCAAAAACAAATTACATTTTTTTAAAGCACTATTTTTCTATTGTTTACAAAAAATGAAATTAAATTCCTTTTTATAATTCAGGTGTTTATGTGCATCTGTTTAAAATTAAAATTAACACAAAAGGGTTTTTTAATATAAATCTTGGTCAACTGCTTGGAATGATGTCATTGATGTCTCAAAATTGCCCAGTACCCTTAACCTCTAAGGGAATTAGAGAAACAAAAATTACTGGGAAATTTTATAGAATAAAATGAGGAAGTGTGCCTATCAGTAGACACTACCAGCAAGTCAACATTCCATCTATCCTGAAAGACCTGAATTTTCTATCAAGTTGAGTAAAAAATAAACTTTTTCAAAAGAAGAGCATCAAGACAAACAAGAAAACAAAACAAAAACATTAGCACCGAAACTGGACATAGGATTTTATTTTTACTGGAACAAGAAAGCAAAGCCTCATATAAATGTAAAATAGTAAATAACCATTTGTCCAATTTCATATCTCAATGACTCCATTTAAATATACCACAAAAATGTAATCATAAAGACCTCAGCTTTTTTGTCAATCATATAGATAAAACCGCTGCAGTGCCTCAGAGTCTTTGATGTAAATATAGAGGCGGAATTCAAATTCGTTATAGATTGTTAGATCATTTAACCACATTACTCTAGCTTGCTCCTACATCATAGGACTGTTAATATATAAAAAATTATTTTCTCTTATCCTCTTTTATTTCTGTATTTTGTCTGAAGATTCTTTTACTTCTGATAATTATAATTTGTTCCAGTAGTCTTTTCAGGGGAATAGAAATAAACAATTACTTTGGTCTTTAAACATTCTTTATGAATATAAAAATATCTTCAACAGACCTGGATGAATCACAGTTATTCCACAGCATAAAAAGAGTATCTTCTTAAATACATATCCAAGCTATTAGCCTAATTAAAACTGATTAAAAGTTTAAAGCTAGAAAATCAGTTAGTGACCTGATTCACCTATCCTGCTAAGTCAGTTTAACTAAACTACAATTACCTGGGTTCACAATATTCATTCACAATGTGATTTTTGTAATCTATATAATACATTTGCAAAACATAGCTTATGGCTTAGCAGAATGTATGAACTTAACTTAGAAAACTATAGTTAAAAACAAGCCTTGGCTTCCAGTAAGGTATGAACTCTGCTAATCTTCCTCATAAAAATTATGGCAGCATCGTCAAATATGAGATAAAGAAAAAAAAATGCATACAAAAATGTCAGCAACATGTTGATAGGAACACCTTTTCATAAGTAAACTAGCATTATAGAGGTCACAAACCTAGTGCTGCTAACTTTACTAATCTTTTTTGCTCTTAAACCCTTTTCTTCGTAACTAGCCTGAACAGTTTTAGAAAAAAACTGAGAAACCTTTTAACCTTCTGGAACAGTGATGTCGAACCTTCTTTTTTGGTTCACGTGCCAAAAAAGGGGGGTGTTGCATGCATGAGGGCCCACACCCATATTTCTATGCGGGCACCCCATGCATGCGCGCATAATACCTCCGGCTCCCGGCACCCAAAGTCATGCCCGTTTTTTTGCTGTCCCCAGGTTTTAGAGCCTTTCTAGGAGTCTAGGGAGGGCGAAAACGGCCTCCAGAGTGCCAGTGTGTGTGTGTGTGTGTTACCTTCCTCAGGCTCCTAGAAAGGCTCTGAAGCCTAGAGAGAGTCAAAAACGGGCCTCCCCCCCCCTCCAGAAGCTGAAAACTGGCTGATTCCAGACTCCTAGTGATCCCAGAAGGCCCAAAAAACCAGCTGGCCAACATGCATATGTGCAATGGACCTGAGCTCATGTGCCATTTGTGCCACACATGCCATGGGTTCACCATCATGGTTCTACAACATTCAAGTCCCCCAACTCCACTTTACAGAGAAGTAAGTCCATTTATGTCTTTAAAAAAAACTATCCCTGCACTGATTTTAACTCTAAAAGAAATGCAAAAATTGAATTCTTTTATCAGCCAGCCCTTCTTGGCTGATAAAAAAAAAATCAAAACACAAAAGTGTAGCTAACATTAATGAAAAAAATTGTAGACTTGTGTTTGTGCGTCCCATAGGAGGAGCTGCGGTTATATGATTTGCAACAGAACTCAAGCATTAGAACAGCAATGGATTGCTGATACTGAAGGGGAAAAAAGAAAACTATTCACAAGAAAATACCAAATGCCATTTCCTACAGCCCTGAATAAAGTAAAAACAAAATCTCCTTCAAGTTGAGCTTGATTCTCAATTAGTATGGGGACTACCCATGGTTTGTTTTTCCCACAACACCACGGAAGAATTTGATGTTATCTTCTTTGAAGTGGTTTCCACCTCCACCCGCTACTTTCTATTTATTCTATTCCTGTGGCTCTCAACCTTTTCTTCATCATGGCCCTTTTGTGGCCACAAGCCCTGGTCCTCAAGACTTAAACTCAAGATTGAAATCGTAACATTTCTTCTCAGATCCACTGGATTTACAGAGTGCCCCCTCCCCATTCCAGGGTTTCTGCAGATCACATGTTGAGAACCACTATCCTATTCAATATCTCCCCATCCATGCTCTAACCTGAGTAAGTTCAAATTTGTTGAACTTACCTAATAGGTTAGTTACAACCTAGAGTAAGTTACTCTACAACCTAGAGTTAGTTGAAATTTGGAAAAGGCAGCATTATCTTCTCACTGCACTGCCTTCAATGGCTTCTATGATCAGCCCATACCAATCACCAGTCCTCCCCCTCCCCCACATACACAAAAGAAGCAGGAAGCTTTAAGAAAAGCATGACATTTGTGTCTTTTGAAAAACAAGGTGTTCCCTCCCCCCCCTCCCCAAGTTTTGCATAGTGGACCAAAGAGAAATGAGAGAAAGGAAGAACAGGAAATTCAGGGATGCAGGATGCCGAACAGGAAGTGTGCCTCTGTGGAAAGGGGGAGGGGGAATACGGATAGAAAAGATGTTACTAAACCATGTGGAGGATAACAAGACAAGAATTTAGGCATTTATTATTTAAGGAAGACTTTAAACACCAAGACACAAACTCTTACCAAAGTAGAGTTAGCAATTTACAGATATCTGTAATAAATAATATAATAAATAATAAAAATTATAATAAATAATAATCATTACTATCACAGACAATAATCTTCTATATATTATGCCTATTATGTCTTCAACTCAGGAAGAACATGCTGTAAAAAAAAGCAGGGACAGCTCTAGGATCACATATGAAATAGAAAAAAAGACCATGCTGGGAATCTTAAGGACTAGAAGATTAAGCTCAGATCTCCCCTGATTTCCTGACTGGCAGCTTCCTCCCTTAAACATACCTGTGTGCCCCCAGATTGGGTGGAGAGGTTATCACGGATTTTGGGAGGGAAGCAATATACACTGCTCAAAAAAAATAAAGGGAACACTTGAACAACACAATATAACTCCAAGTAAATCAAACTTCTGTGGAATGAAACTGTCCACTTAGGATGCAACACTGATTGACAATCCATTTCACATGCTGTTGTGCGCTTTCAACTTTGTACAGAACGAAGTATTCAACGTATTTGAGTATTTTTTTTTTTGAGTAGTGTATAAACTAGGCACGGATTTTTATTTTTTTTTACCGACGGCCCGCAGGACACGGAACAACGGGCAACTCGGGAATCGGGAGGGAGCTCCCGAAGATCACACGCCCGAGGGCCTTTTGGGAAGAGGGGAGGCATCACACACATACACACACACACAAACCCCATGAACCGTTCCGGGGAAGGGGAGAGAAAGGGCAGGTCAAGGACAACTGCGCCAAAGCTGCCGCTTGTTACCCACTTGCGAGCTGAGGTAGCGCTTGAGGCAGGCTTCGCAGACGGGCTTCTTGCAACACGGCAGCGGCTTCAGCGGCTTCTCTTCCAGGCAGACGCGGCAAGAGAGGACCAGGAGGGTGCCGAAGTCCCCCGCGATCAGCCCGGAGAAAGATTCGGGCAGGAGATACAGGTCGACCTCGACGTTGCCGGAAGGGGTCCCTTTGCCTCCGGCTCCCACTACGACGCTGGGCTGGGAGGGCGGCGGCGGCGGTGGCGAGACGGCGGGCAAGGGGGCTTCTGGTCGGCCTTCTTCTCCCGGAATTGGAGGAGGAGGAGGAGGCGGTGGGGGTCCGTCGGTCTCCGCCCGGGAGACGGGCGTCAAAGGAAGCCGGCAGCTGTTGTTACTTGGTGCTTCCGAGCGTGGACCCTCTTCCAAGGGAACTCCGCCGCCGCCGCCGCCGGTTTCCTGGCCTTGCGGTTCAGCCGGCGGCGGTCCAGCATCGTCCTCTCGCTCTGGCCTCGGTGTCCTTCCACTGACTGTGGGGAGCGGAGGTTGCGTCTCCGTGCCCGGGCGTCGCGGCTCCGGGGCGGCTCCGTCCGGCTCCGGCGGAGAGCTCGCCGTGCTAAGACGTTCCCCCATGCCCGCCGCCCCTGCAGCCGAGTCCGCTTCCCATCCAGTGCCGCCTCCACCACCCACCCAAGCTGGCCTTATCGCACCCGAAGGGAAGAAACTCCTTCCAGCAAGAGGCGACCGTCGGGGAAAAAGGAAGCCGAGGAGGAGCGACAGCTACACTTTCGCAGCTCTCCGCGCCGAGGGCCCGACGCCCCAACGCCGCCGCGGCGCCGCCTCCTCCTCCTCCTGGCTCGTCTCGCCGAGTTCAAAGAGGAGTAGCTCCGCCCCCGCGCCGCGCGCGCAGGACACACACCGCCTCGTATTACCTACCTTTCTCTTTTTTGAGGGATTGTAGCCAGGCTCGCTGACGCGCCTGCCGTTCCTCCCTCTGCCCTCCCCCCCCCCACGCCGGCGTTTCCAATTCCAGTCAGCGCAATGCCAACCTTTCTCTTACTTAGATGGCGTGTGAGAGTAGAACGTGCCGAGATTTCTCTCCTTCCTCCCCCACCCACCCACCCCTTTGAAAGAGCTTTGAAGCCTCACTGAACTCGCCTCCTCATTTTTATTAGCTTACTATTCAGAGTTTAAGTTATGCGGGTTTAATCGAAGTGTGAGAGAAAAGTTGGGGCGGCGGCGGCGGCGGGGAAGAACCAAAATGGTTAATAAAACTCAACGAGCATGACGTGTATATGGTATATTACGTGTATGCGACGTGTATGTGGTATATTAAGATGCTCCTCTCAAGGATTTGCATCACGGGTTTACCTTGCTTTACCTCGCTGGGTGATTTTGGTTAGTCAGGCTGTGAGGAAAGCTTATTCAATAAGGACATTTAAACCCCACGGTGGGTTCAGTAAACGAGAGGAAATCAGACAATCAGGGCTGCTGTGACTAAGGATGATCCGGAAAGGAAGGCAGCTGAGAAATGTTACCTTCTGTAGCAAAACAACAGCAGCAACCCTTCACTTGCTTCAAGATGAGAAAAGCTGGAAATAATTATATTATAACTTAAAATATAACAAAAGTATCTGATATGATATATGTATGTAACATATTTTGCTGATAATGAAAAGGAAGGGAGACTACTATAGATCTATTCTGGGCTTATTTGCCTTCATCAGGTAGCCACAGCCTTCCTGGGATTTGAACCTGGAGTCTTTGCCTTGTAAGGCGGAGACCTTAGCCAGTAGGCTCATCTCCTGTATCAGCCTGTACCAGGGAAGGGTTTTATATATATATACCCTGTTTCCCCGATAGTAAGACACCCCCGATTGTAAGACGTATCGGGGGTTTCAGGGGGGTCGGCTAATATAAGCCGTACCCCGAAAGTAAGACATATGTCTTACTTTCGGGGAAACACAGGGGTATTGCCGGGGGGGGGAGCCCGATGCCGTCGCTTCCAAGCTCTTCCCCGGCTTGGCAAAGCGAAGGACGGCGCTGGTCCGAAGCGAGCCGAGCGGGCGGCGGCTTGCAGCGAAGGCGCTCGTCCCAGCAACCGAGTCCTGCCGAGGCTCGGCTGCAAGCGGCCAGCGAGGCCGACCAGCTCCGAGGTGAGCGGCCGGAGCTGCGTCCTCCTTCGCCCGCCTCCTTTCCGGCAGGCAGGTAGGGCTGCCCAACTGCGCAGAGTGGCTCCTCCCCTCCAGACACACGCTTCCCCGACACGCATCTGTGGCTCCACGCGTGCACGCCGCTTGGAGCCCTGAGGTTGAACTTGGAAAAGGGCTCACGAGGCTCCTGTCCCGCGGCTGCCCTTCTGGACTCTGGGGAGATGCCTTCGGGAACGCGACCCTTTCAATTTTTTTCCAATGTAAGACATACCCCGAAAGTAAGACGTAGTGGGGCTTTTGGGGGTAAAAAGAAAGTAAGACACTGTCTTACTTTCGGGGAAACACGGTATATATATATCAAAAAAATAAAGGGCATACTCAAATAACACATCCTAAATCTGAATGAATGAAATATTCTCATTTGTTCTGCACAAATGTGTACAAATGTTCTGTACTTTGTTCTGTACAAAGCGGAATGTGCACAACAGCATGTGAAATTGATTGTCAATCAGTGTTGCTTCCTAAGGGGACAGTTTGATTTCACGGAAGTTTGATTTACTTGGAGTTATATTCTGTTGTTTAAGTGTTCCCTTTATTTTTTTGAGCAGTGTGTATGTATGTATGTATGTATGTATGTATGTATGTATGTATGTATGTATGTCTTGGCATATTCAGGTTTCTTCCCTGGCGACATTTTGACGAGGTCCCACTTGTCATCTTCAGGCTGGTGCTTTTGGCTGTGTGCTCGGGCAAACAAAGCTTTTACAAAAACAAATGTATGTATGTATGTATGTATGTACACACATATGTACACACACATATGTACATACACACACACCTCTGTGTGTGTGTGTGTGTCTTATGTTACAAGTAAAATGTTCTCTATCAGTTGGTGACCATCCAATTTTGAATGTCAATTTTAAAAATAAAGTGAAAACTTGTCAAGCAGGACGAGTGGGAAGGTAGCACATTTGGCTTGAATTTCTAAGTCAAAGCACTGTACCACATAGTATTTTCTCTTCCTCACATATAATTTCTTACTAGACATCCCTCAGTTCTGCCCCACTTCTATTTTATTGCACAACATCCTGGTAGACCACTGGTCATTTGTATCTCTTTAGAGCAGTGCTTCTCAATTATTTTATGTTACGACACCCCTAGAAAGAAGTAAAAATTTCACACACCCCAACATTTCGCCTGACCTGCCACCCCCAAAGTGTGTCCCACCGTGAGACCCTACCTGACACTTGTACCTCTCTCGGCATTATGTCCAGGGCAGCCTGTTTTAAAAGAAAAACATCTCACCAATTCAATCAAACTTCTTGAACTCGCGAGACATTTTCTTTTAGAACGAGCTGCCCTGGACACAACGCCAAGGAACGCGATGGAGTACAAGTGTCAGGTAGGACGCGCATCTCACGGTGGGGTGCAATTTGGGGGTGGCAGGTCAGGTGGAGCGGGCCACGAGACGCACATCGTACCTGACGCTGGTACCAGTACCTCCATTGAGTTCCTTGGCGTTATGTCCAGTGCAGCCTGTTCTAAAAGAAAACATCTCATGAGTCCAAGAAGTTTGATTGAACTCGCGAGATGTTTTCTTTTAGAAAGAGGTTGCCCTGAACACAACGCCGAGGAACGCAATGGAAGTACCGATACAAGTGTCAGGTAGGACGCGCATCATACTTCCTGTGGCAAAAAAGCACATTCCTTGGGGTCACGCGCCCCCTGGCATCGCTCCACATCCCCCAGGTGGGCGCACCCCACTATTTAAGAAGCACTGCTATAGAGGGTCATTGAAGCACTTGGAGGTTTATCACCGAGTAGTGTTCCTGGTTCCGGTAGCCTGCAATTGTTATTATTTTTTGGGAAATCCTTTCCTACTCCCACACCATTCAAAGGGTGCTCATCCCAAATTGTATAGCTAAAAAATCTGTAGAGATTCTCAGTCATCCAGGTCATGGTTCTCCCAAAGGTGCTTTTTTCAGGAGGCAACTGGACTTTCTTGTTATTTCTTTGAAGACCAGTGGAGGGTTGCTGCCAGTTCGGACTGGATTGCCCAAACTGGTGGCAGAAATTTACCCTGCTTACTGGACCAGCAGCAAGGGGCCAGCTGGCCATGCCCCCAAGCTGGTCTTCCAGTCACTGAAAGCGGCTGGCAAAGAATCCTCTGCACATGCGCAAAGTCTTCTGCGCATGCGCAGAGGATCATTTCCCTAGTGCATTTCCAATACGATGCGAAATGGTAGGGAAGGTAAGTGGAACCCACCACTACTAAAGACATTTTGCTTCTCAACTAAGAAGCTTCTTCAACTCTGACCAGTTAGAATTCCATCCAAACTTCATTTGGGCCTGTATACGTGAAAGATTTTTGGGCTGAAGTGCCCTATAAAAAGATAAGAACATCTATTTTTCAAGTTAATTCATTGTATACACACACCATTCACCGATGCATGTTTTTGTTTCAATTAAAATTTTATGAACAATCATATTCTGTTTCACACAACAACCATAAATCATGGTTTATAAACTGCACTTTCTGGATTCACATAATTCACTGTCAGAATGATATGTGATAATTTGATATAGCACATGACTAGTTTTACCTAGTCTCTCACTATGCTATTATTAATGTTTCATCCATGTTGAAGGTTATATTTACATTGGTTACCATCTTTTTATGACAATTTCTTTATTTTTAACAGAAATATTTAAGCAAATATTTAAGCAAACAGTTCATAGAATTAAGCAAAGAAAAAGGTTTTATTATCGCCATAAACTTTTTAAAAACTGGGCATCTTTTGCAGCTATCATGTTTAAAACCCATTACATGTAATCCTTTGCTGAAGGATGCTGTTTCTTTATCAAGGGAATTAATTAACAGTCAACATAGTGAATGGATAGAGTTCTAAAGGTCAAGCTTGGCAACAATGAGAAATGCTTGAGAAAGTTAAGAAATTTACTGGATGCAATTAAATATAGGTGAAATACACAAGTATTTTATTAGGGGTATTGCTGGAAGATGCAAAACCATTTTGGTCTTTGGGATTCCTTTTGTTTCTACTGTAATTTTTGCTTCCGTGCATGCACAGAAGTTATTTTTTATTTTTGCAGGGGGATACACATACATGCACCCACGCGATCCTGAGTGAACTGTCAGTCAAATGGTCCACAACCCACTCCTGGTATGTATGTATGTATGTATGTATGTATGTATGTATGTATGTATGTATGCATGCATGCATGCATGCATGCATGCATGCATCTATTTTTGTAGCTAGCATTATCTCATTTGGACAATTTGCAAAAAAGTAGATTAGAAAAATATTTTTGCTTTCAGTTTTAAGCCTTTTATGATTTCATAATTTGTTGAAACTAGATGCTATTTTGGGGCAAATGCATTTTTCAACATCTTTCATTATCTGTTAGATTAGACAATGAAAAATCTAACTGTACAAATGTGCAGATAGATCTTAGAAATCATAGCCCTGTATTCAAGTGAATAGAACGGTAATCAACTAATGCAATAAAACATTCCAACGGAATAATTTACATTTGCTTTACATACTCATTCTACCCAATAAGAAGATTAAAAGAACTGGGTAGATCTAAACAAAATCTATTCAATTCAGCATTCAGTTTCCATAATGACTAACAAAATGCTTATAATTACCCCATAAACAGGATGTGACTGAAACAGCACTGTCCTGCTTATGATTGCAGCAAATGTTTCAAACACATGTTTTCCTAGGATCATATGTCAGGTCAGCCATGCAAGCCCCAGAAAATCCCAGCTGCTTTAAAATGTTTCTATCACAAGTATTCCTCAAGTGTCCTACCATAACCACATTTTGCCCTTCAAATCCTGATCTTGTACAACCCACATTTATATTAAGAGGTATTTTGCCTCTAATGCTGAAAGTTGTATAAAGTCACTGATCAGATTTATCTTTCATGAATGGATCCCTGAGGGTTGCTTGCAGTCACTATTTCATGGTCATTATGAATTCCAGCTTTTTAAACATTATCAGGAGAAAGCATTCTTCTGATCCCCCTGATCCAAGATGGTGCCACTGAAGGCTGCCTCGGTGAAATGCTCTCTAATTATTATTATTATTATTATTATTATTATTATTATTATTATTATTATTATTATTATTATTATTAGATTTGTATGCCGCCCCTCTCCGTAGACTCGGGGCAGCTTACAGCAATGATAAGAACAATATATAATGACAAATCTAATAGTTAGACTCTAAAATAACAATAATACATTTAAAAAGTCTAAAAAACAAGAAACCCCAATATATAAAAAACATACATACAGTCATATCATACACAGAAAACTACATAGGCAGGGGGAGATGTTTCAGTTCCCCCACGCTTGATGACAGAGGTGGGTTTTAAGTAGTTTACAAAAGGCAAGGAGGGTGGGGGCAGTTTTAATCTCTGGAGGGAGCTGATTCCAGAGGGTCGGAGCCTCCACAGAGAAGGCTCTTCCTCTGGGTCCCGCCAAACAACATTGTTTAGTTGATGGGACCTGGAGGAGACCAACTCTGTGGGACCTAACCGGTCGCTGGGATTCGTGCAGCAGAAGGTGGTCTTGTAGATACCCTGGTCCGGTGCCATGAAGGGCTTTATAGGTGATGACCAACACTTTGAATTGTGACCGGAAACTGATCGGCAACCAATGCAGACTGCGGAGTGTTGGAGTAACATGGGCATATTTAGGAAAGCCCATAATTGCTCTCGCAGCTGCATTCTGCACGATCTGAAGTTTCCGAACACTCTTCAAAGGTAGCCCCATGTAGAGAGCGTTACAGTAGTCGAGCCTCGAGGTGACGAGAGCATGAGTGACTGTGAGCAGTGACTCCTGGTCCAATGGTTTCTTTTTTATTATTATTATTCTCTGGAAGTTACTACAGACTTCATACTCATGAGACCATTTGCTAAAACTTAAAGAACATATCTTTAAGGAGCAGATTTTTGTGACCCCACTCCCCTTGTTTTTATAAATGTGGAGGAGATTCTAATGCATCAAGAAGCAATTTCCCCAGAGCTATGGTTTACCCAAAAAACCAAACAGAGGAAACGAAGATGGAGAGGTAAAACGGCAGGAATTTTAAACAGGCTAAGTCAGTGATGGCGAACCTTTTTCCCCTCGGGTGTCGAAAGAGCGTGGGCGCGCGCTATCGTGCATGCCTAGTGCCCACACCCATAATTCAATGCCTGGGGAGGGTGAAAACAACTTTTTCTGCCTCCCAGATGCCCTTGGGGGGGGGCAGAAATAGCCTGTTTCCCAATTTCTGCTTGGCCCAGTAGGCTTGTGTTTTGCCCTCCCCAGGCTCCAGGAGCTGGAGCTAGGGCAGGATAAAAATGTCCTCCCACATCCCCCCGGAGGCTCTCTGGAAGCCAAAAATGCCCTTCCAGAGCTTCTGTGTGAGACAAAAATCAGCTGGCCTGCACACACTTGTATGTTGGAGCTGAGCTAGGGAAATAGCTTGTGTGCCCATGCCATAGGTTCGCTATCACTGGGCTAAGTAATAGGAAAAATAACCCTCCCTGTCATCAATCTTTCTAATCAACTTACGGTCATTTGCTAATAAGATGGATGAAATACTCTTTTTAAACAGATACATTTCTGATTTTTCAAATTCAGCAATATCTCTGAAACCTGGTTAAATGAATCAATTCATGATAGCAGCCTGCAGGTTCCAGGCCTTCAGATTCAACTATCAGACCGAATTGCAGGAACAAGTGGCAAAAAGAAGGGAGGAGGCTTATTCTTATATATCAACAACAGTTGGTCTCAGGATATAGCTATAATATATAAATTATGTCATGAAAACTTAGAGTCTTTACTTATCAATTGTAAACCATTTTACTCTCCACCTGAGTTCTCATAATTTCTACTAAGTGCTATGTATGTCCCACCACAAGCCTGTGTAAACAAGGCATTAAGAATTCTAGCTGACCAAATTATGGCGGCTGAAGCCAAATACAGTGATCCCTCGATTTTCGTGGGGGTTGCGTTCCCAGACTGCCCGCGAAAGTCGAATTTCCGCGAAGTAGAGATGCGGAAGTAAAAACAACATTTTTGGCTATGGACAGCCAAAAACTACCCCCATGCACCCTTTTCCAAGGCCGCGCAAGGAGCTGGGCTTGAAGTTGGGGGCAGGGAGCTACGAAAGTGCGGAGGCTGGCAAAGATTGTTTTGAATGTTGGCCGCCCCTGCCCCCCCCCCAGTGCCTCAGGCCCCCTCGCCGCTACCACCCACCCACCCGATCCTCCCCTCTCACCGGCTTTCTTGGGACACGGGTCCTCCTGCAGCAGCGCTGGCGGCTACGGCTTCTTATCCTCCTCATTCTGCCGCTAGCTGCTCTGAGCGCTTTGAGAATGCCCGCCCCGCCCCTCTCACAGTCCCTTAGCTGAGAGCGCTTTCGTCCCAGCTATCAGCGAGGGGGCTGCAGGAGAGGCGGGGCAGGCATTCTCACAGAGAGGGATAGAGTGAGAAAGAGAGAGAGAGAGAGAGCAAGAGGGGGGAGAGTGGAAGGTAGAGAGAGAGAGAGAGAAATGATAGAAAAAAGGGGAGAAAAAAAGAGAAATGAGAAAATGATTGAAGCAGAGAATGACAGGAAAGAGAGAGAAAGAGAGAGAGAAGTGACTCTTGGTGATGACGTATGACGTCATCGGGTGGGAAAAACCATGGTATAGAAAAAAACCCTGCAGAGTATTTTTTAATTAATATTTTTTTAAAACCGTGGTATAGCCGTTTCACGAAGTTTGAACCCCTGAAAATCGAGGGATCACTGTACCCCAATTCACTGCCATAATTTGGGAGATTTAAACAAGACATATCTAAGGAAAGAGCTACCAAAATATTTTCAGCATGTCAATTGTCCCACTAGAGGCAAGAATCAGTGGTGAGTTGCTACCAGTGTGGTAGGCACCAGTAGCAGCTGCCAAATTGAGCAATTTGCGCACAACTGCTCCGGTGCCAGTCCTTTGGGCGGAACAGGAACAGGAACCAACCCATCATCCACTGAGAGATACGAATGCTGGCAATCTTGTATTTGGTCAGTTCTTCTCCATGATGGGACACCAGTTGGGGATGATCAAGTTGGCAAAGGGGACAGGCGGGCGATTCAAGAACAAGGAGGGATTGATGAAACACGGTTTATATCCTTAAAGACTAATGCAGGGTCCGGTGGTAGCCCACAGGGAAAGGACCAAGGTAACGATGGTACAGTTTTGGACTGGCTGATCTGAGGGGAGATGCTTCGTCGACTGCCACCCTCAGCCCCCACAGCCAATGGTGGTGTTGCCCACCAAGAGTGGTCCATGACCCTTTTATAATCGTCTTTGGCCGTGTTGAGATATTGCTTCACCAATTGGTGAATGGCCTGCAACTCTGTCAAGAACTCATCCGCTGCCAGAACTGGGGAGTCAAGGTGAATAAGCGGGAAGAATCAGGGGTAATAGCCCGAATTGTCTAGGAAAGGGGTCAACTGAGTAGAGGTGTGTTGGGGGGAAACCCTTTCATTGTAGTGGTTATTACTTGATGGGATTAATCTGTTTTGTAATTATTATTATTATTATTATTATTAATATTATTATTATTATTATTAATATTAATTCGATTTGTATGCCACCCCTCTCCGAAGAGTCGGGGCGGCTCACAACAATAATAAAAACAATATTCCAGCAAAAACAAATCTAATATTAAAAAGGACATAAAACCCTATCATATTTTAAAAAGCAAACAACATATACATACCCAAACAGAAATATAAATTTTTTTTAAAAATTGCCTGGGAGAAAAAAGTATGACAAACTGAACTAGAAACATTTAAATATCATATATCCTGGTTTGACTAGCGTTGTCTCCACTTTACATTCCAGTCCTAGTATCTCCTAGTATCTAGAAGGCAGGATTGTACAAACCTGTGAAGATGGAGCTCAGATTTTAGTCAACTGTTGCATTTCCTCCCCCTGCACAGTGGAACCAGTTTTGTAAGATGGCTAAACCTCTGTTGTCCTTTTGCTTCCAAAAGTGCAGGTTTAAGCTATTTAAACTTCCTAGTCCCTTGGCCTTTAAATAAAAGAAGAGGAGGGTTCATTGGTGGATTTAGAACTTCCAAAGCATCTCAACTAATCAATAAAGCACAGCTAACTATGGTGTGGGTAAATGAGTGCATTGTGAGATGCATTCACAATGATACGAGTGCATCTCGTGCACTCATATCATTTGTTGCTAGGCTCCTATAAATGCTTCTTCATTGACCTTTCTTTGGCATCAATCTATTAAATGAATATAATAATTTCCAAAGGATCTGTCGATAGGTGGGTTGACAGAAGACTCTGCCATTCTGAATGCTTCGATAGATGTGAATTACTGAAACTTGTGGGGTTTGAAACCATCGGCTTGATAGCCATACACTGAGATTTATATTCTGTTTCATAGTGCTTTACAGCCCCATAGTAGTTTTTAGAAGCAGCATGTTGCCCCCAACCAGTGAAGGGCTACCAAAAGTTTTGCTACCACATTGTGAGTGTGGCTTATGCAGGATGCCCTATATTTTCTTTCAATATCTTTCAGTGCAAATAGGGTCCTCTGGGGCGGAGCTCCATTTTTGCTACCCCACTGCGTTACCCCTCATCCGGGCAGCAGCCCACCCCTGCCCCCAACAATCTGAGTCCTCATTTTACTGACCTTGGAAGGATGGAATGCTGAGTCAACCTTCAGCCGGTCAGGACTGAACTCATGGAGTGAACGGTGAGTTAGCCTGCAGTACTGCATTCTAATCACTGCACCACCGCAGTCCTTGATGCCTTTTCATTTAGACATCTATGAACTGCTTCACCCTAGTAAAGGGGTTAAGATTCCCAAATTGGAGTTCTGTAGTCACTTCTCTACGAAACATTCCAAGCACCAATAAAGTTACAATTTTATGACCTACAATTCATATCCTCTCCCCAAACATGAGCAAAAAGGAAATTGTATGCAACTCATGGGGAACCAACCACCAAAGAGCATGCCAGGGAAAAGACAGTCAGGCTGCAAGTGAGGAATTCCCCTTTCATGCACTAAGACAGGGCTCCTTGGCAAAAAGGGATAGAAGTGGCACCGAACAATGTACACTAGCAAATGACCTGAACGTGAGCTGTCTTGTGATTCTCAGACCGAGAAAGGAATTTCATGCTGCAGTTAGAAATATTTCCAAGCTTGCACATTCATATTTCACACTCAAGTTCTTTCTGGCAGAAGTAAATAAGTGCTTTCTGAATATGACATAATTCATGAAGTTTCATTTTCTTTGAGAATGATCATACATCACATGCCTGCCTATGGGTTAATATATAATAATCTAGAAATGTACTATATGATGACTGGCAAGAACATGGGGGAGAGCCTTCTCTGTGGAGGCCCCGATGCTCTGGAACCAACTACCCCTGGAGATCTGCACTGCCCCCACCCTCCTGGCCTTCTGGAAAGCCTTAAAAACATGGTTTGCTGGCAGGCTTGGGGGCATTGAGCTATAAGCACCCTGCTCCAGCCCAGAAGGGATGATTGGACACGATAGCAGAATACAGATACTTAAGGGGTTGCCACGCAGAGGAGAGGGGTCACACTATTTTCCAGGGCACCAGTGGGCCAGATGAAGAATAATGGATGAAAGCTGACCAAGGAGAGATTCAACCTGGAAATAAGGAAGAACTTCCTGATGGTCAGAGCGATCAACCAATGGAACGGCCTGCCAGCGGAAGTTGTGAATGCCCCAATTCTTGACATATTCAAGAGGAGATTAGACTGCCATCTGGCTGGGGAGGTGTAGGGTTTTCTGCTTGAGCAGGGGGTTGGAATTTATGACCTGCAAGGTTGCTTTCAACTCTAAATAAGTAAGTGAGTGAGTGAGCGAGCGAGCGAGCGAGTGAGTGAGTGAGTGAGTGAGTAAGTAAATAAGAAAGAAAGAAAGAAAGAAAGAAAGAAAGTAGGTAGGTAGGTAGACAGACAGACAGTTTTTTGTATGGGGATTTTAATTGTTGTATATCTTCTTTATTATTATTGTATGCCACCCAGAGTCCATCAGCAGTTGGGTGGTCTATAAATTTAATAAAACTTAAACTTAAAACTTACTTACCATATATTGTAGATGAAGGTTGGGAGAGTTATAAGTAAAGGTAGTAGCCTAGACTTCATTTCCCTTAAATTAAGTACTATCTCTTGCTGCAAAATCTGAAGATTGTTTTGATTGACCTTTTCTGCAAGTATGAATGAGGATGTAATTCCCACCAGTGATCCAGGAGTTGCCTATTTAATAGAGATCCATATAATGGGACATCTAATGCTGTCCCGTTGAGAAGTCTCAAGAGGAAAAAAGTTTATTTGTTTTCTAGATGCTGGTTTCTGACCCTACAGAGGCCCATTTCCTGAACTCTTTATTTGTCCTGAGGATGGTGTAATTTCAGATATCTTTGTGAGATTTCCTTTTTCCTGCTTGGAATTCGAGATCACCTCTGTATTCTCATTTTGGAGTTGAACATTTTTTTCTTTCCCTAAGTTTATTTTGTTATTATTTTATTTATTTATTTATTTGTCAAACAAGTATAGTACATATTAACATAACATAACATAACATAACATAAGTAGAACGTAGTAATAGAAAGGATAATAAGACAGTAGGACAGGGACATTAGGTACATAAGTTTGCTAACATGACGTGTGATGGCCCAAATGTTAAGCTAAATCTGATGATGATCTTATTTCCTCTCTGTATCGATATAAAGACTTTATATAAGTTCTTTGATTCCTTTTCAGAAAAAGAAAGCTTTTACTGTAGACAGCAGGGCATTGTTACTGAGGTCTCAAGAGAAATTTGAGCACTTTCAGCTGCTGGCTCAGGGAAACCAAATATAGGTGAGTTTGGGATTTACTTGCCTGGAATGCACAGGGTTATATATTATGTTGCTACATTATATATAAAGGCTCTGTTCAGAAATAAATTGGCTTAGAACTTCTCTGGTGAAAGATCATATTCAAAGGGGAACACAGAGTTCCTTTACCTAGGGGTCTCAATTTGCATTTTGGGCTAAGAAGTATTATAGTTATCATAATTTTAATCCACTGGCTTTAAACCTCCCCAGAGATTCTTAAAGGATTACTGGAGATTCCTCAGCGGCACACTTCCTTGACAGGCAACTTGCCAATTGCTCATTCTTGTTCACTGCACAAACCTAAAAGAGTTTGAGCTACAGTATATAGCAGTGATGGCAAAACTTTTTTGGTTCGTGTACCAGAAGGGTGTGTTTGTGTGTGTACTAGCATGCGTGCATGTACCGTACCCTCCCCATGCATGTGCATCCTCCCCGTGCTGCCCCCCCCACAGGCCTTTTTGAAGCCTGGTAGGCAGTGGTAGGTTCATACCGGTGTGGTATCAGTATGAACCCACTGATTTTTGGCTATTTTTTCCCCTGGCATCTCTGTGTCAGAAGAAGCCCACCCATCTTAATGCTGACCTCCAAAGCACAGCTGAGGGCTTCTTCCACACAGAGACATTGGGGGGGGGGGGGAATCGCCAAAAATCAGTGGGTTCATACACATATGGCTCTACCTCCTCATCACTACTTCCGTTAGGTTAAAAAAATGCCCAAATGGGCAAACCGGAAGTGCATTTTTCAGTACTTCCGGTTTGTCCATTGGTTGTTTTTTGTTTTTGTTTTGCCTCCGAAGCTTCCCTGAAGCGTCTGGAGGAGGAAATGGCCTTTCCAGAGGCCGAAAATTAGCTGGCTAGTGTATGCATGCGTGCTGGAGCTGAAACATAGAAAAGTCTAGTGTGCCCTCTAATATGACTCCATGTGCCACCTGTGCCATAGGTTCGCCATCACAGGTATGTAGACTTCTAAATGTGATCTATCACTATTCTATAATTGTTAACCAGCCTGACCAGTCTCTATTTAGAAGGCATTAAGATAGGAATGGTTAGGTCAAGTCGCAATGGTAAGCCTAATATTCCCAGTTGACTGAGGCTCACATTGATCTGGAACTGAAATAAGGCCTCATAATTTAGAATAAATTAGGGACAGATCAGTAACTCATCAAAACTTTGCATGATACAGCTGGAAGATTATGGAACAAAACCTGTTTACAGACTTTGAAATGTTGCCACTATTGGTGACCTAATAATGATAACAACAATAGTTGATACAAGTTGGTTTTGCTGGATCTGCCATTTTTATTATATAAAATAATATTTTTAACACCAGAAATGTTATTTTTTAGGAAGAAGAAATTACCAAATAACTGTTGCCTCTGTGATTAGCACTGCTTTTGGTCTGTACAAATATATAGCATCTCATTATAAAATGAGAGACATCACAAATTCTGATCCTTCCAATTTTGCAAATCACAATCCATATTTCTTTTTAAAAAATACCTTAAATAATTTGTATAAAAGCCTTCTATTACCAAAACTGTACATTTCAGGCTTTGGTTAACAAAACAGGAAGTGGTTGGAAACTTTCAGTGTTCTGTGCAAAATTGTGTCCATTTTCCATGCTCACAAGATTACATGACTAATAGAGTTAGCAACAATTTAGTGATATAAATATTAATACTGAGATGTTAATGTTTTCAGAGAAGTCTAATTGAATGTAAGTCCACGGGAATTATTTTTGAATACATATGATAGGTGCACAATGTACAATGGGCATTAAAAATGACAACACATGCTATCTTCCTTTTAAAAAATAGTTATCAAGTTATCAAATTCAGTATGCAAATTATTTGGGAAAACTGTTACATTTTTACCTCACAAACAATTAAAAGAATGGAATTTGGAAGTCTGTAATGATTGCAAATCTATACTGCCCATAAGTGCAACAACCGTGGACATAGAATTCAAATGAACAAGTATCTGCTATATAACACCCCTTAGCAATTGTTGATAAGACAAAAAAGTCTGGTTAGAGGACATTGCAATACCTGGAGACTGTGATGGGATGTGCCCCTGTGTAGCAGCAGAGGGAGAGTATTTTGCTAATAAAGAGTTTTCCCTAAAAGAGACCTGGATTAAGAGACTGTGTAATTCCTAGATAGATAAGGGATGGGGGAAGAGGTTCTGGATAGCCACACTAGAATCTCTCAGGATGTCTTTAGTAAATTATAAAGTTTAAACTTTAATTTGGCAAGATTCTGTTCAATGTCAGCAAATAAAGGTTTGCATTCGATTGGATCTCACTGTTTTATGTCTGGACTTGGGGCTAACAGCAGAATAGATTTTTTTTAAAAAATCACAAAACACAAAGACCTCCAAACAGAAATAGAACAACTAAGGCAAAAGGAGGCAAAGATAGCACTAATAGTAGGAGCCTTGGAATCAATTCCAGAGCATCCATAGTATTGCTTGAACATCATCAACATTGACAAAGTCATCATTGATCAATTGCAAAAGGCAACTTTCCTCAGAGCAGCTTCCATTCTGCAATGACGCATGTAATATTATTAAACAACAACATCTCCATCCAAGGGCTTTGGAAAAGACTTGGTAGGTGGATAAAATACCAAATCCAATTGAAACATCTGGCTGACTTGGTAACCAAGAATAATGATAATGTGATTGCCTTACAATCTGAGAACAAGCCAAATATATTGTAAAGATGATTGAAAAGGTTATCAGAGGAAGGTTGTTTCCTCATACTTTCTTTTTCTAATTTTATGTAATTTGTTTAAAATTAATTCTGCCAGGCTTCCCATAATTTTCTAAGATACTTTGCAGCTTGTACATGATGCTCTAGGCTAATCATATTCTTCCTTTATTAAAGTAAGCCATTCAGATGAAATTAAGTTGCTATTGTCATGAATTGGTAATATCTAGAAGCTTGTTTTGCTTGGCTGGTTGCATGAACTGTAGCCTCTAGTTCCATGATTAGACTCGGGTCATCAGATTAGGGTCATCAGATTAGAGTCTGCGGAGAGGGGCGGCATACAAATCTAATAAATAATAATAATAATAATAATAATAATAATAATAATAATAATAACATTGTACCTTCATAACATCTTGCTCAGTAAATCTAATCACTGGAACATATCCATTGAAGTAAATGGACTCACATTAGTTAGATCTGTGAAATACAATTTTGCTCTGGGTTAAAAAGCATAGAATCCTGCTATGTAAATAATAAAACAATTACAGTAAAGTAAAAACAATTTTGAGGGAAATTTGACATGAATTTTAGCTCCACAACCATTTATCTGTCAACTATTTCACTCATCATAAATAAAGGCCAGCAATTAAAGCCTGACAAAGAAGTATTTTAGAAGTACCAGAATACATAGAAGTCAAATTGAGGGCATCATTACTAAAAGGTGATAAAAGAGCTTAATTATAGCTTTAAATACATAGTCAGGATATGGCTGTAAAACTGATTGTGAACTGTTCATTGGTAAGTTCCAAGTTAGGTTAAAGAGAAAGAAAGTCAACCAGTTACCAAAATATGATCTGGAATATATACTTACCATTTTCAAGGAGCATCAGAAATTTCTTTCAGATGTATGCTGCCCAGAGTACCAATGTGAAATGAATAGTTAAATAATTTAAATAACTATTTAAATCAGTCTCGTTGACATTGATTCTTGGTAAATAAACATAATGATTCTTCAATAACTACTTTCAAAATTGAGACTGGATGGAGCAGCTGACGCCCAGCTAGATCTGTTGGGATTACAACTTCCAGAATTCTGGAAGTTCTTTCATGCTAGTTAGTGACTGGTAGGGAGTACACTTTAAGGGCACCAAAATTAGAAAGAATGACCTAACATCCCTGATGGTTGTAGAACTATGATGGCGAACAAATGGCACGTGTACCACAGGTGGCACGCGGAGCCATATCGGAGGGCACGCAAGACTTTGCCTTGTGTCAGCTGATTTTCGGCCTTGAGAAAGGCCGTCTCGCCCTCCAGATGCTTCAGGGAAGCTTCCCTGAATCACCGGAGGGGAAAAAAAATCACCCAACGGGCCAGCCAGAAGTTTGGAAAAATGCACTTCCAGTTTGCCGTTGTGCTGTTTTTTGCACTCTGGAGGGTTCAGGGAAGCTTCTTGAACCCTCTGGAGTGCAAAAAACAGCACAAACGGCAAACCTGAAGTGCGTTTTCCTGAACTTCTGTTTTGCCCGTTGTGCTGTTTTTTGCACTCCGGAGCATCAGGAAGCTTCCCTGAACCCTCTGGAGTGCAAAAAAACAGCACAAACGGCAAAACTTAAATGCATTTTCCTGACCTTCTGGTTTGCCTGTCTGGGCATTTTTTTCATGTACCAGGCTTCAGTAAGGCCTATGCGCATGCGCAGGGGGCAGTGAGGGGGGATGTGTATGAATGGGGAGGGAGGGAAGGGGTGTGGGCAAATGCATGCATGCTAGCACACCCACACCCACCTTTTGGCATGCAAATCAAAAAAGGTTCGCCATCACTTTTGTAGGGTATTGAACCCATTTAAGTATTTTCTGAATACTGAAAATAACATTACACAATATTTTCTCTATTAAAAGAGGAGTTATTCAGATATGTGGGGGTAAAAACAATAAGCATACTTTTGAAATGGGAATAATCTTTTTTCTGATAATTCCAATTTTCAAATGGAACCTGAACCAATTATAAGACCTTCTGTTTCTGAGTTATATTCTGGTAATAGAATGCTGTTGCCTGACATTTGATGCACATATATAACAAATAGTTTTGTTCCAAAATTAAACATTTTTTAGAAAAACCAAAGAATATTATTCAAGGTTATTTAAAAGCGCTCATCTGGCAAAAATACAGTCATGTTAAAACTTTGTTTCAAAGATGCTTCTATACTTTCTGTCCTTTTCTGCCATCCTTCCCTACCATTTTCCCTTGATATATACTGTATATTAATTATATTTGTGATGATTAACAGAAGAGTTATTTTGGTCTGATATAAAATTGTGGAAAGATCATGTTAGTCCTAGAGCTCCCTCTTGTGTATATTTGGTTAGTATGAAAAGCATTACAATAATTAAGTCTATTGTTCCTATTATTTATTCATTCTTTTGGTTATGGTTCTTTGATAGGATACAAGCATCTGATCAGTCCTTCTAACCATTTATTTATTTATTTATTTATTTATTTTATTTAATTTATTCAATTTTTATGCCGCCCTTCTCCTTAGACTCAGGGTGGCTTACAACATGTTAGCAATAGCACTTTTTAACAGAGCCAGCCTATTGTCCCCACAATCCGGGTCCTCATTTTACCATGAACCAAGATAGTATCAAGTTAAATGGAGAACCACTGAGAAATAAGATGGAGGCATCAGTACAGTACATTTGGATAAACTCAAAGGTATGCAGAGGTTAAAAAACATTATTTATTTATTTATTTATTTATTTATTTATTTATTTATTTATTTATTTTGTCCAATACACAATACATATTGAAGAGAATAGACATGAAGTATTATATATAAAGAGAAGATATAAAAATAGAGGAGAAGATATATGAAGGAAGAAAAGATATATGATATATGAAATAAGGAGAGACAATTGGACAGGGGACGAAAGGCAGGCTAGTGCACTTATGTACGCCCCTTACCGACCTCTTAGGAACCTGGAGAGGTCAATCGTGGATAGTCTAAGGGAGAAATGTTGGGGGTTAGGGGTTGACACTACTGAGTCCGGTAATGAGTTCCACGCTTCGACAACTCGGTTGCTAAAGTCATATTTTTTACAGTCAAGCTTGGAGCGATTAATATTAAGTTTGAATTTGTTGCGTGCTCTTGTGTTGTTGCGGTTGAAGCTGAAGTAGTCATTGACAGGCAGGACGTTGCAGCATATGATTTTGTGGGTAATACTTAGATCGTGTTTTAGGCGTCGTAGTTCTAAGCTTTCTAGACCTAGGATTGATAGTCTGCTTTCGTAGGGCATTCTGTTTCGAGTGAAAGGAGTGAAGGGCTCTTCTGGTGTAGGGAAGGTAAATCCACATATACAAAATATCACTCTTTCCATCCATATCCCCAAGAGGTCTGACCATTAATCTTCAAAGAAGTATCAATACCAGATGGATCAATAAGTAAAATTGATAGAGGACAAAGTATTTGACTAAAATCAGATATCTCTTGATTGATAATACATCCAGGGGTGGGCTGCTGCCCGGACGGTGGGGAACGCAGAGGGATAGCAAAAATAGAGCTCCACCCAAGAGCACCCAATTTGCACTGAAAGATGTTGAAAGAAAATGCAGGGCATTCTGCATAAGCCACACACACAGTGTGGTGGTAAAAGTTTGGTAGCCCTTCACTGACTACATCTGCAATAATTGAGAGAAAAATGCAGGCTCACCACCTGCATTCCCAATTCCATTTAAAACTGCACTCATAGAGATAAAAATGTTCATAGGAAAAAAGTTAGGTCCCGTTGCAAGAAATAAAGTATTGAAATACCTTGTGAAGAAATCTGGCTTGCATCTGCTAGGTATTTGAGGCAGGTTAGCAGTGATAGTGATAGCAATCATGAAAAACATTCTGGTTTCTTTAGTCAATTCCTTTTTAATATTAATAACCTCCATCAACTCACAAAATGCATTTTATCCAAAACTATTTCTTAGAAAGATGTGATGGGAGAATATACACAAGGTATTTTCTGTCCAATTTTCCTAAAAATGACAAAGAAGAACACCAAGAAACCTCTTCCAAATTTAGCTCCTGCAGTTTGAACTTATTGTCATTTGTCTTTTTCTCATGCTTCCTTATTTGTTGCATCTTTCTTTAATGCCAAAAGCAAAAAAGTTAAAGCAATGAGGCAAACAAACATTATTATGTAAATGCCTCTTGTTTGCTATGGGAATTTTGCTTTTGCAGGACCCCTAGTGGGCTATGGGGAAGAGGTAATTAAGCTGAGAAAGAAATAGATTCTGATCTACTTTTTTCTTTTTTTGCCACTCATTGCAAAGCATCCTGCTGAAAACATCCATGTGAAAGAATATATGTTTTTAAATGTGTAAAAATGTCCTGAATAACTAACAAGTAATAATGATGTAAAGTGCTTTCATCTGATTTTCCCAGTATCTGGTAATGGTCAGAAAAAAGTGTTCAGGTGAAATTAATAACCTCCAAGAATATAGATGATAGATACAAAATAAAACCTACCCTGAAAATAAGACTTAGTCTTATTTTAGCCTGCTCCAAGTATAAGCCCTACCCTAAAATAAGCCCTAGTTAAGGTCATCATCAGTGGGGGGGCATGGTCAGCATCACAGGCAGTGAGGGTGTGGGGACTGATGATGTCTGGCAGTAGTTGCATCCTGCACAACCACTGATTGTGGCGTGTCTAGGTGTTTTCTAATATCATGTTTATCTCTATCTCTGTCATCTTCACTCTTTTCTCTCTCTTTAAATCTCATTTTCCCTTCATGTAAATTATTCTTCTACTCAGATTAGATTTTGGGGAAGAGGTGATATGTTTTCTCTTGTGTATTATAGTAACTCTTCTAATTTTTAAAGCTTTTGATTATCTATCATTATCATGAATGGAGCTGCAGTTTTACATTTCTGAAATAGGATTTTTATCAGATAATTGCTACTTTATTCCTGAACTTGGAAGGGAACATTATAAATTGTTTTTTATCTCTGCAGTCTAACAACTCCCAGATATCTGGCCTTTAAAATTCCATTTAGTATATATGTGAATTTGTTAGGGCAGCATTCTTATTTAGGCTTACAAATCTACCTTGAAATCAAAATTCATAGCTTAATTTAAATGCATCAGATTACTAGTTTTTGTTGCCTCAAGTTAATTGATACTAATCCTTTCATGGGAATTTTGTAACCGATGCTAATCTTCTCCATGGGTATTCTCTTACCATACAGTTTCTGACTTTATGTTATTAAAATGATGTTTAAAACATTATCTTCTGAGATTTTAATAGAATACAGGATATCAGAATTGACTATCTGTACAAAAGAAACAAGAAAGGAAGGAAAGGGGGGGTGAAACAAGTTTAAACAGGAAAGAAAGAACCTTTCATTGTGAGAGGCAACGTTTAAAACAACAGCTTGCATCTAGATACATTTCAGAGGCATTTTGGAAAAGTTTCCTAAGCCCCTCTAAGGCATTAGTTGAGAGAATGAGATTTAAGGTAAGGATAATCTGAATACTCAGGATAAAACTTGGAAAATTGAAAGTAAACATGCAGATTTTTAGCACTTTTGTCTTTGTTTCAGAAATGCCATACTTTAAAAATAGTTGGATTAATATTTTAGTTTGCCAATAGGTGGTGCTGGCAAATCAAAAGGAAATATTTGGTTCCTTTAATTCTGCAACACAAATAACTGAGCTGCTAAATGTCTTCCTAATTCCAGCCAATTTCAACATTCCTATAAAACAGGGGTGTCAAACTTGCGCTGTCACAGCAGCGTCACATGTCATATCCGGACTCTTCCCCCCTCTTTTCTAAACTGGGTGGAATGAAGCCAGCACATGCATCCGGCCTGCGGGCCACGAGTTTAATATCCCTGCTATAAGTATAACACATTTTATTGTGTGTTGCCAATATTTGTTATTGCAGGTATATTTTTTATTTTATTTTTTATTTATTTATTCTTTGTCCAATGCACAATACATATGGAAAAGAATAGATTGAATAATATATATAAAGATAGTATGTAAAAAAGAAGAGAAAATATATGAGAGGAAGAAAATATATATGATATATGAGATAAAGATAAGACAATTGGACAGGGGACGCTAGGCACACCAGTGCACTTATATACGCCCCTTAATTTTCTATGGAAAAATGGAATAACAAATAAACAAGCTTCCTTATCCTACCTATACAGAAGTATAAATATTTTCTCTACTAAAATTGGGATAGAAAATATTTATATTCTGTTCCCTCATTTATGTAATTGTTATTTAAATACATATTCCCCCCCTTACAGAATCTCAGCAAGGGACTGCCCCCCCTCTCCCCCCCCACACACTCCCCCCTTCTCTCCCTCCCTTTCTCTCTCTCTCTCTCTCACACTCTTCAGCAATATTGTTCTCAGGAAGGAAAGAAATCAATTACAAAAAGTTAAACCGCAAAAAATGCCACTTTAAAAAATCCAATGTATAGAACATAAAAAATTAAAATAGAAGGAGTTACTATACTGTGCTGTATTAATATAAAGCAATTCAGTAACATTCTAAAATTCTAAAGAAACAAAGTAAATTCATCAGGCATGGGACATTTATTTTCCAAATTTCTTCTCTTTTTCAATGTCCAGCCCAGTTTTGTATAACATTGCGTCCAGGGGGAAAAAAACAAACCATCCCCTTTGGATAAGGAATCTCTTTGATGGATCAGCCAACAGAGATGCCATGGGCCGGAAAAATGTACATGCAGTTGATTTAGAGATAGAGATAGAAAAACCTTCATCTATTGATGCAACCATTGTCTTGGCCCCAGTACCAAAATATTGCAAGTGCAATTGTCTCTGATAGTTTTCAACTTCTCAAATCTATAGCCCTGAAATTCCTTGTTAGTCTTCCCTTCAAGTTCTAACCAGACCTGACCTCCTTAATATTACAGAATTATGTATAAAAGGGACTCTCAACTTGCCCAGGCCAAAATTAACGTTCTTGGATCATTGACTATATAGAAATTCATGTTCTTTAACTCATATTAATAGCGTAGTGCAGTGATGGCGAACCTATGGCACGGGTGCCACAGGTAGCAGGCAGAGCCAATCTGCTGGCACCCAAGCTGTTGCCCTGGCTCAGCTTTATTGTGCAGGTGTGTGCCGGCCAGCTGATTTTTGGCTTGTACAGAGGCTCTGGGAGGGCATTTTTGACTCCCAGAGAGCTTCGGGGGTGGGTGTTTGTACCCTCTGCCAGCACCAGGGAAGCCTTTGAATCCTGGGGAGGGCAAAATATGAGCCTACTAGGCCCACCATAAGTTGGGAAACAGGCTGTTTCCAGCCTCCAGAGGGCCTCTGGAGGGTGAGGGAAGCTGTTTTCGCCCTCCCCAGGCATTGAATTATGGGTGTGGGCACGTGCGCATGTGCAATAGTATGTGCCCACACTCTTTTGTAACCCAAGGTAAAAAAGGTTCGCCATCACTGGCATAGTGCCATAACCCAAAGCTGAGTGATTCAGAGCAGGCATATCTATCTCAAGACTGCTCAGGCAAAGTAATAATTAGGCTATGAATCTGAGTCGAAAAGACATACTGAGCTGACTAGGTTTCTAATGGAAATGATGGATTGAAGAACATTCTTAAACTTTAATCTGGTTCTTGTGGAAATGACAATTTACAGTATTTCGGAAAGAGTGAGAATAATTTTATTTAGTGGAATCACAATAACTAGTTTCTTCATATTGTCTGTATCTCAATTTACTGGCCCTCATTTACTCATCTCTTTGGAAAATACAGCGAGCAACATATGGTCCAGCAGGTGTTCCTGCATCCTATCATCTTTCATTAAGTGCCATGCTAGATAGCATAGATGACATTTATCATTCAGATGTATCTAGATCACTTGTTAGCTAGTTCTAAATAAGCAGGGATAAGAACATTCAGATCATAAAAAACTGGAGTCAGCAGAAAAATAGAGCTAATTTCGGAATACTTTCATGCCTTTGCAAGAAGCAAATGCTTTTCTGCATTATTAAAGATTCAATTATTCTTCTTCCTTTAAAAAAACCCACCATTCTATTTATGTAAAAGTTATAACCTATAAAGCCCTTCATGGCACCGGACCAGATTACCTCAGGGACCGCCTTCTGCCGCACGAATCCCAGTAACCAGTTAGGTCCCAGAGAGTGGGTCTTCTCCGGGTCCCGTCAACTAAACTAAACAATGCCACTTGGCGGGACCCAGGGGAAGAACCTTCTCTGTGGTGGCCCCGTCCCTCTGGAACCAACTCCCCCCAGAGATTAGAATTGCTCCCACCCTCCTTGCCTTTCGTAAGCTACTTAAAACCCACCTCTGCTGCCAGGCATGGGGGAATTAAGATTCCTTCTCCCCCTAGGGCCTAGGCCTTTACAATTGTATGCATGGTATGTTTGTATGTATGTTTGGTTTTTTATATTAAGGGGTTTTTAATTCACTTTTAGTATTGGATTATTATTGTATACTGTTTATGATTGCTGTTAGCCGCCCCGAGTTTTCGGAGAGGGGCGGCATATAAATCCAATTAATAATAATAATAATAATAATAATAATAATAATAATAATATAAAGCAGATTTCACCTCAAATTTTAACTGAATGTCACATTGTGTTTAGGGACCAAAGCACCTCCACGTAGGTCATTTGACTGTTATTATTATTATTATTATTATTAATAATAATAATAATAATAATAATAACAATAATTTATTAGATTTGTATGCTGCCCCTCTCCGAAGACTATTCTAGATGTTCCCATTTGAATTCTCTCTGTTAGAAACAATAATCTTCTGAGCAGTTTATAAATTATTTCCTGCCTATTCCACATTATTTGGATTCTATCTCATGTGATCAAAAGAAGCTCGACATTTCTTTCTGGCATTTTGTTCCTGAGTAAAATGGTTTATTTTTCTCTAAGCTGTACTATATTAACGCAGTCAGTTGTGGATATTCTGCTCTTTTAGCTACATGTGCAAGCTGGAACAAAGCAGAAGGAGGGTAGATAAGGGATTTCTTACTCTTACACAAACTATTTACAGATCAGGATTTAGGTCTCTCAACGGGATTAAGATTAGAACATATCAAAACATCCAGTACTGATAGAAGCAAATTCTCAGTCTTGTGGGACTGAAGTGCAGTATATATTTTAATAATATGAATGGATATTTGAGATTAATATGAACAATGCAATAGATCATATTGATTTTATGAATTTATCAGGTTTAGATTATTAGAGCAATCATTTTATTGATACTTTTTTTCTGTTTTTTAGTTTTGTGGGATTGATTCCTCTAAAATCCATGACAAATATCAAAGAAATTCATACATGCCTAGACTTGAGAAGAATTTTAGTTTCCTAATTTACTTTAGACATAATATATCCTACTTGGTTTCCATGTTCTTTTTCATCTTGGGATGAATACTACTATGAATTTAAAAGCTCCTATAGGTAGAAATAACAATGTGAAGATGAGTGGTGTAAGCTGGATGTTTATATATAAAGGCTTGGCTGCAGTGTTTCTTTCTATGGTGTTTTGATTACAGCATTTGAAGGAAATAAATAGCCCAGAGCACATCCTCCCTAGCAACCAATATCTGGATAAGCAAGATAAATAGTCAAAAAAGAAACAATACTTTAATCAAGGAATCACAGAAGGAAGAAACCACATCATAACCAAAACTGATAGAGGAGCTACTATATATAAATAGCCAGAAAAACCTTGTTGTCCTTCACATTGATGACATTATTTAGCCTGATATTATCGAAAAAGTGCTTTTTGAAAAGACAACTGGACTTTTGTTCCCCTTGAAGATGTTTTGCTTCTCACCCAAGAAACTCTGACCAAATGGTGGAAGATGGAAGGATTGAATTGAATTGGAACACTGAAAATCTCCATAGACATTTAGCCTGGTAGTAAACTATCCACCAAAAGCCACCAAGGTCAGAGAGCACAAATAACCCGACTGTTCAATTCAGCCCTTGATATATTCTCTTCTATCACACTCTCACACTCTAGATACAATGTTAAAGGCCTTCTTGTAAGTAGGTCCCTTTGAATCCAGTGGAATTTAGTCAATAATAATAATAATAATAATAATAATAATAATAATAATTTATTAGATAATTTATTAGACTTGTATGCCGCCCCTCTCCGAAAACTCGGGGCGGCTCACAACAACAACAAGACAATACAGAAAAACTGTAACTAAAACCCATTATCTTAAAAACAATCGATACTACACAATCATACCCACTCATAACTTTAATGGTCAGAAAAGGGGATACATCAATTGCCCCATGCTTGGCGATATAGATAGGTCTTCAGGCTCTTGCGAAATCAATGTCTATAATACTAAAGCTTTGATTTATCTATAAAAAAAGCACTTAAGCAGTTTTTAATCATTTAGTTTACTAAGCAGGAAAATAGACATATTGAAATTTAGGCAGGTTATTGTAAAATCCACCCCCACTCTAGTGATGAATATAGCACAGCTTTTTGGAACAATTGTGTTCCAAATACAGCATCTTTCTGTGTCTATGTATTACTGATTATCTTTGTAAAATCTGACTCTTTCATATGAATATTCAGTGCATTGGGAAATTTTTATAATGTAAGCATTAGTCATTCTGGTGTCTTTCACATGTTTTCAGTAACAGTACTTATGTCCTACATTATGGGTCATCGTGACTAAGGCCTGATAGGAGTTGTCACCTAAAATACCTGGATAGCACCAAGTTTTCTGTGTTGATCATAGGACAAGGCAGTTTTCTCTTGTATTCTCACTTGTCTTGAAAGGCTGTGCAGTTGCCTCCATGGCAGGTTGGAAAGCTATTCATATCTTAAATAACTCCCAATAGTCATGTCATCCCACTTCTAGGATTATCAGATAACTGGCAAAAGGAGGATACATCTTCCTTTTTTATCTTCATACCTTCCATCCATTTGGCGTAGACTTAAAATAAAATATTGTCCAGATTCCACAATCTGAAGTTAGTTGGGGGAAAGATCAAAAGCAACAGGAGAAAATATAATTTTGCTGAAAGAGTAGTAGATCCTTGGAACAAACTTCCAGCAGACGTGGTAGATAAATCCACAGTAACTGAATTTAAACATGCCTGGGATAAACATATATCCATCCTAAGATAAAATACAGCAAAAAGTATAAGGGCAGACTAGATGGACCATGAGGTCTTTTTCTGACGTCAGACTTCTATGTTTCTATGTTTCTATTTTTTTTGAAGTTTTTAAAATTGAATCATTTTTACAACAATAGTTTTTCAAACTTTTGGCTATTGTCACCTTATACATTGTCTATTTCTTTATTTCACGACACTTAGATTTACATAATTTATTTCTGAGTCCAGCAATTGTTTTCAGCCTAGCCGTCTCCAAATGAACAATCCCTCTGGCCAATAGATCACATGAGTACATATTCCACATTATCTAACTTCTATGGAATTAGAAAAGTGCCCTATTGCCAATTCTATATTATTTATTACTATCATATTTCTAAAAAATAAAGGTTTGTTGGAAAAATAACGGGATTGAAAAATCAGTCTTTCTGATGCTGGAAAAAGGAAGTTCATATACATATAAGCAATTTTTTACCTCACTTTTTGTTACAGATATCAAAAAAGTTAAATAATCAATGTATCCTTCCCCAGCAGATTTATTGCCCATTCCAATGCTCCGTGTCCCCCTTTGCCAGTTCAGATACTTGGTAATCCTATTCACTGCTTAATTAAGTTAATTTTTTTTGTTCTGTTTGAAAAAAGGGCAGCAGAAGATGAAGAGATATAGGAAATTTGTAGGCCTCTGTATTCTAAAATGGCATTTTCTGTGATCTGTGGCCAGGCAAAGATGGAAGTAGATGGGAAGCAGATATTTGTTTTTTTTTTTTCTCTATGAGGTTTCCTTCAGGCAGAGGAACTGTAATGGTTTCTGTTTTCCTTTTTATAAGAATTAGCTAAGAAATACAGAAGACAGTGAAAGGAACTTGAATTAAACCTGTCCTGCTGCTGAGGACAATTTCAATGTTTACTTGAGAATCAAATTCTAAACAGCTGAATAATAAAGATACAAGAAACACCGAAATGATGTCATGATATTGCATCTCTCAGGAATTAATGGTGTTTGCCTGTGATGCAAGTTTTAAAGTACAGTAGTTATTTACAGAGCTTTGGTCAGGGTAATAAAATGGTTAGGGTTTATATTGTAAATAGCACTTTAACAGGACTTTTCCACACACCCTGAATTATAATCCCCCTGTCAGGTTGCTTTCATTGAGGGGAAAGATTAAGCTTTTAGATGTAAATATCCTTCCCTATTATGACCTGAATATTTAAAATGAGATTAGAGGTTTGTGTCTGAGTGCTAAAGAAATGATGTTAATCTGACCAATCTCTCTATATAATCTTTCCTGTTCTTTAGGAATTTAACTACTGACCCCAATCCAACAATGAAAATGTGTGATTACAATTTTTGTCCATTATGGCAGCTTAAATCTATATATCAAGTTGTTATGTGAGCAACCGTGAGACAACTCTGGCAGTGATTGCATTACAGCAGCTACTATAGGCTCCAGTTTTGATTGCTTTCTTTTTTTATTGCCTCTTAAAAACATTTTCCTGGGCTTTGCGAAAAACGTATTGTGGATGTATATTTCACAACTGCATTTTGATATGAAGAGATTATTACCTCAGCTCAGAATTAGAAGTTGCTTGGATATTATCTTTCAGCCTGTCTCAAGTGGGATAGTTGTTGAGAAGAACAAATTCCAGCAATCTTCCAACCTCCCATAGTGCATACAAGATTGCACACGTATTTTAGTTGTAACATTTGTCCAAAAGGCAAAAAGAAGCGGTGACGTTCCTTCAATACACTAGGGTGATCCAACAGAAAAAAACATATAGCCACTCCCTGGTGCAAAGCTGAAAGGATCAGATCCTGTGGCCTAGAGGTTAATTCTCTGCCTTACAAGTCAGAAGCCCCAGGATCAAATCCCAGTAAGAGTATGGCTGGCTGATGAGGCCAGAACAAGGCTGAAATAGCGCTATCCTAGTCTCCCTTAATTTTAAAAAATTCAGCAAAAACATGTGATACATACAGAATATAGTTTGTTGGCTATAAATAAATTAACTGCCTTGAAATGGCCCTGGGATGGGCCTAAAGGCAAAAAGGAGCTATGATGTTCCTTCAATACACCAGGGTGATTCAACAGAAAAAACATATAGCCCCTCCCTGGTGCAAAGCTGAAGGGATCAGATCCTGTGGCCCAGAGGCTAATTCAAGGCAGAGGCCCCAGGATCAAATCCCAGTAAGGGTATGGCTACCTGATGAGGCCAGAACAAGGCTGAAATAGCGCTATCCTAGTCTCCCTTAATTTTAAAAAATTCAGCAAAAACATGTGATATATGAAGGTCTTGACATATTCGGGTTTCTTCTCATGTAGGATTCAGATATTTCTGGCGACGTTTCAACAAGGTCCCACTCGTCATCTTCAGGCTGGTGCTTCTGTCCTTGTTCTAGGGCGAACACAGCGAGACCTGAGCTGCCTTCCCTCTATAAATACTGGTGGGTGGGTGTGGTGTGATGTCTCAGTAGCTGCAAGCTGTGTTGAAACTTCCTGGTGAGTCAGTGGGGTGATACCTGGGGTCATTGATGTAACTGATGTATGCTGATTAGTTGATGTTTGTGGATTGGGGGTGATATCCTGAGTAGTTGGAGCTTGCAGGCTAGTTAGCTGTTTTGTATTGTGTGTCTGGGGTGTAACAATTTTTGTTTGGCTGCGAGTTTGTGGTCTGGCCATGTGTCAGATGAACAATTAAGAACAAGGTAAAAATGTGAATTCAAAGGCTGGCCTGACACCATGTGTTTATGGTGTTTGTCGGTTTGCTTTATGTGCAAGTCAGAGGGGGCTGCAACAGTTGGGAGCACTGCTGTAGCTTGGCTTCTGGGTGGTGGTTGTATTTGGTCTGTAGGGTTGGTGTGGGTTTGGGTCTGGTGGAGGTGATTGGTGGTAGTGCCCTGTGTTGTTCTGAGTCTGGTTTCAGTTTGTATGGCTGGGATACGTTTGTTAACGAGGGCTGGTTTCCAGATGTCTGGTAGGCGGGAAGTATCATCCCGCTTGTTCATATTGTGGGGATGTTGTTCTATCTCAATGACTTTGAGATAGAAAAACATCCCCACAATATGAACAAGCAGAAACCAGACTGAAACCAGACTCAGAACAACACAGGACAGGTCTCACTGTGTTCGCCCTAGAACAAGGACAGAAGCACCAGCCTGAAGATGACAAGTGGGACCTCGTCGAAACATTGCCAGAAATATCTGAATCCTACACAGGAAGAAACCCGAATATGCCAAGACCTTCATACCTGTACCCGTGAAAATCTACGAAAACATATATAAATATATATTGAAAATTAAGGGAGACTGGGACAGATCTATCCTAGTCTTCGTTAATTTTCAAATTCAGCAAAAACATGTGACACATGCAGAATATAGTTTGTTGGTATATTTCCCCTGCAGATTTTAAACATGCCCAACACCCATTATGACCTTGCTCCCTTGCATTCTATTACTGTAACACCTGCAATTATTATGAGATGAGTATCATCTGAAAAAATAGCTAGGGAAAAAGAGGTAGATTGAAGAGGTGGGAAAAGACTTCACGGGCAAATATCACATCTATACTCGTGAAACAGAGTAAAGTGTAAGAAGCAGTAGTGCTGAGAATATCGCTAACCTAATTGTCTGGACAAGCCTTTAATTACAATTAGGGAGGCTGAAACAAAACTGATATAATTTGAGACCCCCTGAGGTACAGAGAAGAGCGTTCCCTTTTAGTAAATAGGGCTCTACCAGAATTAAAGCATAGATTGCTTTTACAAAAGCTCCATGATTCCCCCTTAAAAGCAAGAAATGTAATTACCCCAGTTAATTGGCATTCCAGCACTTAATTCTTCTAATCAGCTATTTGTACCGGAAATACCTTTATAGTATCAGAGGTGAGTTTAATTTAGATTTTGTTTTTAATTTTCAGCCTCCTGTCAAAGCAATCACTGGGATTGGCTTAATTTTTGTGTAATGTTTAATGTTTTAATTAATGTTTCTGCACCTCTATAACTGTCTGGTTTGGTGCTGCAACCCAACAGGACCGACACAGACTTCAGAGGATAATCAGAACTGCAGAAAAAACAATTGCTGCCAACCTGCCTTCCATTGAGGACCTGTATACTGCACGAGTCAAAAAGAGGGTGGGGAAAATATTTACTGACCCCTCACATCCTGGACACAAACTGTTTCAACTCCTACCCTCAAAACGTCGCTACAGAGCACTGCACACCAAGACAACTAGACACAAGAACAGTTTTTTTCCGAACGCCATCACTCTACTAAACAAATAATTCCCTCAACACTGTCAGACTTTCTACTAAATCTGCACTTCTATTCTACTAGTTTTTCTCATCATTCCTTTCACCCATTTCCTCCCATTTGACTGTATGACTGTAACTTGTTGCTTATATCCTAAGATTTTTATTAATATTGCTTCTTCATTGCTTATTTGACCCCTATGACAATCATTAAGTGTTGTACCACATGATTCTTGACAAATGTATATTTTATTTTATGTACGCTGAGAGCATATGCACCAAGACAAATTCCTTGTGTGTCCAATCACACTTGGCCAATAAAAATTCTATTCTATTCTATTCTATTCTATTCTAAACCTCATTTGAAAATCTCTGAGGTATATATAAAACTCCCCCCTATATCCATAGCAGGAAGTAGTAAAATGTATAATATAGGAAAGAAAAATATCCTGTAAGTGAAGTATAAAGTTGAATTAATTTAGAAATAAACTATTCTATTTTATGTATTAGTGGTGGGAAAGATGGACAGGGTAACACACTTGTATTAAAAAATTGAAAGCAGTTGTGCATTTCTTGTTTCATGCAGTACAACACAAATTGGTTTTGAAGTGAGAACAATTTCTCTTTGAGAACCTTCCGCTGCCAAATACTTTGCCTATTTGTGGTGTTGCCTGGCTTAATATTTCAATTATGGCCCAGAGTAGTTTGAACATTAATGTTTTTCCATGGAGAGAAAATAATAGAGACAGGGAGACACATTTTTACAAATTGGGACATAAAACCATAAAGAGAATCCATTAATTTTTTTCCCCCTGCCATGGTAGCTCTGAATTGTAGCATAACAAACACCATGTAAATGGTGTCTTTTTTCTCCTTTCTTTTCCTTAATTTAATTTATTTTTGCATTGCACTCCCACTTCCTCTCCTCGTTAGTCTTTTTTCATTTTTCCCCCTAATGCTCTTGTTAAGCACTTACAATTCTGTGGTAATCAGCTGCTGCAGCATTTGTAGTGCTCAGAGGAAAACATTACTGAGTTGTCAGCATGTTTTCAACTTCATTTAAAATGACAACATGGTAATCAGCCATACATGCTGCATGGCTGTGAGGAGGAAAAAAGAATCAGTGTGAGTTCTCTGCCATTAATTCTCTTCCCAACAGTGACCCACATCTTTGTTTTCTAAGCAACTTGACTATGCAATAGGGCTTTGTTGTCCCTTTCTCAATGCTGGTAGAATGATCACTTCATATCTGGGCTGGTAAAGAGGACTACAGAGAATTTTGATATTAGAAGAGAAAGACACTCTTTCTCTTATAATATCAAAGACAATTAAAAATATAGAATTATCTGCATTTTAGTGAGATATTCTTACTTCTGGGACATTGGCTCTGGTTTTTCAATGTTTCAATGAGATTAGAGTGAAGGCAATAAGATTTGCCCAATTGTCCCTGTCCAATTGTCTTTCCTTTCTCTCACTTATCATATATATTTTCTTTCTTTCATATATCCTCTCCTCTAAATTCACTTTTACCCTTATATATATTACTACATGTCTATTTTTCTTCCTATGTATTTGTGTATTGGACAAATGAATAAATAAAATAAATAAATAAATAAATAAAAATAAATTATCTTTATTAATAATAGTAGAAATGGAGTTGTCTATAAATGAAATTAACATGAAACATGATAGCAGTGAAATTGGTTTTGTATAGAATAGTAATGGCAAACCTATGGCATGGGTGCCACAGGTCGCACACGGGGACATATCTGTTGCCCTAGCTCAGTTTCAACGTGCTTGTGTGTGCCAGCCAGCTGATTTTTTGGCTTGCACAGAGGCTCTGGGAGGGTGTTTTTGGCTTCCAGAGAAACTCTGGGGGCATGGTGGGGATGTTTTTACTCTCCCGTGGCTCCAGGGAAGCCTTTGGAGCCTGGGTAGGGCAAAACATGAGCCTACTGGGCCCACCAGAAGTTGGGAAACAGGCTGTTTCCAGTCTCAAGAGGTCCTCCGGGAGGGTGGGAAAGCTGTTTTCGCCCTCCCCAGGCATTGAATTATGAGTGTGGGTACTTGCCATGTGCGATAGTGTGCGCCCACACTCTTGTGGCAAGGAGGAAAAAAGGTTTGCCATCACTGGCATAGAAGATACATCTTGCTGGCACCTTGGATAGTTCCATGATAAGTTCAAAATAAGAAATTGTAAATTTAAAATAATATTGTAAAGTGACATTTTTGTCACTGTCTGAAAGTTGGTGATCTTATAAGATGGCATAGATGGATCATCCTTTGAGCTGTGTTAAATGGATATTGAATTTGTGAGTGATATCTGGTCCTAGCTATGAATTCATAAGGAGATCCAGATTAGTTCTGACTTAGCATATCTTGGCTCAGGAACAGATCTTTGCTTCAAATTTCTAGAGCATTGAGGGACTGCCAGTATTCCCTCTGCACATTTAGTAACATGTTTATCGGAATTACCAGAGTACTTAATTTGAAATCAGATTGCTAGGATATTGCTGAATATTTCATCAATAGACTGTAGTGACTTCTGAATAGTGCTGGAACAACATTTAGCAAGATCACTTAATTTTGGATCAAAATTTGAAAGAGGCCGAGAGCACGTTTTAATATAATGAGTTAAATAATGGAAAATGCTTTGAAAAATGTACCAAAAGCCAGAGAACAGCTTTCTGTATGGCCCACTGTAATTATCTAATAGATACTCATTTAAATGGAATAAAATATTTAGATTTTGAACACTACTGGCTGGAAAGGATAAAGTCAAAGGCTTCATGATAGTGGAATGCAGGAGTTAGTACACATTACTATTATTGCAATAGCTACGGAGAGGATTAATTTGAACACTGACACCTTTGAATTCAGCATTGTCTATTAAAGGTCCACGGAAATTCTTAACTGGTCTCCAGGGATGGTTCATAGCAGGCAGGAAGAAAACTATATGACTGAGAGCCTGCTCTGGATGTTGAAATGGATTGTTATGTCGGAGCACAAAAGCATGCATCCTTTTGTGGAATATCCTTTTCTGCTTTGACTCTTATCTTTAGTTATCTCCTCACCTTTTTTAATGGTGAAACTGTTCTTTTTCTAAGCAGTGGGAAGATTTATGAGTCTCCTATGGATCTTCATTTCTTCTGTTGTGGGACAAAGATTGGATGCTGGTGTTTTACCATAAACCTATTTATGCATCAATTTTTGTGTTAATTAAAAGAAATTGCCAAATATGATGAATTGCAATTTCTCTGATGTATAACTGTTACAATTAAGGATACATTGAATGTTTGCAACCATTGAAATGTTTTTCAACAGAATCCAATCCAGATTTTCAACAGAATTCAATGCAGCTATCTTAACTTGTTGACTTAACTCATCTGACATCATTTGGGAAATAGTAGTAAATAGGGATGGTCTCTCTCTCTCTCTCTCTCTCTCTCTCTCTCTCTCTCTCTCTCTCTCTCTCTCTCTCTCTCTCTCTCTCTCTCTCTCTCTCTCTCTGTGTGTGTGTAGTATAAAGAGGATTTATTATGAAACCATCTATATGCCTATATGAACATATATGCCTATATGAAGAAATAAAAAGCATAAAGACGACTTAATAGGACATCCTAAAGGAATCTTGAGGGGAAAAAATAAAATTGGCTCCTGAAGTATTTTCTTTTAGAATGATGAATAGTATATGTAGGGGAACATTTCTTTTTTTCCGCTTGCAGTATCAAAATTGCAATTTCAGAACAACCTGGGTTTAATAATAATAATAATAATAATAATAATAATAATAATAATTTATTAGATTTGTATGTCGCCCCTCTCCGCAGACTCAGGGCGGCTCACAACAATAATAAACAGTATACAATAAACAAATCTAATATTTAAAAGAAGAAGAAATATCTAAAAGCCCATTATATAAAACCATACAACAAATTCCCTTAAAATAAGACCAGATTTTTCTTTACCCTTGAAAAAAAGGCAAGTGCTTCCTTTTTGGGTGGGTGGGTATCTAATTATTGACTCACTTTGTGGTGGCAACACCAACAGCCTTGCCCAACAGGAATCTGCTGCAGGCCCACTTTTGCGGCTGTTTGCTGCCACTTGCATGTGTTGCCTCCTGCCTCCATTTTGCCGTCAGAGCCTTCTGGAAAGCCCTCTGCAGCTGAGAAACGGACTCTGGGTTGATGTGCGTGGTGCCCCTTGGCTTCTATTTCACCTTCAGATGCCTTCGGTAAAGCCCTATGCAGCCAATAACAGATCCTCTGTTATTGGCAGTAGAGGGCTTTCTGGAAGGCATCTGACGGTAAAACAGAGGCTGGGGGCAATGCATGTGAGGGGTAGTAAGTGGCCGCAGAAAGAGGAGCCACAGAAGATGGTGAGGAATGTATCAGGATGTGTGAGGCCTGGTAAATAAGATAGCTTTACACCCACATCCCCACCCTAGCGTAATTTTTACCTCATCCATCCCTGCACCCCGGGATAGGTGTGGGGTGTCTTAATTTGAACACACACAATTCAAAAGTCTTCGGAGAGAGGCAGAGTCTTCAGAGAGGGGCAGTATAGAAATCCAATAAACAAACAAACAAACAAACAAACAAACTTGATAGGGCTTCTTTTCGGGAGGGGGGTGTCTTATTTTAGGCAAAACATGGTACACTGATTTTTGTAATTAAGCGCCTTCTGCACCTCATTATACATCTGAATTAACCACATCCAGTTCTTTATATAATAATTAGCTTCAATTTATAATTGAAATTGGTTGTATTTTATTTTATTTCTCTCTCTCCTGTTAACATATTTCTCATCACTGAAAATCTCCTATTTTTTGGTAGCAACTTCCATTGACCACCCCTCTTCCATTACATAACGGAATATTCGAAACATCTGAGTCAGAAGACTCTAAGGAAAGTGATTATTCATTGGTAATGAACTAAAGGTGGGTGAGGCAGAAATAGATCTAGGTTCTGGCAAAACAAATCCAGAACAATAAAACATGCAAAGCAGGCCTTTATACCTCCAACTGGAAGAGACAAGCATAGTCTCTGCTGTAACTTTATATTTCTTTCTCATTGCTGACATAGTGTATCTTCAGTGAAGCTAAAACCCTCCTGCAAATAACAGTATAGAAAGCATTGCAAAAATTATGCAAATATTTACTCCATTGAAAAAAAATTCTTATACTCCTGGAGATTTATAAAACAAAAGTATTGAAATTCATTGGGTAAATTTATGGCATTATAAATACCTCCCTGCTGAATGCAATAATGGATTTGTTGTACCCACAGTGCCCAAATATATCAGCTTGTATGAATGGAGAGGGAACAGTTTCTTCTTCCTTTTAGTTAGTCATTCATTGGTTCTAAAATATTTAAACAAAGAAAAGCTGTTAAGGTGTGCATGCAGCATAGCAACTAATTATTCAATCCATGTTTTTTATGTTTCGCCTTCTCAATATTTCTGAAACATATTCACTGGTTTATATAAAGCTATAAATCAGTGTTTTTCAACCTGGGCAGCTTTAAGATGTGTGGATTTAAAATCCCAGAAGTCCCTAGAACAGTGATGGCGAACCTTCTGTTCCCTCAAGTGCTGTATGCTGTTGCACATGCACGAGTGCCCATACCCATACCCACACCCATAATTCCATGCCTGGGGAGTGCGAAAACAGCTTCCCCCACCCCCTGGAAGCCCTCTGGAAGGCCAGAACTTTGTTTCTCAACTTCTGGTGGATTCAGTAGGCTCGTGTTTCGCTCTTCCCAGGCTCAAAAGGCTTCCCTGGAGGTAAAAATGCCCTCTCCCATCTCCCCAGAGGCTCTCTGAAAGCCAAAAACACCCTCCCAGAGCCTCTGTATGAGTCAAAAATCAGCTGGCTGGCACACACGTGCATGTTGGAGCTGAGCTAAGGCAATGGCTCACGTGCCAGCAGATATGACTCCGCATGCCATCTGTGGCACCCGTGCCATAGGTTCGCCATCACTGCCCTAGACTGTGAAGGAGGAATTCTGGGAGTTTGCCAAGTTTGAAAAACACTGTTATAAATCCTAATAGTTAAAATCATGTGGGATGTTACGAAAAGGAATTATTATATTTTATTGCTATTAATTAAGATGACAATGAAAATTTTAGGATTACTGCACATTCAAAAGCAAACAGTAACAAAAGAGAGAGAACAGAGATGGCGAAATAGCCACAGGTTTCAGTGTTCAATCCTGCATTAAGCTTTAGGAATTTAATGGGAACAGAAGAAGCTTCTTCGATGAGAAGCAAAGAAAGTCTAGTTCCTTTTGAAAAGCATGTATAGAGTGGTGTGGCATTGATTGCCCAAAACCAGTGAGCCGCCCCGAGTTTACGGACAGGGGCGGCATATAAATCCAATAAATCTAATCTATACTGATTTGACTAGGCAAAGAGGTTTGGGGGGGTGGCTTCTTCTATGCAGTTACCCCCACTCAACAATAGCAGCTCTAAGTATTAATTTAATACAGAAAAATATAACAAAGAAGAAATATATTTAATTGTTCACATAGTGACTGCTGCTAGAATTATATATGCACAAAATTGGAAGTACTAAGGAAGATAATGGCCTGTGTGAAAATGAATAGATTCACAATGAAAATTAAAGATAAAGAAAACGCAGAGTTTTATAAACTTTGGGGAAAATTTTATGAATGGGTTGAAAAATAAAATAGTTAAAATATTTAATGTAAATTTAATACAAAAAAGATAAAAGGAAATGAGAATTGAGATAACTCAGATGACAAAAAGACACAAGGAGGCAGTGTTAGATAAATATGTAACATATGACCGAAAAATAAATTAGAATAGATTGAAAACAGAAATTAAGATTTAAGAATAAGATTACAGTATTAGAATGGAAAAGTGAGAAAATTTGTTTAGTCTGTCATGTATTAAATTATAATTAGCTCTCGGACTTATATTTTTGTTTCTTTTTAGATAGACTGAACAATTGGAAATTTGAAATGTGATCTAAGATATTCTATTATTTTATGTAAGATATGCTACAAACATATGGTTGCTTATTGATGGTATATGTGTTGTTATGTATGTGTTTTTAAGGTGGATAAAAATTTTAAAACTTTAAAAAAAAACCAAAGTAGCAGCTCTAGTTGTGATTTGAACAGCTCTCTCTTCCTGCTGGTAACATTCTGTCACATAAATTAATTGCCCTCCATGATTGCTTTGATATTAAAAAAGTGCATCAAGAAATGTAATCACAATTTTTCTATTGATGACGTTTAGCCCAAAAGTACTAATATTAGGCAATATCTATGTGGCAGTAAAGACAGAATGGGGATGGTCAGTTATTGAACTTTTCAGGCATTAATAACTCTTGAGGTTTTCATCCTATAGAGATATACTTTAGATTTTCTGCCCTAAAAATAGGATTGTAAAAATTCATTGATCTGGCTCAAGGTTCACTTAAAAGTGATTATTTAATGAATACTCTCTAAAACGTAAAGAATAAAAAAATAATTTGATTGAATGTTATTCTAATATAAAAATCTAGCACTCAGAGCTGTACATGATCCCCTTTTAGATCCCTTGAATTTTTCAATTTTTAGAAGCCTTTTTATACCCGTCAGAATCTAAATCTAAAGTTGCCCGAGTCTTCGGAGAGGGATGGCATACAAATCTAATAAATTATTATTATTAATTATTAAATATGACTAATGAAACTTAAGGACAATGAATAGATGGAAATTATTGTGCCATTCATAAAATAAGCAAATAACGATTCAAAAACAGAGAATTCAAGCTCCCTTGAAACCTGAGTTCTGCTGATAATTGTTGTATAGCCACCAGATGTCCCTCAAATCCATCAATATAAATCCTTGGTCACCAAAAGCTTTGCCAACCATTATGATGGATCATAATTATTGCACAGAATGAACTTTTAGTTCACCATATAGTTCCTATATTTTTCAAATTTCCAGAGATTGACGAAGAATTCAAAATTGAATTCAAAATTTGGTAGTGGTTGATGAGAACAATGGAAAACAATGGGGAACAATGGAAAAATTGGAGAAAAGGAAAAAAATATATAGCAATATGTTATTTTCAAAAATTATATAGCAAGGAAGAAATAAAAGAGGATATCCAAAGCTATTTACAACAGACAAATATTACACCTACGTCAGAAATGACAAAAGGATTTTGACTATCAAAATGAACATATTACCAAATTGCTATATTTATTTCAAACAGTACCAATTAAATTATATTTTGAACGTTTGAATAAACAAACATCTAAATTTATATAGGCAGGGAAAAAACATGAATTAAATTGAAGTTTTTACAAGACAATAGAAATAGAGGGGATTTGGCCTCTCGGAATGGGAACTTTACTATCAAGCATCCGTTTTGACATGGATAAAAGATTGGATACACCTCTCCCTATTCCTAAGAGGTCACTAAGGGACGTGTAGAAGTGCACCAGCGTGCCTTCTGTCCCCTGTCTTAATGTTTCCCTCTCACTAGTATCATGTATATAAACATTGTTATATGCTTGTACTACCTATACGTACTTGACAAATAAATAAAAATAAATATAAATATAAATTAATAAATGAAAATAAAAAATAACTTAACAAAAGAACATTAGCATTAAAAGGATAAGATTTACAAGTAGACTGGTATGGATTTCTTTGGGACGAGAAAAATAAGACACTCATATTTTTAAAGACATATGACTAGGATTGTTACATGCTGTTTTTATCATTGTTGTTAGCCGCCCCGAGTCCACAGAGAGGGGCGGCATACAAATCCAATAAATAAATAAAATAAAAATAAATATTGGATAAGGATTTGGATTTTAGAATTTGGATTTTTTTAAAACAAAAATCACTATATGAAAATTCTGAGCTGGTTATCAATCATGGAAGCAATGACTCACCCAAATACAATAGACCTTCCTAAAATGATTAGATATCAGAAATTTTAGATGAAAGAGGATATTTAAAATCAGTTCAAAAACTGGAACAAGAAATTAGTATTGATTGGTGGCCATATTTCCAAATTAAACCAATATTAACAGAGGATAGAAAACAATTTGGTATACAAGGGAAATAATCAGAACTAGATAAATTTTATTAGGGCAGGACAGGAAAACAATAACTAATATAAATTTTTATATAAATATTTACTAAGATATAAAATGGAGGAAGAAATAGTAAAGTATTTTCTTTTAGAATGATGAGTAGTATATGTAGGGGAAAGTTTCTTTTTTTCTGACTGCAATTTAAGTTTTTAATGTAAATAGTTAAATAAAAACTATTTTCAAAAAGGAGAACAATGGAAAAATCCACAGAACTAGCAAATCTTTTATGAGTTTGGGTGTAACCACAATCCAGTGTGTCATTTTCCATAAAATGTATTTGTTTGAAAAGATAAGGCTTTTTTTTAGAAAGACTGGATTCTAAAGAATACATTATAATAGCTCCTTATCCATATATGAGCTTGTATTTTAGAAATCTAATTATATTTTGCTATTGAAACAAGAAATAATAAAAATGCTAAGTATTTATGTGTGGGACAAAATGATATAGACAAATACCTAGAATTGTGAATATATTCATGAATCTGGGTAGTTATTACATTTGTAGAAAGCTATAAATTACCAACACCACAGTACCTCTATAGGTAAATGTAAATGTAATGTAATGTAAAAGAGCTGATGCATCATTTGTATTATTTGAAATTTGCTAGGTTCAGTGAATATATCCTCTGTGTGACTAAACTGAAATTGATGGAGTTCGTATTTTGCTTATGCCCAGGTTGGTAAAGCAATTGTTGGAGATCTGAAGTCTTGACATTAGCAATTTTGGAATCATGACATAACTGAATGATTATACAGCATTTCTCAGAAGTATAAAACTCTAATCTGTGACCTGCATTATATGGATGCTGGAGGAATGATAAATGTTTATGCATGGAAGTTTTCTTCCATTTTTCTTTGATACAGGAAAATTGTGATAGGGATCAACTTTCTTTACAAATGGAAGGATTGTTCTCATTCATGATGTGCCTAACCCAGATATAATCTTATTTAACTTGGTCATTGCTAATAAGATAATGTACAAAGGCATAGCTCCTGATTTGTGCTTAAAAATAGCCAGCATACTAATTCAGTTTGATAGTTTAAAAAAAAAAATTAGCTGAATTTGGCTGCTTTTACTGATTTTAAAGCTTTGTTATATTTCTGTATGCTTTAAATTACTGCTATCATGTTGGGATACTTTTCAGGCTGCCTTAGGAGTTTGATTTAAGGATCTCATGTAAAACTTGAAAAAAAAATACCATAGCTTCTAAAAGTGTTAATAGTTCTTTTAAAATTTTTGAGATTCAAGCATTTCATGAAACAAATCCATATGTGAAGAAAGAAAGTTTTGTAACTGTAGGAGACATTTGCATTCTGAGAACTATCATCAGTGTATGAAAAAATATTCAGATATGACTAGACATTGGGAATGAGTAATCAAGAAGGCAAAACAGAATCCCGTCAGATTGGCATATGTTATAGTCGGTATTTTATCAAATCCAGGCTAAATTTCATATTTTTATAGGCCTCACCAATTTTTTTTTCTTGATTATTCAAGAGGGCTGTAGGAGATAAGTACAATTATATGATAAGCAACTCACAGACAGCAATGACAGGAGTACCAGAAAAGAAACTTGTAATTCAGCACTGCAAAACATAAACTTATAGTTGGAATATAAATCAAGTACTTTGGAACATATCCTATGGCAGTGATGGTGAACCTATGGCACGGGTGCCACAGGTGGCATGTGGAGCCATACCTGCTGGCATGCAAGCCATTACCTTAGCTCAGCTCCAGTGTGCATGTGAGTGCTGGCCAGCTGATTTTCGGCTCACCTGGAGGGTCTGGGAGGGCATTTTCAGCTGCCTGAGAGTCTCCAGAGGAATGGGGGAGGGCACTTTTGCCTCTGGAGCCTGGGGAGGGCTAAAAACAGGTCTACTAGGCCAACCATAATTTATGAAATGGGCTGTTTCAGGCCTCCAGAGGGCCTCCGGGGGTGGGGGGCGGGCGGGCAGGCAAGGCTATTTTTGCTGTCCCCAGACATTGAATAATGGGTGTGGGCACTCATGCATGTACGATAGCATATGCACACACGCTTTTGGTACCTGAGGAAAAATAGGTTCGCCATCACTGGCCTATGGCCTTGTTCTCCTCTATGCCTCCTTGGGGCCAGTGAGCAGAATTATGTTGTCTTAGTGGCTTCTAAATTCCATCCCTCAGCTATTTCTTTTCCCCATTATTGTAATGTTAGCTTTTGTTTTGTTTTGCTTTAATACACAAGACGCTTGAATGTGAAAGGCAGGAATTAATCTTAAAACTCATCCACATTTAGAAAAATGTTTGTGGGGCCAAGAATCATTCTTAGAAAAGAAAAATCATGCAGTAAAGGCTACAGCTTTGTTTGGATTTGTGTCTAGTTGGTAAAGGGATGATGTTTGATAAGCCATGCTCTTCATAACAATAACAAAAGCACTTAGACTTATATACTGCTTCAGAGTGCTCTATAGCCCCCTCTAAGCAGTTTACAGAGTCAGCACCATGCTCCCCCACAGTCTGGGTCCTCATTTTGGCCACCTCGGAAGGATGGAAGTCTGAGTCAATCTTGAGCCTGGTGAGATTCAAACTGCCAAATTGCAGGCACCCGACAGTCAGCAGAAGTAGCCTGCAATACTGCATTCTAAACACTGCACCACCGCAGCTCAGTGGTGGCTGTTGGCTAAGAAAGCCCCTAACATGTTCTGTTGAGCTCTCTGGTAGAATCCTCCCAAAAATGCACACACGATTGGAAATTCAAAACAATGTTCTTTATAATGAAAATTCACTTAAACCAAGCCCTCTTTTGGTATAGCAAAGAGCACTCGTCTCCAAACAAACTGGTAATTTGTACAAGTCCCTTATCAGTTCTGTGATACTTAGTTTGCAGCTGTGAGGCAATTCACAGTCCTTCTTCTTTCACAAAGTGAAACACACTTTGCTCTGGTTTAGTTTCAAAGTGGGGAAAAATCAGCACACAAAAGGTCAAAGTCAGTAAAGCAGGCATGAAACACAACGATCAGATAATCCTCCACAATGGCCAAACCCACAGGCTGCTATTTTTTAGCAGCCTCACTAATTACCTCAGCCCCACCCAACCACAGGTGGCCTCATTTTCTTTGATAATAATCTCTCAGTTGTTGTTGCCTATGCATCGCTCTCCGCATGCATGGCTGTATCATTAACTCTTGTTCTGAATCCAAGGAGGAGCTAGATAATTGATCTCCTTCTGAGCTGTCTGCCAGACTCCCCTCCTCCCTGTCACTCATGGCTTCTTGGTCAGAGGAGCCTTCATCAGCAGATTCCACCGGGGGCAAAACAGGCCTGCAGCATGTAGATGTCTCCCTCACATCCACACATCCACAGTCCTTGGGGCAGGAGCTGGGCCAGAGCTAACCACAACATAACATGAATCAAACTTTCTAAATGCCTACCAGCTGACAAGGATTTAAGCAACTGAGAGGTTTTATAGAGCAATCAAAATTGTCTTGCTGGGAGCCACATCCTTCATATTCTGTCATTTTGTAAAAAGAGAGCTGGCATTCATTTATGCAAGTTTGGCTTTTCTGAGTTCTGAAGTTCATGAAACCCAAGGAAGAGTTGCATACATGTAAGATGATGCTCTTTCTACAAATCAGGACTACCCATGGAGAAGCATCCACCCACCTTTAATATATGACATCACTAAAATAGGAAGATGTCCAATTGCCTTTGCTTCACGATGAGACAAAATGAACAGATATATGCAGAACAGCCTAGCCTAGCCATTGAAAATAGAATATTTTCCAAATACTTACAGAATGAAACTGTAAGTTTATTAAATGAAACTGTAAATATAATAAATAAGAAAAAACTGCCAGATTGCAAAACCTTGAAGGCAGCCCAAATACTACAGTATATGGCTTTAGTATGCCTCTCCCAGCAAAACTCTTAAGATGACTTATTGGTTAATTGAATCAATCCATCATGTTTGGTGGCAGATTCGATTTTCAGAGTGTGATTCCTGTCTGAAGTACACTTGTAAGAGCACATCAGTATAAGATGAGATATGGAATATATTTATGTGAAAGTACATGCATGCATAATTTCTTCTATACTGAGTGGTATGAGGTTCCATTACTTAACCAATAGAGTTCTGTTGCTTATTCTATCCTCCTGTCTCCCAGATCTTATTGACTAAAATTCTGAAGTGAGTTGACAGAAGGAAATACTGTATAGTCGTGGGTTAACAGTTTGAAATAAGGATTTTCCCTAGCAAGTTACAAAATAGCAGGAGAGACTTCTGTTCCTTATGTGGAAATGCAGTACAGTGATCCCCCGATCATTGCGAGGGTTTTCGCGAAGTAGCGCTGCGGAAGTAAAAACACCATCTGCGCATGTGCAGATGGTGTTTTTACTTCCACTGCAGCAGCGAGGTTTCTCCGCTGACTCCTGGCGAACTTCCCCGCTTTAGGAGTCAGCGGAGAAGCGGCGCACCTGTTTTAAAATGATCGGAGCCGGCCTGGGGGGGCTTTCCAGCAAGCCCCCGAGCCCCCCAGGCTGGCTGCGACGTTTTAAAACACGCGCGCCGCTTCGCAGCTGTCTCCTGAAGCTGAACGCGGAAGTTAGCGTTCGGCTTCAGGAGACAGCTGCGAAGCGGCGCGCGTGTTTTAAAACATCGCAGCCGGCCTGGGGGGGCTTTCCAGCAACCCCCGAGCCCGGGTTGGGGGCTCGGGGGTTGCTGGAAAGCCCCCCCAGGCCGGCTCCGATCGTTTTAAAACAGGCGCGCGGCTTCTCCGCTGACTCCTGGCGAACTTCCCGGGCGAAGGGCGAAGGGCGGGCAAGCAGCGAAGGGCGGGCAAATGGCGGGTGGCCGGGCGAAGGGCGGGCAAGCGGCGAACGGCGGGTGGCCGGACGAACGGCGGGCGAGCGGGTGCTGGGGGGGCTTCGCCCTCCCGCCAGCAAGAGGGGGAAGACCCAGGGAAGCCGCCCAGCAGCTGATCTGCCCGACGCCATCTACGCATGTGTGCCCATAGAAAAAAGGGCACGCATGCGCAGATGGTGTTTTGACTTCCGGGTTGAAAAATCGCAAATTAGCCTGTTCACAATGGTCGGGAACGCAATAACCGGGGGATCACTGTATTCTGGAAAGCTTGATTTGTTAATTTTTAGAAGGATCATAGAAACAAGGTCTGCTCCTCCTCCTCTGAATGTTATTGTTTAGTTTACAGTACATGGAAAATTCATTTTTTTGCTTTTTTTGGCTGTCTGCATAGGTTGTTTCAGTAATATCAGTACTATAAGAGTACAGTATATCCTTTTCTTTCGCTCAGCAGACCTGAGTTCTCTACTATTTCAGGTGGGAGGAAAAGGTTAAATATTCATCATCTAAAACAAAAAATACATTTTAAAAATCCCACAAGTATAGAAAATATTCCTGAAAAATTTTCATTGTTTTGCTCCATTTCCAGAAATATGTTATCTTCTACATCTCTACTTGCATCCCTGCAAAGTTATTCTTGATTGTGCTAACAGTTCCATGAGAACTAATAGCAGGAGAGACATGTGAATAATACATTTATTTTTTTCCTATAGGATTCTTATTTCATAATAAAATTATTTCCTTGTCAGCTTTTTCCCCTCAGTTATTCCTACTCACTCCATCTTCCTGAACCAGTTATTATTAGCTCAGCAAATCCTTTGCTATTACTTCTTAAATGCTACAGATGTTTTGGAGGTTTGATTGTTGTGATAAAATTTCACAATTTTTAAAATTTGTTTGTTTGTTTGTTTGATTGTTTGATTGATTGATTGATTTCTATGCCGCCCTTCTCGAGGCAACTCAGGGCATACAACATTAAATATGACAATATGAAAATTTACTAAAATATTTTAAAAGACCCCATGTACACTCACACACATTCATTCATCCAATCCAATCATATCTCATATCGACCGGAGACAGTCTCATCACTCACGGACCCCATGCCATGAAGAGAAAACGGCCGACTTTTCCCTGCTGCCGTTTTCTCTTCATGGCGCAAAGCCACACAGTCCCGGACTCCCGGATCGCTCGCTTCTCCGGTCAGCAAAGCCATCTGCCCAGGAAAGCGCCGCGCTGGCCGGAGAAGCGAGCGATCCGGGAGTCCGGGACTGTGTGGCTTTCGGCCGGGCCAACGGGAGGCGGCGCGAGGCCGGGCGCTGGGGACGTCTGGGAGGGCGAGGAGGGTGATGGCTGCTGCGCACTCCACTCTCTCTCCGGCTCTCTCTCGCTCTTTCTTTTTCTCTCTGTTGCTGGCATGGTGAACGAGAGAGAAAGAGAGAGAGAGAAAAAGGAGGAGAGAGAGAATGAGAGAAAGAAAGCAAGAGAAAGAGAGGGAAAGAAAGCAAGAGAGAGAGAGAAAGAAAGGGGGGAAGGAGGGAGAGGGAAAGACATAGAGGGAGGGAAGGAGGGAGAGAGAAAGAGAGCAAAAAAGAGAGGAATAAAGAGGGGTGGAGAGAAAGAAGGGAAGGAGAAATAGAGTGAAATGGAGGAAGAGATATTTTTTTTGTCCAAACTTTTCTTTAGCCCCCCCGCCCCCCTTCAGTGTTCCCCAGAATTTTGAAAACATGAATAATGTGCCGCGGCTCAAAAAAGGTTGGGAAACACTGGTTTAAGGTATTGATTTTCTCTTCCTTTTGCTTGTTTCCTCCTTTTCCTCCGAAGACTGCTGCTTCTTTATGAGCTTTAAGAGCCTTGTTGTGTCTGTGTTTTGGTGACTAACATTGTTCCTCCAGTTTTGGATTCTGATCATAATTTTTCACTGCCTAATTTCATTTGCACTTAGGATCTGGGATACAGTCTTATAAAGCCTACACGGAGAATGCTTTTACTTCAATACATGGGATTTTTGTTGTTGTTGTTTACATTGGACTAAATTGCAAGTACTAGGATCCATAATTTTATACCTGTTATTTGTTACAGAGTATACTTAAGAACAGTTGATCCTTGGCTGCACTTCATTCTGCATTCTGAATCAATGTTTTTACTTCTGCATTGGGTTGCAGATAGTGGAGACTGGTTGTATTATAGTTATATTTATATAGGTAACCTTTAAATTACCTAAACTGGTTGCTTAGTGACCTTTTGAAGTTACAACAAACCTAAAAAAGGAAATTTATGACCTGGAGTCTGTTGTGGTTGGCTCTGGGCCAGCTCCTCCAGCTGGGAATTTTGATGTTGATTTACGGGAATCTTCCCATAAATGTGAAGCTGGCTCACAGTCAGAGGCAGACAATGGGGGAGAGGAGACAGACAGGTGCAGCCAGCCCACCAGTCAGTGCTCCAATTAGGAAGTCATCAGAATCGGAGGAGGACCCACCATGTGCGCAGGCTTGTGGCACAAAGGGAACAGTTGCACAGGTCTCTCAGAAGATAAGAGAGCACACCTGTTCAAGGGGCAATTATGCTAATGAGTTCATGATAAATAAGGGCGTTGGGAAGCGTGGGCTGTGGGCATTTATCCATTTGGGGAAGAGAGAATTCTGAAAGAAGATTGCAACAGTGTGGAGAGCTTGTATTCAAAGACTCTAGTGAACGTTGGATGTTTCATTGTCAAAGAACTTTGAGGACTTTTGGTGTGTGTGCTGTGAGGATTTTACAGCTGCCTTATCTATTCCTTTGTTTTGGCATGCTTCACCATCAAAGGACTTTCAGGTGAGAGTAATTTGACTCCTCTCAGAGCTTGTGTTTCAAGACTGTTTATAAACTTGATTTATTCCTACTGATTGTGTGTGTTTGAAACTTCTTCTGAACTCACTGTGGGCTAATTGCCAATAGCCCGGCATAACAGAGTCAAAGATCTGATTGTCCATCCTCTCTCTGATCATGTGACTGAATGTCAGTCACACAACAACTTAGCTACGTTTATAGCCATTTTCAGTGTTCTGCCCTCAGGTAAATTGTGTTTTATGATCGTTTTGCTGAAAAACGACACCTACTTCTAGATTTCAACTAAACTGAGCCCATAATGAACGATTGGTTTACTTAATGACTGCAGTGTTTGCTTAATGACATAGAAACATAGAAGATTGGCGGCAGAAAAAAAACCTCATGGTCCATCTAGTCTGCCCTTATACTATTTCATGTATTTTATCTTAGGATGGATATACAGTATGTTTATCCCAGGCATGCTTAAATTCAGTTACTGTGGATTTACCAACCACGTCTGCTGGAAGTTTGTTCCAAGCATCTACTACTCTTTCAGTAAAAATGACCATAGCGATTCACTTAAAATCAACTTGGACACATGATCAACTTGTTTTACAACTCTCACAACATATGACCAGAAAAGGCAGGCTTCATTACAGTTGTATGTCAAGAACTACCTGTATTTCTCTGAAAATAATGCAATTTTTCCTATCCAAATCTCATGTTCTTCAGGTCTTCTCCATATAATGATCAATTTTTTTCTGACAATCCTACAAGATTAGCCATATAGGCAATCTTGAGATATCTGGAAAAATAGCATATGATTAATGAAGTTCTATGTCCGTGTTCACAAATATTATCTCCTCCTCTTTCAAGGTCTGCCTGGGATTTGGGTAAGAAACAGTACTTTTCCTTTGGCCGAGATTTGCTTATCAGGCAACTTCCTCATTTGCACCATAGCATGGCACAAACATTACAACATCTTTTCCCCCTGCTGTATCCTCATGATGTTGCCTTCATTTCATTCTCAGCTCAGGAGTGAGACAGGCGTAAGTCATCCTTAACTGTAGAGAATTAATTTTCTCCCTTATTCCAGCACTTTCTAAAGTCACAAAACCTGTTGGGCTTTGCCACTATTTATCTTGGAAGGAAGTCAGATGACTGCAGCACTAAGCAAGGGAAGTGGGGCAGGGATGAGCTATAGGGATAGCAGATTTCATGCTGGTAATTACTTTCTTGCTGATTCAAGAATGGTTGGAGAGTGCTGTAAATTATAATGGGTAGGACACTTACTCTGCTACAAATGTTTTAAAATTTGGACTCAGCAATCATATGAAATAGTTATGCGCATTCTCTACCTTTAGTGATGCCTGAGATAGTTCCCCCCTCCCAATCTTTTTGCAGCATTGTACTATGAGTAACAATTCTGACACGTAGGCAATTAACCTCTGTGATATTTTGAGTTTTCCTTCCTGTGCACAGAATACAGTTAAATCCAGCCAGTGTACTGCATACTTGTGGTAACCAATTACTTTTTGATAAAGTGAAATATTGCATGATGTTCTGGGTTAAAGGCAAGGTAGGTTTTTTAAAAAGAAAACATTAAGAAATAGTTTTTGAGGCACATGAAGCTGATATGTTGAACTGATTCTGGATCAGAACATTTTAGTGGGCCCTAAGACAAAGTATGTGTGTTTTCTTTGAATAACACTCAGCATGAGGATTATATATTATCATCAGATGTAAAAAAATACTTTTATCTGGAATGGTTAACAGTTAACAGTAACAGAGTTAGAAGGAACCTTGGAGGTTATCTAGTCCTGTTCATGCAGGAGATCTATACTAGGGATTTGAACCACCGAACTGCCGACCTTTCTGATCGACAACCTCAGTGTCTTAGCAACTGAGCCACCTACTATAGGATCAATATCTCATTTATATTCATCCCAACTATTGACAGATATTGAGAAGCAGGGAATAGTATTTATATATTGCTACAAGGCTTTCATTGAATTAAAAACTTTTAAGAATTATTCAAATTGAATTAAAAACTTTTAAGTTTTAAAGTTTTTAAGAATTATTCACGTTTCAAGACATTCTTCCTCATTTGAGGTATTCTTGATTCACTCTCCCATATGATGGGCATATCTTGATGCAATATGCCTATTCCATAGCTCCAACACAGGCAATATACAGGCAGTCCTTGATTTATGACCACAATTGAGACAAAATTTTATGTTGTTAAGTGAGTTTTGCCCCATTTTATGACTTTTCTTGCTACAGTTGTTAAATGAATCACTGCAGTTAATAAACTAGTAACCCAGTTGTTAAGTTAATCTGGCTTCCCCTGTTGCAAAAGGGGATCACATGATCCTGGGACGTTGCGGCTGTCATATATATGAACAGTAATAATTATAATAATTAATTAATTAATTAATTAATTATTTAATTAATTAATTAGATTTGTATGCCGCCCCTCTCTGTAGACTCGGGGCGGCTAACAACAGTAAAAAGACAATATGAACAAATCTAATATTAAAAGTAATGTAAAAAACCCCAATTTAAGAAACCAATAATAATAATAATAATAATAATAATAATAATAATAATAATAATAATAATAATAATAATTTATTAGATTTGTATGCCGCCCCTCTCCGAGAACTCTGAGAACAAGTTGCCAGGCGTCTGTATTTTGAGCACACAATCACAGGGATGCTGCAAAAGGTCGTAACCTGAAAAATGGTCATCAGTCCCTTTTTTCAGTGCTGTTGTAACTTTGAATGGTCACTAAATGAGCTGTTTCAGCAAAGGGCTAACTGTACAGCCCCATATAGATTTACATCACAGAATCACAACATTGGATGTGCCATTGGATAACTTTGTATCATGTACACTAAATGGTATAGTACAGTGATGGCGAACATTTTTTACCTCGGATGCCAAAAGAGCAGGTGTGCACACTATTGCACATGCGCGAGTGCCCACGCCCAAAATTCAATGCCCGGGGAGGGCAAAAACAGCTTCCCCAACCCCCTGGAGACCCTATGGAGGCTGGAAACGGCTTGTTTCCCAACTTTGGTGGGCCCAGTGAGCTTGTGTTTCATCCTCCCTAGGCTCCAAAAATCAGCTGGCTGGCACACACAAGCATATTGGAATTGAGCTAAGGTAACAGATAGTGTGCCCACAGATATGGCTCCGAGTGCCACCTGTGACACCCATGCCATAGGTTCGCCCTCACTGGTGTAGTAATTAAAAAGCTCCAGAACATCTGTCAGTTGCGGTGAAAATTTCTCCATGTCCCCAAATTTGCTTATTTTACTAAGGATTAGGGGTTTTTGGATTGGGCTCATTGCATTGTCATTTATCCATGGCCAACATAGAAGCATTTTTTATGGATACCGGTAGGAGATATTTGCTGTTTTATAGGATAATATTTGTAGTTCTGAGTTAACATGAGGGGTCCTTGGTGCCTTCTGAGCTGGGTTGCTTTCTTGCAGAAGTTTCATTACCCAAACTAGGTAATATCATTACTGCTAAAAAGGAACGCCTTATTAATATTAACTGTTGTGGTTGGCTCTGGCCCAGCTCCTGCCCCAAGGAATGTGGAGGTGGATGCAGGGGAAACATCAACATGTCATAGGCCTGTTTTATTGCTGACAGAGTCAGGTAGTGAAGTTTCCTCGGAAGAAGAAGGTGGGGGTGACTTGGAAGAGGGGAGTTTGGCTCTTCCCTTAGGCCCCGCCAGACAACATTGTCTGGTCGACGGGACCTGGAGAAGACCAACTCTGTGGGACCTGATCGGCTGCTGGGATTTATGCGGCAGAAGGCTGTCCTGCAAGTAGTCTGGTCCGATGCCATGTAGGGCTTTATAGGTCATCACCAACACTTTTAATTGTGTCTGAAATATGACCTTCATAAGTTCCATTCCCCTTTTAAAGTTAGTTATGTGATCACTGATTTGGTATTAATACCTCTCTGGTCTTGGAGTGTATCCTGTTGATAGTTTAGGATTGTGTTGGCCTTTTTAGCCGCTGCTGCACATTGCTGGCTCATATTTAGTTGATTATCCACCAAGACTCTGAGATCCCTTTCACAGTCACTACTGCTAAGTAGGGTTTTTCCCAGACTGTATGCATGTCTAGGTTTTCTTTTTTACCTAGTTGAAGGACTTTACTCTTCTCGACGTTGAACATAATTTTGTTAGTTTGGGCCCACAGCGTTAATCTATCTAGATCTTTCTGTATTTTGAGCCTGTCCTCTAGGGTGCTGGCTATCCCCACCAGCTTGGTGTTGTCTGCAAATTTGATTAGTTCCCCCTCTACTCCCTCATCTAGGTCATTGATGAAGATGTTGAAGAGCACAGGGTCCAGGACAGAACCCTGTGGTACCACTGCCTACCTTCTTCCATGTGGATTTGGAGCCGTTGAGGACAACTCATTGGGTGCGTATGGCTAAACCCATATGATTTGGCCAAACTTGCAATGTATCCAGTAGTTATTTGTGTGAATCAAAATGACTGAGGAGGAAAACTGGTTTGGTCTACTTGTCTGCCAGATTCTGTTTATAGGACTTCTTTGCATGACATTAAGTTTGTGACCATTGACGAGTTTCTTATCATTTGCCTTTTCCAATGGTTTGTGACCATTGACGAGTTTCTTATCATTTGCCTTTTCCAAGATTAAAGGAATTTTCACAAGTTGCTTTTGGAATAAAGCTGTAATGTCCAGAATTAGTCTTCTCTCATTTATTTGACCCCAATTCACAATCTGCTTTCTTATGCAGCAATATTAAATTGATTTTAGATTTCTCATCTAAATTGTCCTTTGGATCAAATAAACTCATTTCTTTGTCTCAAGCAAAAAATATTTACCAAATTTTCTCGACTTTATTCATTCATTCATTCATTTATTGGATTTATATGCCGCCCCTCTCCGAAAACTCGGGGCGGCTAACAACAGTCATAAACAATATACAGTAAAAATCCAATACTAAAAACTAACTTAAAACCCCCTAATGTATAAAACCAACATACGTACAAACATACCATACATACAGTTGTATCAGCCTAGGGGGAGAAGAAGTCTTAATTCCCCCATGCCTGGCGGCAGAGGTGGGTTTTGAGTAGCTTACGAAAGGCAAGGAGGGTAGGGGCAATTCTAATCTCTGGGGGGAGTTGGTTCCAGAGGGCCGGGGCCGCCACAGAGAAGGCTCTTCTCCTGGGTCCCGCCAAGTGGCATTGTTTCGTTGACGGGACCCGGAGAAGACCCACTCTGTGGGACCTAACTGGCCGCTGGGATTCGTGCGGCAGAAGGCGGTTCCTGAGATAATCTGGTCCGGTGCCATGAAGGGCTTTATAGGTCATAACCAACACTTTGAATTGTGACCGGAAACTGATTGGCAACCAATGCAGACTGCGGAGTGTTGGTGTAACATGGGCATATTTGGGAAAGCCCATGATTGCTCTCGCAGCTGCATTCTGCACGATCTGAAGTTTCCGAACACTTTTCAAAGGTAGTCCCATGTAGAGAGCATTACAGTAGTCGAGCCTCGAGGTGATGAGGGCATGAGTGACTGTGAGCAGTGACTCCCGGTCCAAATAGGGTCGCAACTGATGCACCAGGCGAACCTGGGCAAACGCCCCCCTTGCCACAGCTGAAAGATGTTTCTCTAATGTGAGCTGTGGATCGAGGAGGACGCCCAAGTTGCGAACCCCCTCTGAGGGGGTCAATGTTTCTCCCCCCAGGGTGATGGACGGACAGATGGAATTGTCCTTGGGAGGCAAGACCCACAGCCACTCCGTCTTGTCTGGATTGAGTTTGAGTTTGTTGACACCCATCCAGGCCCCAACAGCCTCCAGGCACCGGCACATCACTTCCGCTGCTTCGTTGACTGGACATGGGGTGGAGATGTATAACTGGGTATCATCGGCATATTGATGATACCTCACCCCATGCCCTTGGATGATCTCACCCAGCGGTTTCATGTAGATGTTAAATAGCAGGGGGGAGAGGACCGACTCCTGAGGCACCCCACAAGGGAGAGACCTAGAGGTCGACCTCTGACCCCCCACTAACACCGACTGCGACCGACCGGAGAGGTAGGAGGAGAACCACTGGAGAACAGTGCCTCCCACTCCCAACCCCTCCAGCCGGCGCAGAAGGATACCATGGTCGATGGTATCGAAAGCCGCTGAGAGGTCAAGAAGCACCAGGACAGAGGACAAGCCCCTGTCCCGGGCCCGCCAGAGATCATCCATCAACGCGACCAAAGCAGTTTCCGTGCTGTATCCGGGCCTGAAACCCGACTGCTGGGGACCTAGATAATCGGCTTCTTCCAAGGACCGCTGGAGCTGGAGTGCCACCACCTTCTCGACAACCTTCCCCATGAAGGGAAGGTTGGAGACTGGACGGTAGTTATTGAGTACGGCTGGGTCCAGGGAGGGCTTCTTGAGGAGGGGGCGCACGAGCGCTTCTTTATAGAGTGTTGGAAAGACTCCCCTCCCCAAGGAAGCGTTGGTAATCTCCTGGGCCCAGCTCCGTGTCACCTCTCGGCTGGCCGAAACCAACCAAGAGGGACACGGATCCAGTGAACAGGTGGCAGAACTCACAGCTCCAATGGCCTTGTCCACTTCATCAGGTGTCACCAAGTCAAACTCCTCCCAGACAGATGGACAAAGACGTTTAGCCCCAGTCACCTCGACTGACTCGTTGTCAGTCGACTCTGTTTTACAATTGGAGTCGAGATCGGCCCGGATCCGAGCGATTTTATCAGCGAAAAACGTGTTAAAGTCCTCGGCACTACTCTGTAAGGGCTCCCCAACTCCCCCCTGATTAAGAAGGGAGCGGGTCACCCTAAACAGAGCGGCCGGGCGGGATTCCGCTGATGCAATCAAGGCGGAATGATACGCGCATCTTGCCGCCTTGAGCGCCACTTTGTAAGTCTTAATAAAAGCTCTTACAAGTGTTCGATCGGATTCGGACTTACTCTTCCTCCATCGCTTCTCTAGACGTCTCTTCTGGCGCTTCAACTCCCGGAGCTCCTCGTTGAACCATGGAGCTCTACGGGGTCTAGCGCCACGGAGAGGTCGCAACGGCGCAATACGGTCAAGGGCCTCCGCTGCCGCCTTGTTTAATAGCAGCAGCAAAAGGGAAAAAAAAAATCTTTCCCCCCCCTGCTGATGGCCACATGGCATAAATGAGGGCATATACCTGAATTTCTTCTTCATGCAATTTCAGTAGCAAAAAAAATATACCTGTTTCCAATCAGAACATCCCAGAGGGCTGTTAAAATCAAAGGCCTTTGGTTGGGAAACTTCTCAGGAAATGCAGGATTTTAGATGAGAGTTGTACTCATCTCAGGAATATCTAAAGCTAAAAAATAGTTGAGATTTCTAACATAATCATTTTTTTTATAAAATGGTTTAAGACTTTCAGCTAAATATAATTAATAATAATGATGATGATAATGATAATGAAGATAATGATAATAATAATAATATTTAAAAAATTACAATGCAGTACAGTGGTACTTCTACCTAAGAACGCCTCTACTTACGAACTTTTCTAGATAATATATTTGAATATATTTGTGTTATGAATATATTTTTGTTATGGAAAACAATGCCCCACATGTAACTTTTTATTATTTTTTCTAAGCTTGTGCTTGACATATAAGATGTTATCTTTCTGCTACTCACTCATTAGTATTACCTTTCACTCTGCTGTCTTAAAGACTGCCAAACATGTTCTAATGTGCTACCATCAGAAATTATGGTGATCACTTGAGTGTTGTGAGCGCGGAAATAAGAATGAGCTACCAAGTTTGATCTATTTTGTTGTGTCCAGAGGACAGTTAGGCATTGTACCCGCCCCATATTCCTTGGGTGGGAAAATGCTATAATGTGATTGGTTGGCAGCCCGGCTTATATATAGCTGCCGGGCACGGCCATGTTGTCTTTTGCTTATTCTGTAACCATTACTCGTTTTAATAAAGTGCACCATTACTCAACACGTGCGTGTAGTCCTTCATCCAGTAAGGATCAAACATCTGGCGACGAGGAAAACGAGCACCAGAGAAAGGTAACAAGGAAAAAGAACCGATAGTTTCCCTGCTACTCGGGCCACCGGAGCGCCCTCCACCGCCACGCCGTCACCGCACCGCTGCCGAGCTCCTCAGCCACTCGGCAGCCGAGGGAAAACTCCCTGGGTCTTCCCCACCACCACGCACCGAGGAAAATCCTCTGCACCTTGCCCTCGAGCTCTCCCACCTGCTCGCCGGCCGCAAGCCTCTCCCTGCCACCGCGCCGTCCAGGGGACCGCTGCCAGGACTGCTGCCGCGCTACCACGCGGATCAGCTGCTGGGCGGCCGAAGAAACCTTCCCCGGGTCTTCTCGCCGCCCACGCAAAGGGGAAGCCCCGGGTTTCGCCTCCTCACCACTGCGCCGCCGAAAGGGCCGCCGCCAGGGCTGCTGCCGTGCTACCGAGCGGATCAGCTGCTGGGCGGCCGAAGAAGCCTTCCCTGGGTCTTCCCGCCGCCCACGCAAAGGGGAAGCCCTGGTTTTTCGCCTCCTCACCGCTGTGCCACCGAAAGGGCCACCGCCAGGGCTGCTGCCGCGCTACCGAGCGGATCAGCTGCTGGGCAGCCGAAGAAGCCTTCCCCGGGTCTTCCCGCCGCCCACGCAAAGGGGAAGCCCCGGTTTTTCGCCTCCTCACCACTGTGCCACCGAAAGGGCCGCCACCAGGGCTGCTGCCGCGCTACCAAGTGGATCAGCTGCTGGGCGGCCGAAGAAGCCTTCCCTGGGTCTTCCCCGCCGCCCACGCAAAGGGGAAACCCAGGTCTTCGCCGCCAGCTCTCCCAGCTGCTCGGCGGCCTCTCCTCGCTGCTCCGCCGCTGAAAGGACCGCCGCCAGGGCTGCTGCCGCGCTGCCAAGCGGATCAGCTGCTGGGCAGTTGAAGAAGCCTTCCCTGGGTCTTCCCCGCCGCCCACGCAAAGGGGAAATCCCGGTTTTCGCTGCCGAGCCCTTTCAGCTGCTCGGCGGCCACCAGCATTTATTCGCTGCCGGGCCACAGAAGGGAACGCTGCCAGGTCTGCCACCGCACCGCAGACCACGTTTTCCGCCGCCCCCCGCCAAGCTCGGGGGCCAAGGAATTTGCTGCCATGCTGCTGCTCCACGGCCAACATAAAGTCTGCAGGAGTCTCCTGCAGTCTTGCCACCCTGTCAACTGCTGAGTGGCCATCTGTGGAGCCCTCTGGTGGCCACAAGAACTCTAACCTCAGTAGCCATCAGCAGGCCATTTAACTGCACCAACCAAAGACCTTCATCACCTCCATGGCGAGTCACAGCGCATTTCCTGCTTCCTTCGATCCATTTGACCCCAGTAGCGACACCTGGGAAAGCTTCCTCAACCGTTTTGAATGCTACCTCAAAGCGCAAGACCTTATCGAACTGTCAGAAGCTCGCCATACAGCATGTTTTTTGAACGCCTGTGGCAAACCCATGTTCCGCATGGCATGTGCTCTCGTGGCACAACAGGTAGTCTATGAGGTTCCACACCCTCGCTCATCCTGCCAATTTCGCACGGCAACCTGTTACAGCTGCAAAAGAGCGGGGAGGGGAAATTTCATGTTAAAAAGGGGGCATATTCTGGAATCCTCCCATTAATAATTGTAGCTAATCCCCTACCATCTCTTTTGGGGCAGGACTGGTTTACCAAACTAGGGTTGTCTGTCTCGGGAATTCACTCAGTGACCCCTGATGTATATTCTTGTATATTTGATGAGTTTTCTGATGTATTTAGCAACACTTTGGGTTGTTATGTGGGAACACCAATATCCCTTAACCTAGACCCCAAAGTGGCCCCCATTAGACTAAAACCCAGACGAGTTCTGTTTGCACTCAGAAAAAAAGTAGACGCAGAGTTGGACAAACTCATCCAGCAGGGGGTTCTAGAGGCCACTGATTATTCCAAATGGGAAACACCGCTGGTAATTCCTGTCAAACCCGATGGGTCTCTCCGCCTATGTGGAGACTATAAGGCGACACTCAATCACGCCCTAAGCTCCAACCCCTATCCGGTACCGGTGGTACAGCACTTGCTTCATTCCCTCGGCCAGGGGTCAATTTTTGCAAAGTTGGATATGGCGCAAGCGTACCAACAACTCCCGGTGGACGATGCCACTGCGGAGGCTCAAACTCTGGTCACCCACTGAGGCGCTTTCCGTTGTCGCCGCCTCCAGTTTGGCGTAAGTGTGGCTCCTGGCCTGTTTCAGAACATCATTGAGAGGCTATTATACGGACTACCTGGCATAACGCCATACTTTGATGATATTTTTATATCAGCCACCTCACAACAACAATTACTCACACGTGTCAGGGGTGTCCTATCCCGTTTTCAAAAGGCAGGCCTTCGCTTAAAACGTAGCAAGTGCCACATAGGAGTTCCCCGTGTTGATTTTCTAGGTTACACCATAGACGCTGCCGGCATTCACCCAACACAGGCTAAGATATCAGCTATCAAACAGGCACCTGCACCTGTGAACAAGTCTGAATTACAGGCGTTCTTAGGCCTCCTCAACTTTTACAACACCTTTTTACCACACAAAGCAACCATAGCTGAACCCCTGCATAAACTGTTGGGAAACGACAGACCATGGGTTTGGGGAGACGTAGAACAGGCTTCTTTTAGGGCAGTCAAGGACTTGCTGTCATCTGACGCAGTCCTTATCCAATATGACCAATGGCCATTGGTACTTGCTGCAGACGCTTCTCCTTATGGCATAGGTGCCGTTCTCAGCCACCAATTACCCAATGGCTCCCAAGCCCCCGTAGCATATTTTTCTCGAACATTGTCCAACACTGAGAGAAATTATAGTCAGACGGACAAGGAGGCCTTAGCCCTTGTCGCATCAGTAAAGAAGTTTCATGACTATTTGTATGGCAGACCCTTCGTTTTGCAAACTGACCATAAACCTCTATTGGGCATAATAGCGGGCACTAAAGAGTCTCCTCAATTCACATCCCCTAGAATGACCAGGTGGTCAGAATTTTTAGCGGCCTATACTTACCAGTTGCAATATCGTCCTGGGAAGGACATGGCACACGCAGATGCCCTTAGCCGCTGTCCCCTGCCCGTACCGGTTATAGATCCCTCGCCTACATCACAGGTTCTCCTCGTAGAGGAACTTAATAATTCATTGTCTGCATCTGACATAGCGGCCCACTCATCCTCCGATAACACCATCTCCCAAGTCATAGACTGGGTTCAACGGGGGTGGCCCACGGGAGCCTTATCCAGTGGGTTTGCCCCATTTAAAACCCGACAGAGTGAGTTATCTATGCATAGAGGGTGTTTACTGTGGGGATCACGAGTCATCGTTCCTCTTTCTCTACAAGAAGTAGTGTTGCGTCTTCTCCACGAGTGCCATCCAGGCATTGTTCGGATGAAGGCCTTGGCTCGCAGCTATGTCTGGTGGCCGAGTTTAGACCAAGCCATCCAGACCTGGGTAGATCGCTGCCCGGAGTGTCAGAACTCCAGGCCCATGCCACCAGAAGCTCCTGCAAGACAGTGGGAAATACCTAGAGGGCCATGGTCCAGAATCCACCTCGACCTGGCCGGCCCTTTCCATGGTCATCAGTTTATGGTACTAGTAGACGCTTATTCAGGCTGGGTAGAAGTAGACAGATTACAATCCACGACATCAGAGAGTGTAATTAATGTGCTATCTCGTCATTTTTCTATGCACAGGTTACCCGACCAGTTGGTAACCGACAATGGACCCCAGTTCACATCCTCACAATTCCAGGTATTTTTTAGCCACATTAGGAATCAGACAAACATTAACAGCCCCCTGGCACCCTAGTAGCAACGGCAGGGCAGAACAGGCCGTGAGATCTACTAAAGAGGCCCTCGGCCGTCTTAAAGGTTTGGACTGGAGGAACAAAGTAAATCTTTATTTAATAACTCAGCATTCAACTCCCTGCCCCACCACAGGCAGGAGCCCAGCAGAGGCACTTATGGGTCGACGCCTGCGTACTAGGCTGGATAGGATTCACCCCACATATACTCCTAATATAGACAGGGAGACACCAATTGTCACTAGAGCATTTGTCCAGGGAGATCTGGTGTATGCATGAAATTGTGGGGGAGGAGAATGCCGTTGGGAGCCAGGTTGGGTTTCTGAAGTAACAGGCCCTTGCTCTTATAGGGTCCACCTAAGTGACAGAAGGACCTGGCGTCGGCACATAGACCAACTACGCCGCCGAACCTTAGAAGCTGCCACGCTGGTGTCACAAGCACCATCCATTCCGCCAACCTGTACCACACCATCCGATTATACAGAGATCACTTCCTCCCCGGACAATCAATATCAAAGACCAATACCGCAACCTTTACACCAGGAAATACACACAGAAGATCAACCACAACCATTGCCTATAGAAACAGAATCATCCCTGCCCCCATCAGGGGCCGAACCCCGCCGCTCAGCAAGGACACACAAGCGTCCCACTTATTTAGAGGATTTTGTGTGCACCAACCAGGTGGGAAGGGGTGTTGTGTCCAGAGGACAGTTAGGCATGGTACCCGCCCCATATTCCTTGGGCGGGAAAATTCTATAATGTGATTGGTTGGCAGCCCGCCTTATATATAGCTGCTGGGCACGGCCATGTTGTCTTTTGCTTATTCTGTAACTGTTACTCGTTGTAATAAAATGCACTGTTACTCAACACGTGCGTGTAGTCCTTCATCCAGTAAGGATCAAACATATTTCAAAAGCAGTACATCAGCTGCAACAGAAGTATTAGGAGATGACCATCTGAAAAAGCAATCAGAACTCAACGTTACTTTGTTGTTCTTTGAGATCAAGATTGTTTTTTCTGCAGAAATAAAGATGATTTAGTCCAAGAACAATATAGTTGAACAAAATTTGATTTGGACTGCCATTATTATTCACAGTGTTAAATTTTAAAAGAAGAAATTTATAATGTGAAAAGCCGTTCAAGTGAATGGCAGAGAAATTGTCTTAATATAGATATGGTATCACACCCTCTCAACAGGGATTATTTAAAGCAGTGCCTTAATATTACTGAAAGTCTATTATAGACTTTAAATTCACTGATGAAGAGGCAATAAAAAGACATATTTTAATAGCAGAGATTTTGTTTTACAGTCTGAGATCTAGAAAAAAAGCCTTTTAATGTCAGTGGATAATGAAAATACCGGTCACCTTTGACTGAGTTAAAATGATGTCATGACCTGGCAATTTCTATTCAGTCCTGACTTATCTATGTGGAGCACAGCTCACAATTGTTTTCATGTAAATATAATAGGAATTTTTTTAATATAATATTTTTGTTCTCTCAAGAATGACAGATGAGAAAAAGCTGTGAAAAATATCAGAGGACCATAAAAACTGGGAAACCTATATATTTTTTCCATTTATTTTTTAAAATGCAAAGTACACTAGTTAGTCAAAAAAGGTCACCTTTTGTTAAAAATACATTCAGAATTAACAAATGACTCTTAAGGAAAAAAAGAGAAGAGACATTTGGATTGTTAACACTTGCCATTTGAATATTTGGATTTATAACAATAACAGAAAGCCCAGTCTAGAAAAATAACACACTTAATTGGATTTTGAAGAGGGTACAGTTGTATAATTCAACAGTGTTCAAATATTCTCACACTACTGTGCTCTTAATTTTTTTCCATAGTGGATTTGTCAACTCAGTCATTGTTGTAATAACTCTTTTGGAATGGTACTGATTTTGCTGCAGAATGAATGAAAATAAATGCCTGGTCCCATATCTGTCGACGTGTTTAATGTATATAGGTTTCTGTAGGCATATTTCTTTATAGTAGACAATGCTTTATTTAAATTTAGAATTCTCATTGCCTCAAAATTCTCTGGTCTTATTCAGATGTACTTTATAGCCTCTTCCTGGATCAACAGGCCTGATCCAAACACAGAAACCTGTTTTTCTTCCTGCCATCTGCTCTGCTACATACACCATCATCTACAATTACTGTGCTATGCTCCAAAATAATTGCTGATGCTCAAAATCATGTTTCTGATAAAGTCTAGTATAGCTGGTTATAGGCCTGCAAAACTTTCTATAATTTGCTTCTCTCTAAAAGTGTGTGTACAGTATATGTTTGTGTGTGGGAGTTATATAAACCATGATATATTTATATGATTGTTACCCTATTAAGTAACAGAAAAATAACTCTTTAACTGTATCAAAGTAAACATTTGATGTAGAGGTACAGGAATGCCTTAATTTAGAATGTGGCCCAAAACAGGAATTTGTCAAATGTGCTTAGTTTGCACTCAATAATTCTAAACTGAAAGAATCATAATGTTTGCTCATGGGGAATGACAGCAAGCAAAATTTCATTAGTCCCCAGCATGTATGATGTATGGTATGCTTTTGTTATTTATTATTATAAATTGTAATATCTCTTTTGAGTAGAATTGAACTGCTGGTGACTTCACAAACATGCAGTTCTCTTCACAACAATGCAGAACCGGTTAGCCATTGCCTTTCCCCCCAGTTATATGGTTACATCATAGGGAAAAACTGTGCACCTAATTGTAATATTAAACGAATTAGAGTATAAAATGTTCAGTAAAAGTGAACTAGTGCATAAATTATACAATGGATTTTTATTTCTTCTTAATAAGACTTTGAGATACAGGACAGTTAACATTTTAAGATGTTTAAAGATGTCTAAACGTCTTTTCTAGAATCTACAAATCTAGTGTAAAAATTCCTTGTCCTATTTTATTGAGTGCAGAATATCAGTGTAAGATCATTTCATCAAACCTGCTCCTTTGATGATTTGAATGCAAACCTATACATTTGTCTTGACTTTGTGCTACTTACTGCAGAGTCATCCCATTTTTTTTCATTGTTATTAATGATAATAAATGTAAAAAACAAGATTGGGGAGACAATCCATATATTATATACTCCAGACTAATTTCACTGGTAATAAGTAAAATTCAGGTCTACAAGAGTTATGCCTCTTGATTATGACCAAAAATAATTAAATTGCAAATAACCATTAAAACTGAAAGCATCTTTAGAAGCTTAACTAAAGCGCCAGTACATATACTATCATTACTACCACTAGTGTTGGTAAAACCAGGCAGAGGCTTAATTATAAGCTCTAATTTTTTGGAATTTTCAAGTACTAACCACTATTTTATATACATTTCATTATTGTATTATAGATTGATGTGGTGTTCCACCTATATCACTGTTACTGATGTGACATTTATTGCTGGAACCGATTAAGTTTTTGTTTCTGTTAGAAATACCTGTTCTGTTGTCATTCAGGTGGTATTTTTGTAGCTACTGATTTGTATGGTACTATACACTGGTGGCAATTGGTAAAAGGGTACTTGTACTGAGAGTTACTATAGTGAATGGTGGATATGTAGGCCGTATAGAATTGAAACATTTGGCAAGTGCAGACAAAAGTTATTTGAAGAAGCTGTAGTGGGCTAAGAAGACTCTAACCCAGCAAGTGCCTAAGGCTGATGTATTTGTAGGTTTTAAATAAAGAAATTAGGGCAATTCAAGTTTAAAAAAAAAGCCTGAGCAATATAACTCTTCCCAAAGAAAAGCCACTGCAGTAGTTGAATATACAGCTCAAATTCAGAATACAGACGCTTCTAGGAGTCAAGAATATTTCATAGACATTGACCTACTAGTAAAGTTTTCAAAGGCATCTTGTTGCCAACTACATAACAGCACAGGTTTTTTTAGCCACAAAAATACAGGAAGATAAGATACACATTCTAACACACAACAGTTTCCCCAGTACCACAAAAAAAGGTCTTCAAAAATCTCACCAATGCAACTACTCCCACCCCAACTTAAAATAAAGAAAGAACAGAATTCAGAAAGATCTTATATGCTGCAGGTTTTCAGTGTTTGTTTTTTTTAAAAAAAAGCTCACTTACATAAGGTTTTCAACTGGAATTATTTATAAAAGAGTAAACATTGTTAATACTTATGCAGTTGGCCTCTGTCGATAGAAATATGCAGATATCTCTGTTATTAATAAAAGACGTAGGTTAGAATCATTTATAAAAGCACCTAGAGTGCATTCACTAAAACAGTGGGGTTAAGGAGCATTGAGTTTGCACTTTCTTCAGTTATTGTTTAGTAGAAGTTCCTTTTCTTGGCATTCCCCAGCTCCTAAAGTGTCCAGTTCTTTTAGAATACATCAAAGTAATTTGAAACTAAGGTATTCTGGAAGCTTAACCATAAAGCACTTTTCTTCTAACAGATTTTTCTTTTAAAATACAGACATCTCCAGAATGGTGGGAGCGTAGTCTATTACCTGACACAGCTTTATAATTTTTGTCTAGAATTCATGAACAGTATGGTTGATCCTAAAGGAAGTGATTTCAGAGAGCTCTCATCAAAGTTCTCGGGGTGTGACTTAGTATGGGTTAAGGCAAGCATATATTAAATAGCCTTTAGGGCAAACAGCTTCCTGTCTACTGACTTCAGCTTCAACATCATCTAAAGATCTTTCATCTGTATGGACTAAGAAGACATGGCTCCAGACAGAGTACGAAAGAGCCCCGAATAGCTAAAACAGATGAGATTGTTTCATAAATCAGAGGCAAGTGCAAAAAAGGGCAGAAGGTAGATAGTAGCCAGGAGATGGCACCACTGATTTTTTAAAAAAAACCTTCTGTGTAAGAACTTGGAAAATGAAAGTTGGGAGTGACTGGATCTTGTGCACTTCTTCCAGCACTAGCTAGACAGAGAGGCCCTTGTCTCTGAATGTTCTATTATATATTGAAACAGAAAAGTTAGGTCTTCTTTCATTCTTCTGCAACCTGTAGGAGGCTGTGCAAGAAGTAGATCTTTGTCCAGTCTTTCATCCCCAGGATAGATTTAGCTTGTGTCTACTTAGACCTAGGAAGAAAGAGAAAAAGAAGATAAAGACATTTTGTCACAAATATACTCCACCAGTTCCCTTTGAACAGCAGCATGAGCCTAATTCTTGGTCCTTTGCCAAAATTAACTTTAGTTCATTTCTGAATCTACTCTAAAGTTCTTGTTTAAACTATGGTTAAACAGAGTACAACAGCAAAAAAAAAAAAGCCAGACCATTTAATATCATAGAAATATTAGAACAATTCAAAGTTAATTGAAAGAGTAAACAGACATTTTGGTTTGAAAGTCCAGTTGCCTTTTCCATATGAATATCACCTGATATTTCTTATAGTGTTTCACGACATGATACGTGATATACATGTATATTATTGTATACATTATTCACCTTAATGTTTTCCTGCTAGTAGCCCCAATAGCAACAATCTGATACCTGAAGAGATGAGAGAGCGTGGCTGAAATTGTGGTTCCTTTCCATTTCATGCTTCTATTTAATAGTTGTTTGGTTTTTCTAAAGGCATTTCCCTGTTAAGGGGAGAGGGAATGATAAGAGAAGAATTTCTCTAAATCTAGTGTTTACTTCCCAATTTAGCAGCAACTCTTCCATAGGGCCTATGATGAAAGCGGCTGGAAATTCTATGTCAACACTTAAGATTTCTGACTCCATTTTAAAATCAGTGCATACCAGTTAGAGTTGTCTTAGGTTTCTTCATTTTATCTGGGCACTGTGAGTGATAAGGTGACAACTCTTGGCTGTTTCTCAATGGAACAATAGAACTGAACTGTAGAAGGGGATATGATATAAATGACATTTGTTTTGGCTCTTAGAAACATAGTTGATTATAAGCTAACAAGTTTGATACATCTAACACAGCAAAATGAGGACAGAGAAATGTGATAATAAAATGCATTAGGGCAATTGTAGCCTTTGGTACAGTCTTTGGAATTTGTGACAGCATATAGGTTTAATAATACATGCATAAATATTTTTCCCATGACCACAGATGATGGAATCACTGTAAAGTGTCTAAATCTTCATTGATCCCAGTGAGTGAATCCCAGTATGGTTTAGATGGATCACACGATCTAAACTTCCTTATCTAGAAGTTTCACTTAAAGAAGCAAATTATATGTCATTGGGTTTGTGGTTCCATATAGATGAGAGAACATGCATGGCTGAAATACTTCACACTATGACATACAATAGCTGTCAATAGTAGTGAGCAATTTTCCTATTATTATTATTATTATTATTATTATTATTATTATTATTATTATTAATTCAATTTGTATGCCGCCCCTCTCCGGAGACTCAGAGCGACCAGCATCCACTGTTCCCTCTAAGGTGTGTGGCCGCATGGCTGCGCACACAAAACCAAACTTTAGTGCAGTATTTTCAAGCCCTGTGCAGATGACCCAATTCATTTCCCCTGGCAACTGAACTTTGCCCAGCCGTTTCTAGCCCTGCTCTTCAATTCTGCAGCCTGCCTTACTTAACTCCTCCAGCTTGCAGGCAGTGGCAGTGGGAGGAGAGAGGGAGGGGGAGGAGGCTCACAAAGCCCACGGAGCTCTGCTGCTCAGTGTTGCCGACAGACAATTCCCCCAGCCTGTCTGCTGCTTCTCACCACAGACCAAGCAAGGAGGAGAAAGTAAGGGGGGGGGAAATTGAAACTTCCTGGGTTTGGTTTTGTGTGCGCGGCCACACGGCCACACACCTTAGAGGGAACAGTGGATGCTGGTCACTCTGAGTTTCCGGAGAGGGACGGCATACAAATCGGAAACTAGAGATTGTGCAGAACGCAGCTGTGCAAGCGGTCATGGGCCTTCGTAGGTACACCCATGTCTCTCCAGCACTCCGCAGGCTGCACTGGCTGCCGTTTAGTTTCCAAACACAATTTAAAGTGTTGGTTATGACCTATAAAGTCCTACATGGCATTGGACCAGATTACTTATGGAACTGCCTTCTGCCGCATAAGCCCCATCGACCGATCAGGTCTCACAGAGTCAGTCTTCCCGTCCCATCAACTAGACAATGTCGCCTGGCGGGGCCTATGGGAAGAACCTTCTCTGTGGGGGCTCCAGTACTCTGAAACAAGCTCCCCCCAGAGATTCATACCACCCCTACCTTCCTTGCCTTCCACAAGAGCCTGAAGCCCCACCTTTGCCGACAGGCCTGGGAACATTAGACATCAGCCATTGGCTGATGAATGGAATGTATGTTTGTTTGTTAGAATGAGTGACTGGTTTTTAAGAAATTGGGGTTTTAGATTAGTTAGTTTAGTTTTAAAATTGGATTTAGGATAATATGTATTGTTCTTTTATATGCCGTAAGCTGCCCCTAGTCTTCGGAGCGGGGCAGCATATAAATCCAATAAACAAACTAACCAACCAACAAACAAACTTAGAACCCAGGTATCAAACTCGCTGTATCACATTGCCTTCATGTGACATTTTACGACATTTTTCTCATTTGCGGAGCTGGGATGGGTATGGCCTGCACATGGTGCATTCAGCCTGAGGGCCACCAGTTTGACACCTGTTCTAGAAGCTCTAAAGCAGTGTTTCCCAACCTTGGCAACTTGAAGCTATTTGGACTTCAACTCCCAGAATTCCCCAGCCAGTATTCGCAAGGCACAAGGCAAGGAAGGACAAAAACTGCTAAGAATTAGAAACTATTTTAGCTGTTGAACTATCTGTACAGCTTAAACAATGTCACCATTAGTAATGCAGGTAGATCATCTCCAATTCTAACAGTCCCAAAAGACATCAGAAATTATTTGCGCAACTGGCACACCAGGCAAACTTGGGCGAACACCCCCCTCACCACAGTTGAAATATGGTGGTCTAATGTCATGGAATAGGAGACAGATAAATTTGATTAGACAATACATTGCAACAAAATACATTGCAACAAAAAGGCCAAGAAAAGGCAGTCATTGGTATGTTTGTTTTAAACCACAGTTTGTATAATTGTCATTTTAAAATCCTGGTTTGATGAATAAGAGGCAGCTGGATTATATGACAGTAACACAATTGCAGCAGCAGTGACTGAGTTTACACATGGCATTAGTCAAAATTACACATCATGTGGTGTGAATCCATCTACTGGACTACCCGCTTCTTCTCAATGTCAGTTGGCTTGTAAGAATTTGCTAGACTATGATGGTATATCCTCTGCTGCTTTATTAGAAATACTATGCTGAATTTACCAACATGTTAATGGGAAAGCTGTTTAAAAAAAGAAACAAAGCAGAGTTTGAAATGTTCTTCCTGTACTCCCGTGTTTCGGCTGCATGCTTCAAAATTTATGTTGACTCCTCCAGCCCTCCAGCTTTATGTTTAAAAAGCTCTGTGAATATAAACAGCTACTTTCTAGGAACATAAAAAGAATGGAACAATATCTCAGCTAGGAGGCTCCGTATGTTGATAGCAAGGTATACTGCCTAAAAGAAGAAATACAATTAGAATGGCTCTCAGTAGGTTTTTTTTAGATGTATGGATAGTCCTTGACTTATTCTCCATGGATTTTGCTTGTTAGGAGGTTGCAAAAAGGTGATCACATATGTTTAAGTTTAATCAGATTTGTATGCCGCCCCTCTCCGCAGACTCGGGGTGGCTCACAGCAATAGCAATACAATGTAAAACAAATCCAATATTTAAATTAATTTAAAAAAACCCACAAGTTAAAACCAATCATACACACTAGCGTACCATACATAAATTTTATAAGCCTAGGGAGAAGGAACATGTCAATTCCCCCATGCCTGACAACAGAGGTGGGTTTTAAGGAGCTTACGAAAGGCTAGGAGGGTGGGGGCAACTCTGATATCTGGGGGGAGTTGGTTCCAAAGGGTCGGGGCCGCCACAGAGAAGGCTCTTCCCCTGGGCCCCGCCAACCGACATTGTTTAGTTGACGGGACCCGGAGAAGGCCAACTCTGTGGGACCTAACTGGTCGCTGGGATTCGTGCGGCAGAAGGCGGTCCCGGAGATATTCTGGTCCAGTGCCATGAAGGGCTTTATAGGTCATAACCAACACTTTGAATTGTGACCGGAAACTGATCGGCAACCAGTGCAGACTGCGGAGTGTTGGTGTGACATGGGCGAATTTAGGAACGCCCATGATAGCTCTCGCAGCTGCATTCTGCACGATCTGAAGTTTCCGAACACTTTCCAAAGGTAGCCCCATGTAGAAAGCATTACAGTAGTCGAGCCTCGAGGTGATGAGGGCATGAGTGACTGTGAGCAGTGACTCCTGGTCCAAATAGGGCCGCAACTGGTGCACCAGGCGAACCTGCATACTGATGATACCTCACCCCATGCCCTTGGATGATCTCACCCAGAGGTTTCATGTAGATATTGAATAGTAGGGGGGAGAGGACCGACCCCTGAGGCACCCCACAAGGGAGTAACCTAGAGTTCGACCTCTGACCCCTCACTAACACTGACTGCGACCGACCAGAGAGGTAGGAAGAGAACCACTGAAGGACAGTGCCTCCCACTCCCAACCCCTCCAGCCGGCGCAGAAGGATACCATGGTCGATGGTATCGAAAGCCGCTGAGAGGTCAAGAAGCACCAGGACAGAGGATAAACCCCTGTCCCGGGCCCGACAGAGATCATCCATCAGCGCGACCAAAGCAGTTTCCGTGCTGTAGCCGGGCCTGAATCCTGACTGCTGAGGACCTAGATAATCGGCTTCTTCCAAGGACCGCTGGAGCTGGAGCGCCACCACCTTCTCAACAACCTTCCCCATAGAGGGAAGGTTGGAGACTGGTCGATAGTTGTTGAGAATGGCTGGGTCCAGGGAAGGCTTCTTGAGGAGGGGGCGCACAAGTGCCTCCTTGTAGGGATCCGGGAAGGACCCCCTCCCCAAAGAAGCGTTGACAATCTCCTGGACCGAGCTCCGTGTCACCTCCCTGCTGGCCGAAACCAGCCAGGAGGGACACGGATCCAGTAAACAGGTGGCGGAACTCACAGCTCCAATGGCCTTGTCCACTTCATCAGGTGTCACCAGATCAAACTCTTCCCAGACAGGTGGACAAGTACGTGCCCCAGTCACCTCAACTGACTCGTTGTCAGTCGACTCTGTATTCCAATTGGAGTCGAGGTCCGCTCGGATCCGAGCGATTTTATCAGCGAAAAACGTGTTAAAATCCTCGGCACTACTCTGCAAGGGCTCCCCAACTCCCCCCTGATTAAGAAGGGAGCGGGTCACCCTAAACAGAGCGGCCGGGCGGGATTCCGCTGATGCAATCAAGGCGGAATGATACGCGCATCTTGCCGCCTTGAGCGCCACTTTGTAAGTCTTAACATGTGCTCTTACAAGTGTTCCCAGGGCAGTGATGGGCTACCAAAATTTTTACCTCCATACTGTGAGTGTGGCTTATGCATTTTGTTTCAACATCTTTCACTGCAAATTGGGTGCTCTGGGGTGGAGCTCCAAATTTTGCTACCAGAACTGCGCTCCTGACCATTCCCGTAGGAGCCCATCACTGGCCCAAGGACACTGCAACTGTCATAAATATGAACCAATTGACAAGCATCTGAATTTTGATCACGTGACATCACATGAGGATGCTGCTATGATTGCAAGCATGAAAAATTGTCATAAGTCCTTTTTTAAAGTGTCGTAAGTTTGAACGATCATTTAAATGAAAGGTTGTAAATTGAGGACCAGCTGTATAACTTTTTTTTTATATGTTTTTTTATTGTTTTTTCCTTTGTACGCTTTAGTACAATGTCAAATATCTTCTATTTCCAGTACAATAAAATGCAGTATTTTTTAGTAACTCTTTTATAATCCGAGGAAAAAAAACCATAATACAAAATTATTAATTTCTCTATAAATCTTTTATCCCTTACTGCAATTTTTTAAAATCTAATCTTGTTCTCCAGCAATCACAACCATCATGTATTACCTCTCTTCATTAATGTTCCGTCAAGTACATACTGACAAATAAACAATATTTCTAATATTCTAATTAACTGGTAGGCTGTAGTGCCTCCTAATTCTCTTTACACATTTTACTTAAATCTAAAAACCGCTATAGGCTATCAAATCACAAGGATTGAAAATACTAAAAAAGAAAAAAAAGAAAAGAAAAAAGATATAACCAATTTCATACATTTTTTTTCAGTGCACCATAAATCATCTTTGTTCACTAATTCCATTTTTATAAATCTTTCAAAACCATCTCTGTTCTTATATGCCAGTTTAACTTTTTAACAACAACAACAACCAATTGTAAAACATTTTTCTGGACACATGTAATTGAAAAATGTTATGTTAAAGCCAAAGCCACAGTTTCCCAGCCACAACCATGACAGGGACATATTCTGCCATTTGTGACTCTTAGGACTACAGACAAAGAAACTTCTGAAAACATCAAGGAAAAAGAATCGCACATGATATTTAATAATCGGAAAGCAGTTTTACACAGGGGGGCAATTCCATGCTAACATTGTATATTTAAAGGAAATGGCGCAGATATATTGTTTTCAATGCCAACATCTGGGGTTCGCTAGTCCTGTGATGACAAACCTATGGCACGCATGCCACAGGTGGCACATGGAGCCATACGGAAGGGAACGTGAGACTTTTCCATGTTTCTATGAATTGTGCCACAAAGCTATTGTATTTCTCTTCCTGCTGCTTCAGTAAAGTTGACTCAGTCCCTAAATCTAGAGATGTTTGCATTATCAGAACCAAAAAATAGTCATATCCTCTTACAGAAAAAGTATAATTTATATGTTCTCCAATAACCACTGTATGGACAAGCTGAACTGAACAGTAGGAGCAGGGAATGAGGAACACTTCGTACAATGTCGTAGTATGATTGTCCATATGGAAAGCTAGTTGATTTCAGTTGAATGCCCACATTAATGTGCTGCTGTTCACAAACATTTAAAAAAACATTTCTTCCTGATGAAGCAGATTTGATTAATGGCAATCTCAAAGTTTGACCAGCCCAACACATCTGTCACCATTATATTCTACCTTTCAGTGCCTTTACACTAAGCATTGCAAAGGACAAAATGCTGCGTATTATAAAAGTAACAATTTATGGTGAATACATTGTGAACTAACATTATTCAGGTATCAAATGAACAATTTTCTTTGAATTACAACAAGTAATTTTTCTTTAATTTTTTAGTATGTCTCCAAAAACCCACTGAACAAAAATGAATGTTGATACTCACATATACATTGGTTGTAGCTGTAAATGTGATGTCTTCTGTGGGCCTTGATAGCCGTAAGAGTCAAATCCACCTATGAAATCAACTGAAAAAGGAAGGTATTTCTTTAATTGCTGACATCATTTTTGAAGATATAAGTATCATGACTGTAAAACAGATTTACACAAAGACTGTATTGGCCAGTAGCTTCTCTTCCTGTATTCAGGAAGGTGTAAATCACAGATTTATTAGTATCTATCTGTATAAAATATAAAGATATACAAATAAAAATTGTATGTATAAAACAAATTATACATTTGTTCTGATGCCAGCAAGCAGTCCCCCTAAGTGGTGTGTATAAACTGCTCATTTATTGAAGCTACAAGTACAGTAATGCAAAATCATTCCTTTGCAACTTCCAAACATTTAAACTAGTTGTGATTATTGGTATCACATATTTGCTGCCAAGCTGTGATTCCCTGAAAAAGAGATGCAAAGCAGGTAGACAATGTTTTTGAAAAAATAAATGGCTTTTAGCATTGGGAGGAGAGGAGAGAGAAATGGAAAGAGAAATAAATAAAAAACAATCATGATTGCAGTGATCCATGGGGGGAAAAACCAAAACCCACAATGAGATGATGAACCTATTAGTATACACAAAAAAAAAAAAGACATAAAAAGCATGTCGGGTTCGATTCCTCCAAAACTTTTAAACAGGTAAGATATTATCAAAAATAGGGGGTAGGGAATAGGAAAAAGAAAAAAAGAAAGAAAGAAAAAAAAGCAAAAAATCCATACATTTAGACTATTAGGTCAATAGAATAAATTAGCTTCAAAACATAAGCTGATATCACATAAACATTTTTCACATAAAATAATTTATTTTTCTCATTTCTAAAAACAAAATATATTTAGTTTGGTCTATTTCTTATCAGGGATGCCTTGGCCTGGCATCAAAGAATCCCTATATCAGTGATGGCGAACCTTTCTAGTTCACGTGCCAAAAGGGTGTATGAGCATGTGCTAGCATGCGCACCATGTGCCCACACCCTTTCCCTCACCCTATGCATGCACACCCGCCACACTGCCCCTGCATATGCATGCAATCCCCTCCATCCACAGACATGTGAATCCTGAGACGGTGAAAAAACAGCCAAACCAAAAATTCAGAAAAACAGACTTCCGTTTTGTGCTGGTTTTTTGCTAGAAAATAAGAGAAACTTCTTATCTTTCGCACTCTGGAGGCTTTAGGGAAGCTTCCTGAAGCCACGGAGTGCAAAAAACAGCACTATGGGCAAACTGGAAGTCCAGTTTCCGGACTTCTGATTTGCCCATTGGGCTGTTTTTCATACTCTGGGGCTCCAGGAAGCTCACTTGAAGCCTCATGAGTGCAAAAAAAAGCACAAGGGAGAAACCAGAAGTCCATTTTTCTGAACTTTCAGTTTGCCAATTAGGCGGGCGGTGTTTTATTTATTTATTTATTTATTTATTTATTTATTTATTTATTTATTTATTTATTTATTTATTTATTTATTTATTTATTTATTTATTTATTTATTGGATTTTGCATTCTGGAGCTTCAGGGAAGCTTCCCTGAAGCCTCTGGAGGGCAAAATGGCCTTCCCCAAGGCTAAAATTCAGCTGGCTAGCACACACGTATGGTGGATTGACATAGGGCAACGCCTCACATACCCTCCAATATGGCTCCGCCATCACGGCTCTATATGTTGATCAATATTAAAGGATGTGTAGACCATGGGTGTCACATGATGTTTTCTCATTTGTGGAGCTGGAGTGGGCATGGCCTGCACATGATACATCCAGCCTGTGGGCCACCAGTTTGATACCCCTGGTGTGGACTGAATATGGCAAACTTCTGGTCCTTCAGTTGTAGCAGAAGTTTTCAGAATTGTTGCATGTTGGCCAAATACCACAAGGAATTGAGAGCCCAGATTGCCAAGGACTATATTTTCTTTTACCCAACAGGTAAACATATTTTGTATAGTAATAGTATGGATAACCCTGTCGCATTGCAATTTATGTCACTTAATGTTTATTGTAGCAATAAAATCACTATTGTGCTAAGTTTGCACAACAGATACGCAATCTAATCACTTCCCTTAGCTTGATGGTGATTTTGCTAAATATAGCACAGAGCCATAGAATTGTGCCCAATATCCATAAACTATATTATAGTACCATGTACTCAGAACTGTTATTGTCCAACATGAAAATAAAAAAAATATTTTGGCATCTTGAACATTTTCCCAATTGTTCTTTCCACAAGGCGTTTTAGCATGGAAGTGCCTAAAAAGCTGCAAAAAGTTTCATCAGCTCCTTTCTAATAACACAGATATAAAATAAATACCAACAGATGCTCTAACTCCTAAACTGATTTATCAAAAGTGCTTTAGAGCTTTGCTTTGTATCTTGAAAAATAACATCCAATATCACTAATTAAGCTTCTTCTTTCAGCTTCTTCTTTCAGAAAAAAAGCATAAAAGTGCTAAGATATCTTCTCGCTGATATAAAACATCAAAGGCTTAGAAATACTTTTAAAAGAAGGAATTATGTTAAATCTCATGAAGCCCCAAAATCTATATGCTTATCTGGAAGTAAGCTTGATTGATGATTTCACTGAGGCTTTAGTTCTCTTTACACTAGAATGCAGCAAATATTAATCAGGAAATAGAAGATTCAGGCATGCTAGTACCTGGGTATATAAATTGCCTTTAACTACATTTCTCATACAAAAGGTGATGCATGAACATAATACAAGCACCTTCTTAACAGTTCCCCTAGATTTTCCTCGCACTGTTTCTTCCTTTTTTCAAATCGTAAAACCTTAATTATAAAAGGAAATGGAGAATAGCCCTCAATCACTAGTTTTGCTCAGCCTTTGGATGAGGTACAGAGAGACTAAGCATCCTGCTTCCAGAGATGTTGTGTCGGGGATAAAACATAATTTCTTTCTCTTACTGAGGCTTGCCTTTTTGTTCCATTAAGCATTCTCAAGCATGGTCCTGAAACTTTCTGAGTTGGTGAGTCCATTTGGAATTTTGAAAAAACGAGAGCTCTCTCACAAAATGGCTGCTTTCAGGACATGCACAAAATGGCAGTCATGGCGATATAAACAAAGGTCTGATTTAGGGATAGACCCCCTCCCCCCTCCAAATTATCTCAACTTAACTCTGTTCTTTTCCTAGTCTGGTTGAATTTCTAAGCAGAGAACTGGGATAGTCATCCAGCTCGTAAAAAAATTCAAATAAAATAAAATAGAAATCTTGCCAATACAGATGACACTAGAGAGAAAAGGTAGAGGAACAATCATGTGTCAGAGAGTCAAATGAGCACCAAAGGAATGCTCAGTAGACATTGGTATTTCTGGGTGTCACATCAGCAGTTTTTATGTCCTTTAACTACTCAGAGCTATGGGGAGTTGAGCAATATAACAACAAAACTACTACTACTACTACTACTACTACTACTACTACTACTATTCCCGTTTTAAATTATACTTGTATTAATTTGGCAGCTTACTAAAGCATCTAGATCAGTAGTTCTCAACCTTTCTAAAGCCACGACCTTTAATACAGTTCCTCATGTTGTGGTGACCCCCAACCAAAAGTCTAGCACCAATTCTCCCAACATAACTTTAAGCTGATTGGCAGGAAGGTCAGAGGGAGACCCCCACTGCAAATGCCTGATTGGTCGAATTGTAAAAATATATTCCAAGGTGCCAGAATAGAAGCTTAAGTTCTTAACACCATGGGAAATTTGTCTTTTTTCCAGGGTTTTAGGCGACCCCTGTGAAACAGTCATTCGACCCCCAAAGGGATCCCGACCCCGAGGTTGAGAACCACTGATCTAGATGATTTGAAGCAGCTTTGATTCTTAGCAGTAACATTAAATTTTACACTTGGCTAGCAACTTAACTATACAATTTTACTCTGTAACTTGTTTAAAAGTTGTATCTGAAATCCCAGGGGAATAGAATTATGCAAGCAAGGCTTCAGATTTAAACATTTAGAGCTAATATAGGTAGTCCTCACTTAATAACCACAGTTGGAGCTAGTACTCTGCCACTAGGTGATATGGACATTCAGTGAAAAATCATGTGATCTCACCTGTCTTACGACATCAGTTCCATTACTGTTGTTAAGTGAATCGCCTACAAACATTAAGCACATCACATGACTGTGGCTTACAACTTACTGCCAGCTTTTCACTGAGTGTCAAAAGCTGGTTGTGAAGCTCCTAACTGCATGATTGTGGGATACTGCAATGCTTGTAAGGACCAGACATAAAGCTACTTTTTCAGTGGGTCCCTAAGCCCAAATAGCCGCTCACAGGTCAGTTGTGAACCAAAGTCTACTTATAATTCTTAGGAGGGATGTAAGAAACCTTTCAAAATGGTACTTCGAAAAAAGTACCATTTGCTTTGCTTGGATTACTAAAGCAACTACACATTTTTCCAGGCTTGCTCAGAGGCGTCTATGCATACTTTATTTATTTATTTATTTATTAGATTTGTATGCGCCCCTCTCCAAAGACTCGGGGCGGCTAACAACAATAAAGAAGACAATGTAAACAAATCTAATATTAAAAATAATCTAAAAAATCCCAATTTAAAGAACCACTCATACATACAAGCATACCATGTATAAATTCTATAAGCCTAGGGGGAAGGGAAATTTCAATTCCCCCATGCCTGACGACAGAGGTGGGTTTTAAGGAGCTTGCGAAAGGCAAGGAGGGTGGGGGCAACTCTGATATCTGGGGGGAGCTGGTTCCAGAGGGTCGGGGCCGCCACAGAGAAGGCTCTTCTCCTGGGTCCCGCCAAATGACATTGTTTAGTCAACGGGACCCAGAGAAGGCCAACTCTGTGGGACCTAACCAGTCGCTGGGATTCGTGTGGCAGAAGGCGGTCCCGGAGATATTCTGGTCCGATGCCATGAAGGGCTTTATAGGTCATAACCAACACTTTGAATTGTGACCGGAAATTGATCGGCAACTAATGCAGACTGCGGAGTGTTGGTGTAACATGGGCATGCCTTGGGAAGCCCATGATTACTCTCGCAGCTGCATTCTGCACGATCTGAAGTTTTCAAAGCTAGCCCCATGTAGAGAGCATTACAGTAGTTGAACCTCAAGGTGATGAGGGCATGAGTGACTGTGAGCAGTGAGTCCCGGTCCAGATAGGGCCGCAACTGGTGCACCAAGCGAACCTGGGCAAACGCCCCCCTCCCCACAGCTGAAAGATGTTTCTCTAATGTGAGCTGTGGATCGAGGAGGACGCCCAAGTTGCGGACCCTCTATGAGGGGGTCAATAATCCCCCCCCCAGGGTTATGGACGGACAGATGGAATTGTCCTTGGGAGGCAGAACCCACAGCCACTCCGTCTTATCCGGGTTGAGCTTGAGTCTGTTGACACCCATCCAGATCCCAACAGCCTCCAGGCACCGGCACATCACTTCCACTGCTTCGTTGACTGGACATGTGTGACAAAGGGACTGTATGTCAACATGTGTATATGTGCAGAGCAGGGGTGGGTTCCCCCTGGTTCGGACCAGATCGCCCAAACCAGTAGTGATCTATTGGTGATGTCAGGATGGCATCATGGACTCAGTTTGGGCACCGCCATTTTTTTGGGGGGTGTAATATTTGACGAATTTTTTACTGTTTAGACGTTGTTTCCTCTGCTGCTGTTTGAAAAAGGGCCTTCCTGCTTGCCCCCGAGTTTACACTTACCTTTATTCCTTCACCCGAAGCACAGCTGATCAGCTCCTCAGCTGTGTTTCGGGCCGATTCCAGCTACTGAGCATATGCTGAAGCAAAATTGGATAAGGAAACGTGCATGCGTGCATAAACAGAGCATGCGCACATGCCCAAAATGTCACAATGCGAACCGGCCGCGAGGTAAGAAGGAATCCACCCCTGCTGCAGAGGCAGCTGTGAACAGCTTTTGAAACAGCTAAATGAACTTGAAAAAGACAGGTGCTTTGCTTGTGCTATGACTGCACTTTACAGAGCTTCTCATTCAAAGATTTAATATTTAGTGTGCAGAAAATGGAGGGATGCATGGGTGGCAGCAAGAGTCTCCTACTCCACGTGTGCAAATACTTCCCAAACAATGAAAGGAAGAAATCTGCATAGCAACTTAATCTCTGGTGACTTTCCTAGACCAGTGTTTTGGGGCAAGAGAGGACAGAAAAGAATAGCTAGTTCAGAGCCCTGTTGTTTCTCTGATCCTCTTGGATGAGAACAGCAGGAAGCCTCTATGTCTTGTAACAACAAAGAAATTGCTGGGTTGAAATGTGATTTTTCTCCCTACATTGCTCACTTTGTAATCCAGAACAGCAAGAGATAATGGGAAAAGGCCATCAGGGCATTTTAAAAATCTACCTGTCCAACCAAAACAATAAATACACCAGCTACTGTGATATAAAACCTGCAATGGTGTTAGGCAGCCAGGAAAAAGAGGAATTGTCTCCTCCCTGCCTGTATTGGGGTAGACAGAGCACGCCCAATAGATATACATACTAAGCACAACATCAATCATTGTGTGAGAAATCTATTGCAATTCCATTTGTAGGATCCAGGGGAAAAGCAATTAGTGTGTAGCTCTAGGATTCTGTGGCCTTCCATCTGGAAAAATCCCATATTAGGTTGGAGTTAAGGATTAGCTGCTTTGTGGTTAGGAGATGAATCATCCATTCCACACAGGTTAAATAAAGAAAAAGTATTGTCTGATTGCAAATATATTTCATTGGTTGCAAATGGCTATTAAAGCAATCTGTGCATTTTTAGAGAAATGCTTATTAAGCCACCCATCCTAAAACATGTATATATTATCTCAGCTACACAGAATTAACTTCTTATAATACTGGATATGTATCAGCAGATAAATGGTGAAAATGATGGAAATAAAACTGGAACTGAAGAGATAAACCCCCAAATGTAAGAAAATAAAAGACCTCAGAGGACTTATTTAGAGTGTATCTATCAATGTATTTTACTAAATTGAGTCTCTAAAAGACAAACAAATATCAAGCTGTATATTCTATTATAGGGCCCTTGTGGCTTTTGTACACTTTGCAATGAGCTATTTTAAAAGATTTTTTTAAAAAAAACCTTTTACATGGAGAAAAGGATGAATTCACATTACCAGTTCCTGTATTGATTATTTCATTTAAGAAATGTAGCCACTGCAATTTTCCCCCCACTTGATTTTAGAGCAAATGGAAACATTCTGATTGTAGTGGCTGAATTAGATGGGACGTTACATTTGTTATACCAAAAATATAATTTTTTGATCAACAAAATGTCGTGCTTAGAGCTGACTAAAAAGATGCCAAAAACATCTTTTTAAAGAAATAAATAAATAAGGAAAGCAAGCAAGCAAGCAAGCAAGCAAGCAAGCATGTTAGAAAAAAACTAAAAAGTGGATGTGTCCAATCATTGATAGTTAGGTTTGAATTTACATAGTAGCAATAATGGTGACAAAACCCCAATTTTTCTTTCCCCTTACTGTATCTGCAGATTCTGCCATCAAATCTATCTTGGAAAGGTGAGTAAGACTAGGCTCTTATAGGCACTCCAGATGGTTTACTAGCTTTCTTAGTGGCTAAAATTGTGCATATCCACTCAGGACTGGATAGATTCTACAATGGTAAATGAGACAATATCCTACATGGTAATTTGGAATTCCTTTGAGTTTGCAGCATCTAAGGAGGTCAGTAGGGCACTTAATGTGTTTTGAAGGCTCCTTTCTTTAGATGTCCTGTTTTTTTAGGGGTACCAGGCAGTACATGCATTTTTGGATGTGGGACATTGTCAATACTTCACTGGCATATAATTATATGATACAACATGATATAATAGGCAATCAATTATGGTGGCATTATGCCACTAGCACTAAAAAGCTGAGTGCCCCTTTTTGGTGAATCCCTCCATGAATCTACACGCTCTAACGCTCAGACTAAGGGCCATGGTGACACAGGAGTTAGATTGTGGCACTGCAGGCTACTTTTGCTGACTGCCGCTGCCAGAAGTTTTACAGTTCGATTCTCACTAGGCTCAAGGTTGATTCATTCTTCTAGCTTTCCAAGGTCAGTAAAATTGTTGGAGGCAATATGATTGTTGGAGGCAATATGATTGTTGGAGGCAATATGCTGATTGTTGGAGGCAATATGATTGTTGGAGGCAATATGCTGATTCTGTCAACTGCTTAGAGTGGGCTGTAAAGAATTATGAAATTGTATATAAGTGCTTTTGCTATAATTGATTACTCTTCTTCTCACCGCTTTGATTTTGGAACTGTGTAAGCTAAATTTGTTGAACTTTGGGGTGAGGGACTTTTGTGTGTGTTTAGTAAAGTGAGAATGCTTCTTCTTTGTATATTTATGTGTGCTTGGCCTGAAACAGGACAAAATCATCTAGCTATATGTTGGTATTCTGGACCAAGCCAGAGATCCTGTGGAAGCCTTGAACTGGTACCTGGAGGCTATAAGGATCTGGATAGGATTAAACACGGTCAGTTTAAGACAAAGTTGCTGTTTGTCAGTGGACGTCTAGATGGTGAAGTAACAGCAGTTTCAATATTTATTCTAAAGAGTTATGTTTCCCCAAAAAGAATTAGTTCATGATGTGAGATTCTAAGATGTCTTCGGACATTTCAATGATGAAGCTCCCACAACTTCCGAAGTTCCACTTAACTTAACTTAACTTAACTTAACAGTCTACTCATTGAGTACAGTTTGTCAGCCAGTTGTGAATCCATCTGGTGGTGAAGCTATCTATCCCACTTTTTTCTAGTTTACGAAGAAGTAGGTTGTTCATTGTTAGTTCTTTTCTTCAGAAGATGACAAACTGAACAATGCTAGATAAATGTACAGCAACAAGAGCCTATTGAAAATAGTCAGATTTTTTTCATTCCCATTTCTCTTCATATATGAAATGTGAAGAAATGCAAATTGCCCTTAATGAAGAATAATCAGAAACCTAAGCATCACTCTTTACACATAGTTTTGGATCACCAGAGCAAAATCATTCCGCCAACATTTCTAAAATGAGAGAGAGAGAGAGAGAGAGAGAGAGAGAGAGAGAGAGAGAGAGAGAGAGAGAACATATTCAGCCATTTGCTTGCTCAGACATGCATTGTTATCCTTTTATAAAATTCAGAATTTCATTGTCTCATAAAACCTGGTGGCACGAACCATCCCAAAAATAAAAATGCACATAAAGAGAATATTGAGTAAAAGATAATTTACTTGTCTATTTTGGACTTTTTAAATATTGCAAAACTTGTATTATTTGACCATATCCATTCTGTCCTATCTTTCCCCTTTTTTAAATCAAGACAAAGGAAGGTGAGGGAGATCACCAACATCAACTGTTGTGATCTTTAGATGTACAAATCCAGTCAGTCAGTATCACATAATCAAATTACACCCATGCATATATATCTGCATCAGTTAGCTTGTTTTGCTCTAGAAGAATACTGACAGTGAAAAAAACCTGTTAACAGAAGAAAACGAACACAAAGTTTTAACTAATGCAGAAAACCTGAAACAAACACTAGCTGCAGTTCCATCTAGCTTGATCCGTGAACAAATCAAATTGTGGGACTTACTTCCAAAAAGTGTATAAAGGGTTAGACTGGACTGGGTTCTTCTTTTTCTTATATACCTGTGTGCTCATTTTTGAATTTCTATTTTTCTTGTTCAGAAATTTCATCCAGCTTATCCAATGCACCTCAAAATACCAGGTACTGGAGTTGAAAGGTCTAAAAAGCCTTTAGCATGTAGCTAGTCATCATTGCAATATTGACTAGTAAGTCAGTAATCATGTACAAAACGCATGGAATGTTAAAATGAAGGAGAAAGTGGGGCAATATTACTAGCAAAAGGTATCTGAGACACCAAGGACTATTAACAAATGGGTTACAATAGCAGCCAGGTAAGCTCTGACTTGTGAAATGGAATATGAAATACAAGGAAGTAGTGGTATGGGGGGGAAAAACAAACCCATGCCAGCAAATCAAAAGACTGTTCACATTTGGTATGACATACAGAATTAGGAGATGAACAGAGTAGAAGAATGAGATGCTGTGAATTTTTGCTTCTTCTTAGGTTGCAGGATTAAAAATCGGCAAAATTGCAGAGACAGAGGAATGAATGAAGCAATTCTTCTGAGTCACTGCAGTGAGTTATAATGGTAAAATAATCAGCATATGTCAGATAGAGTTCTTGAGCTTTAAGTGGAAACAAGATTTCTCCCATTATTGGAATTTCATCCTGTCAAACGTGTATATGCAGAGGCCATCCTTTCTGTGACATTTCATATTTGTGAAATACTATTGGCAAATCCTCTGTTAATATCCATCCAGCTATTGTACCCAGGCAAGTTACAAGTCTCCGCTTTTAATTCATGAATTTTGAAAGCATATTATGATTTTAGAAAAGACCTCTCTGGATAAACTTTATAGTATATAAATAAATCTGCTCACCCCTATGGGTGGTATGTCTCTTCCTCATTCTTGGGTCCTCTACCTTGCTGTTTGAAGGGTTGAAGGTTCTGAGCATCATCTTAGCTGTTCCTGGAACTCCGCTTTTTTGGACAGAAATTATATGACTCTGGGATGCTACGGCAATCTCTCTCTATAAAAGCCAAATACCACTCACTCATCACAAAATCTCCAGAACTGTAAAGCCTACAAAGTTGAAACTTTACATGTACTGTATATTCCTCTTGGCTTCTAGGTGCTCCTTAAGAAAGGATTTTTTGAAATGATGATGAGATCAGTAATATTTCTTACACAGTATTATATTAATTAAGACACTCTGATGCTAAGGAGCTAGACACTTTACTCCTCCTCCCCACCTGAAAAGAACTCTGTTCCAACTGCCAGTTGCCTTATATTAATACACAACTATTCATTAATTTTCAAGCTTTAACTATCAATTTATGAAGTCTGATCACATACTTTTGTAGAGAAGCATGAGTATCCAGCTACTAGTCATAGTATGGAAGATCGCTTCACTCGTTAGCAACTCATTAAGTGCTGAAAAAAAAGGTGGAAGATTGCTTGCTAGCAAAGCACAGAAGATCACTTCACTGGTTAGAACCTTGTTAGGGCTGAAAAAAGGCTTCTAAAGCACAGAAGCTCAGCTGATTGCTGGAGGGAGCGGCAGTGAAAAAAACAGGCAAAGGGAAGATAGCTTAGCTAGCAAAACATGGAAGATCGCTTCACTCGTTAGCACCTTGTTAGGGCTGAAAAAAAGCTTAGTAAAAGCTACATTCAGAGTATAAGACACACCCAAATTTTCAGCCTCTTTTAGGGGGGAAAAGATGCGTCTTATACTCCAAAAATATGGTGTGTGTTTTTATGTATGTGTGTGTGTGCGTGCATACGCATGTGCGTTCTGGTTGTAAAATATCCAAATTGTGATCCCCTGACTGTGGGGACACTACAACTATCATAAGTTTGAGGACTGGTTGTAAAGTTACTTTTTCATCATATTTGTAACAACAAAAAGCCGTAAAAAAGAGCAGTCATTAACAGACGACTATTTATATCAGTCTTGGCAATACTATACCTGAGCGGGCAATTCTGAGAGTTGCCTTTCATATTTGTGTTGCAAAATGCCCACAATCAGCTAGTGAGAATGAATGAATGAATGAATAAATAGAATGAATGAATGAATGAATGAATAAATAAATAATCATTCAAGTTAAGGAAGGCTGTCTTATTGGAATTATTTGCTATTATGATGTTAACAGTTTGCTTTAAGTCACTTGTATTATTTCTGAACCTTCTTCTTACTGATTATATTCCTGGAATCCTATATATTCTAACTGGTATTTCTTAAGTTTTTTGGAAATCAGATTTCCCAATGTCCAAGGTATGCACTTGATTAAATTTTATTATATATTTTTTGGGTTTACTTAATAGACAAGATGCAGTATATTCAAGATACTATAGACCAGGACTTCAGACTACTCTGATATTCACCTGCTCACAAACAACATCTATTAGGTTTTTAGTCAACTAATAGTGTTAGCATTGACCAAATGTTTAGAAATGTCCATCTCTTACTCACAAAACCTGAAAGTCAGTGAGCAGTGAGCAGTGTAGACATTCTGAGCACTCAAAAGAACATATATTTCATTCATATAATTCAGACAGAGCACAGAGAAATATAATTTATATTTTCTCTCTCTGAAATGAAATTTCAGTTGAACCGGGGTATTTTCAGAATCATTTCCATAATAATGTTCCATTTTACATATGGCGCATTCTAAAGCTGTCCCTGAAGGATTTTCAAATTGAACGATTGCTTCAAATAAGTGGACAAGAGAAAAAAGGAGAAGAAAAAAGGCAGCTATGCCCAATCAGTGCCATTTAGAGCCAGCCCAAGCAATGAAATAAATCTCTAATGAAATAAGTTGTTAGCGGAGATTGCTGTAGACAATTTTATTAGAAGAGAAATATAGGGAGAAAACTGGTACAAATGGAGGAAAACTCCAGCAGGAAGATTAGCATTCTGAAAGGTTAAAGCAAGTATGAGTCAACAACAATTATGTCCAGATGTTCTACCTTCAGGCAATTCTTTTTCTTATGAACTTGGCTGGACAGAAGCCCCTGAAGATTTTCTATGAAATTGTTTGCGGTTGTAAGCTATATCTTGGGGTACATATGGGATTTGGAGAGAGCTCTGACTGAGTCTTACTCATAAGAAATCTTTGCAAAAGCACCAAATATTCTTTTAAACTTTCAGATTTCACGGGGAACAGATTGGCTGTTTTAGAAAAAGTTGTCCACCATTACTGCTTTTACCAAGGAACTCCTGGTATGCAATGGAGTTCCTTCCAAGTACAGTTTGAAAGGGCTGCTCTTTGTCAAATCGGAGCAGAAATAATATTTTAGATTGGGTAAATTTGGTGAGGTTCCAATAGATTTATTTTCATGGCTTCTAATAAAAAAACAGGTCTAGCAGACGATTTGCTACGGTTTTGTTAAATTCTAAGATGTGATTATTCTGGCCACCCTGTTCATAATATACAGTACAATACACTGTGTAGTGTGATTTTGGTGTGGGGTTGAATGATGTGATATAGCATAGCATAGTATATAGCATAGTATAGATCAAGTTAAGCTTTTCTCTAGAGATCAAGGCATGGGGGAACTAAGATACACTTTCCCCCTAGGCTCTCACAATTTTATGTATGGTATGTTTGTATGTATGATTGGTTTTTATATAATAGGTTTTTAACTGTTTTTTTAGTATTGGATTTTGTTGTACTGTTTTACTGCTGTTGTTAGCCGCCCTGAGTCTGCGGAGAGGGGCGGCATACAAATCCAATAAATAAATAAATAAATAAATAAATAAATAAAAGTAATATCTTTTTATTTTATAAAGTACTGTAGGGCAGGGTTTCTCTATCTTGGCCACTTGAAGATGTGGGGCTTTGAATCTAGAACTCTTGACCATCCATCCACACATCCTCAAGTCACCAAAGTTGAGAGACAGTCTTTTAAAGTATGAAATAATCAGGCTTAGAGCAGTGATTAGGTCAATGCCTGCAATGAATTCCTATAGCTGAAGACGGACATATACTGTTGTGGTTGGCTCTGGGCCAGCTCCTGCCCCAAGGACTGTGGGGGTGGATGTGGGTGAATCCTCCCAGTGTCAGAGGCCTGTTTTACTGCCGACTGCTTTGGACAGTGTTCTGTCTGGGTTCCCCCAGACGCCAACACCAACTAAAAAGAGTAGCCAGACACGCTGGTAAAAAGCAAAGTCATTTTATATCTTTGAAAACAAACACAGATAACAAAAACTGTTCTTACAAACTGGAATGCTGTGAAGCTTCACAGAAGAGTCACGACGGCCAGACAATACAACAGGCTTCTTGCTGGCACACACACCACTGTAGATAATAAAACCCACGCCTCCCCCAAGTTTTCAGCCTTCGAGGCCACAAGCCAGAATCAGAGACGCCAAGGATCGAAGCAAGGTCACAGGACTCCCAAAAGATAACTCTCCACAATACAGGAAGGGCGGCCCTGCCTTTTCAACCTTTCTGAGGAGAATCACACCCAAACCCAGCTGTTGCCTATTAGGGATGGAAGTACCTGGCTAATTGTCCCCTTCTTTGTGCTGCCCTTCTCTGCCTCATATCTATGATGGCTTGTGCGTTCTCATCTAATGACTCCAGGCTACTCGCTGGGGAGAGCTCCCCCCCGGGGGTCTCAGGCTGTTCCCCCTCCTCCTCGTCCTGACATTCCTCTTCCCCGTCTGCCTGGTCCTCCTCCTCCTCCTGTTCCTCGTCCTCCCCCTCTGAGCATGGAGCCGGCAGAGTTCCAGTCGTTCCCTGAGGAGCCTCAGACTGAATCACAACAGACAGCAAAGTATCATTGGAAGCAGGGAGTGACTGTGAAATGGGACCCTCAGAGGGGGTCATGGCAGACAGCCCATTAGGAAGCAATTCATCCTCCTCCTTATCTTCGCTGGACTCTGATGAAGAAGCATTTATTGACGTACGCAGGCAAAGGGCCATGAATAGAAAAGAGCAGCTATGTAGGTATTACAAGAGATAAGAGAGTTCACCTGTGGTTGGGTGTGGTTCAACTAATTAGCGCTGCTGTTAAATGGGCAGCGTGCCGGCCTCTCAGTGTGGAAGATTATCTGTTTGTGATAGTGGATGTGGCTTATTCTCCGGATTCTCCAAGGACTCTGTGCTTCGATATCAGGACTCTGAACTTAAATCATAGTCAAACGTGTGAGTTGGAAAACGTTTGAAGGAGAGTAGCTGTGACAACTTCACAGCTACTTGTTAATTGTTTTGTTTGTTTTTTCACTGCATTCAAGTCTGTTTGCTTTGAAGGTGAGCCCTTTGACTACCAAAGGGGTGTTTTGCTTCTATTTTTCTTTGGATAAAGACAGTATTCTTGACTTTTCACGTGTGTGTGCTTTTTCTACCTTTGCATTTAATTAGGGGCTCGTGTCAACAGCTCAGCAGAACATATACAAGGGTTTTTTTGGAGTTAATACAATATGTTACCTGTTACAGTTATTAAACTAAAGTGCCAAAAATTCTACAATTAACAAAACTCTATATACATCTAAATACATTCACATATTCCCTTTCATGGTAAGGAATGTTTTGTAAACTAAACACGTGAGCAAGAGCAAGCCAAATAAATTCAAGGCATGAGATAATGGAAGAAAACATACTTAAATCTATTCATTATCTATATAACTCACAGCAGTTCTCCATATCTTGAAAACCATCCTTTCTTCCACTATGTCCATTCATTATGTCATTATATACTTTTTCGTTCTAATTTCTTACTTCTCTCTTTCTATGGATTTCCTCAACTATCAAATCATGGTTTTCTGTCTTCTTCCTCTCAGCCCATTAAGTGTTCTCTTTATAACACATATTAAGTGTTCTATTTTATAATTTAATTTTCATTCATATTCTGCAATGTAATTTGTTCATACTGATTACTTATTTTTATATTCAGCCAATATTCATTTAGCTCCCACTCATTCTTGACCTATCTCTTCTTGTCCTATTACACACACTCTATGAATATCCTATTCCTGTATCGACTTTACTCATCTAATTCCCACTTTGATATAAAAAAGTGAGCTGAAAGCATTTACTTTTAACAAATATTCATTCCCACAACTGATGACATATATCCAACTACTTTCTCCCCAGTATTTACATGTCTTAAATTTCTCCACCGGCCTTCCCATCTTTAGTTACACTCTATGAAGGTATGAAAATATCTACTAGGGTTGATTTATGAATAACATACAATAATTCATTTCATTTTTCCTATTGCACACAACTACCTTGGTCTTGAAACATTAATTTTCAGATCTATAATTCTCATTGCAAGACATAATCTATCTAATATTCATTTAGCCAGACATATGGCACCATTTGTGTTCAACGTATATTTATTATCAACATCCTTCTAACATCATAAAAAATGTTTCTAATATATTCATTCATGCATGCATACATTCATTAAACACCCAAGAGGACATCAAACATCCTAGTTTTATTTCTTGCTCAATGTTGGACCATTCACTAAGCATTTAACTTATTCTCATTATTTTTTTTTTACTTCTGTAACATTTCTGCCTTATTTATTTAGCAGCAAAACAGTGCAAAACATTCCACAATTCAAGCCATTCTTTTTATCACATGCTTTTTAAAAATATGGATTCATTCATTCATGTATTAATTCATTCGTATAAACATAACTACAGGCAAAGTTTCTAAAACAACAAAACCCCAATTCTTTTAAAGCACTCTGAAGAATAATGTTTTATGATGCATGTGAAGAACTTGAAGGGTCATAGGAAAGCAGATCTCAGAAGTGAACTCATGCCACAAAAAAAAAGGAAAAAAGAAAGAAAGAAGGAAATAAAAAGAAAATAAAAAGAAGAAAGAATGAAAGAAAAACCTTGTAAGAGTTCCCACAAACCATTTCAAAGGACACTCGAAGCAAAACATTCATAATGATAAAGAAATACATACTCTGGTTTGCTCCAGGGAGCCAGTAGGCCAATCTTCCGCCCATCACCGGGTATTCAGCTGTAAATTTTAGCAGGCCAAAACTCAGGTGAGAGTTTGAGAAAATAGAGATGTGATTTTCTTTAATAGGTAATGTATTTTTTTAAAAAAATAATAATTAATGGTTTACTGGATACTACTTTAGAAGCATCTAAACAGTATTAGCCTGTTAAGTTGTCAAAATGCTAGTGGATGAAAAGTGTGAGAAATAAAGCAACATGCAGTGGATAGATGCATCAACCCTAATCCAACACATATATTTTAGGATGCTCCTAATCACTAGTTCATAAATTCAGATCATTTCTTACTTCAAACCATGGTTTGTTTTAGTTAAGATTCTAACTGAACCAGTTCAGGAAAGTAAAGTATATGAGTAACAGCAGCAGAATTGAAGGTAGGTTAAAAATGACTCTACCAGTTTCCAAAATTACTGATTTCAAGATTATTATTAACATAGAAACATAGAAGATTGACGGCAGAAAAAGACTTTATGGTCCGCCTAGTCTGCCCTTATACTATTTCCTGTCTTAGGATGGATCTATGTTTATCCCAGGTATGTTTAAATTCAGTTACTGTGGATTTACCAACCACGTCTGCTGGAAGTTTGTTCCAAGCATCTACTACTCTTTCCGTAAAATAATATTTTCTCATGTTACTTCTAATCTTTTCCCCAACTAACCTCAGATTGTGCCCCCTTGTTCTTGGGTTCACTTTCCTATTAAAAACACTTCTCTTCTGAACCTTATTTAATCCTTTAACATATTTAAATGTTTCGATCATGTCCCCCCTTTCCCTTCTGTCCTTCAGACTACAGTGTTCCCTCGATTTCCGCGGGGGATGCGTTCCGAGACCGCCCGCGAAAGTCGAATTTCCGCGAAGTAGAGATGCGGAAGTAAATACACCATTTTTGGCTATGGACAGTATCACAAGCCATCCCTTAACACTTTAAACCCCTAAATTACCATCTCCCATTCCCTTAGCAACCATTTACTCACCATTATTACTGTTACTCACCATTGAATAAGACACTTAGTGATCCTGATATTTATAAATATAATTATTTATTAACAATATTGTTTTTTTTGTTATTTATTTGCAAAAATTATTAGTTTGACGATGACGTATGACATCATCGGGCGGGAAAAACCGTGGTATAGGAAAAAAACTGCGAAGTATTTTTTAATTCATATTTTTTTAAAAACCATGGTACAGGCTATTCGCGAAGTTCGAACCCGCGAAAATCGAGGGAACACTGTATACAGATTGAGTTCATTAAGTCTTTCCTGATAAGTTTTATGCTTAAGACCTTCCACCATTTTTGTAGCCCATCTTTGGATCCATTCAATTTTATCAATATCTTTTTGTAGATGAGGTCTCCAGAACTGAACACAGTATTCCAAACGTGGTCTCACCAACGCTCTATACAGCGGGATCACAATCTCCCTCTTCCTGCTTGTTATACCTCTAGCTATGCAGCCAAGCATTCTACTTGCTTTCCCTACCACCCGACTGCACTGTTTACCCATTTTGAGACTGTCAGAAATCACTACCCCTAAATCCTTCTCTTCTGAAGTTTTTGTTAGCACAGAACTGCCAATACAATACTCAGATTGAGGATTCATTTTGCCCAAGTGCATTATTTTACATTTGGAAACATTAAACTGCAGTTTCCATTGCTTTGACTACTTATCTAGTAAAGCTAAATCATTTGCCATATTACAGATGCCTCCAGGAATATCAACCCTATTGCACACTTTAGAGTAATCGGCAAATAGGCAAATTTTCCCTACCAAACCTTCCCCTATGTCGCTCACAAAGATATTAAAAAGAATAGGACCCAGAACAGACCCTTGTGGTACACCGCTTGTAACCAGGCTCTGGTCAGAATACTCGCCATTAACAACAACCCTCTGATATCTACGCTTCAGCCATTTGCAAATTCACGGAACTATCTAGGGATTAAGTCCAATCTTCACTAACCTATCTATAGGGCTCTTTATGTGGAACCGTATCAAAGGCTTTGCTGAAGTCCAGATAGGCAATATCCACGGCACCACCTTCATCCAACACCTATGTAACATAGTCAAAGAAATCAATGAGATTAGTCTGACATGATTTGCCCTCAGTAAAGCTATGCTGCTTTGGGTCCAATAAGTTATTCGTTTTTAGGTGCTGATTTATCCTCTTTTTGAGTAGAGTCTCCATCATTTTAACTATAACTGATGTCAAGCTAACTGGCCTGTAGTTACTAGCTTCTTCTCTACTGCCGTTCTTGTGGATAGGCACAACACTGGCCATTCTCCAATCATCAGGAACATCTCCTGTAAAAGGGATTGGTTAAACAAATCAATCAGGGGGATAGGAATAACATATCTGAGTTCTTTAAGAACTCTGGGGTGGATGCCATCTGGATCCATTGCCTTATTTGTCTTTAATCATTCAAGTTCTTCTAAGACATTGGCCTCTGAGGTCACTGTAGCTGAATTCCTACAGCTCCAGTGTAGGGAGTCTCTTATTCAGAGACTGACAGAATATACTGTACAATTGTTTTCCCAATGGCAATTGTGATGTATATTCTTTCAGGAAGGATTCTAATGCCTAATCTTATTTGTGGCTGTCAGTTCAACTATACCAGATTCATATCTATATATGTGTTTTCTAAAGATTATAATACTTGTATATAATAAAGCAATGTGATACATTAAGAGAAAAACAATAAAATTTAGGTGTGCCAATCCATTTATTATAATATGATTTGGTAAAATATTAAACTGTTGTTATTAAACAGTATCAAATATTTATTAAACAGAATTTTAGGACAATGATGTGATACTAAATATAAATATTACTTCCCTTTGTCACTCCCTGTAGTATATCTTTATCCATAGTTATATCAACCTGAGGAGTGGTAACTATTGTTCAGAAAAGAAGGGGGCCAGATAAATGTTGAGGAAAGAGGAGCAGATAAATTAATATATAGGAAGCCTATTGACAGCTCCACTTTTAGAGTGCAATTCTATTTATTAATTGTTTTTCATTACACAATTATTGTCTTAGTAATTTCCTTAACACCAGCTTCATTACTTGGAAAGGCAGCAATCCATAGCCAATTTTCTTTTCATGTTCTGCTTGTTCACATCTAAATGCAGACCTTTTGTTCAAAATAGTTGCAATTAATAACTTCAAACAAAAGAAATACAAAATCCTTTCACACAAAGCCATTTATAATCCACTAAAATGAATTAAAATTCCCATCTTGAGCCTAACCTATTTTTTTTTTAAACTGATAATAGGAATGGATTCCCAAAAGCACTCCATGCATCTTGATAGTAACATCCTAATTTTCTTTCCTGGTTAAAGTTTTAAATAAGATTTTAGCACCCAAGGAAATTAACCTTTAAATTAATTGCACTTATAAAATGCCACCTCTGCTTTTGTCTTCAGCCTAATTACTTGCTAAAATTTAAACCAGCCTTAGTAGCTGGTTTAATAGCTATACTTTCAGTTTAGATTACTTGCAGATAGGGAGCTAACTTCTATATGTGTATCTGCTGCTATTTGTGATAACATTATAGAAACATAGAAACATAGAAGACTGACGGCAGAAAAAGACCTCATGGTCCATCTAGTCTGCCCTTATACTATTTTCTGTATTTTATATTAGGATGGATATATGTTTATCCCAGGCATGTTTAAATTCAGTTACTGTGGATTTATCTACCACGTCTGCTGGAAGGTTGTTCCAAGGATCTACTACTCTTTCAGTAAAATAATATTTTCTCATGTTGCTTTTGATCTTTCTCCCAACTAACTTCAGATTGTGTCCCCTTGTTCTTGTGTTCACTTTCCTATTAAAAACACTTCCCTCCTGAACCTTATTTAACCCTTTAACATATTTAAATGTTTCGATCATGTCCCCACTTTTCCTTCTGTCCTCCAGACTATACAGATTGAGTTCATTAAGTTTTTCCTGATACGTTTTATGCTTAAGACCTTCCGCCATTATAATGATTTTGTTCTGCCTCTACAAAGTCTGAGCTGTTAAAATCCTTATGATAGGCCAATCTGTGCTTAATATAATTCAGAGAGCAATGGGAAAACTTCCACTAACTCCATAAACATTTCTGAATTTTTGTTCATTGTTGGGAAGTTTCTTAAACACAGATAATCCACATCACTATTGTACACTGTACTGGTGTCATCATCCATAAGTAGCTGAAATGTTTACTCCATCTCTGATAAACAAAAAGAGTTTGCTTTTCAAAATAAAGAAAATGAGTTGAAGGAAACTATGGAAAATGGCTAGAATGGGAGGTTTAAGCCACAGTTATCTTCTTTAAGTTTAATTTTCTGAGAAAGGCAGCTTCCCATGTCAACTGTTCATTAAAGACAGTATCTTGAGCCAATTGATCATTTATCTAGTGCAACATTAGTTCTGCCCTTATAGTTCAAGTCGTATAAAACCACGAGCACAAAGGTCTGGGGTTAAGTGCCATTTGTACATACACAATATCTGAGATTCACAATGTTACTATGCAGTACATTGCTATGCCTGGAAGAATAATTTTTCTTTGAACATCATCTCACACCATATTACTCATTCCTCTATCAACATTTTTGGATCTGAAGCTACTTGTTCTGTTTGCGGAACAAGACGAGCAAGAACTGAAGCAAGACAGGTTAACAGAAAGCCTAAACAACTAACATTAACAACAGGGCAACTCTGGAACCGGCAACAACAACTTTCTGTCTAACAGCTCTTTATGTAGTAGCTGTCAGACAAGTCATCCAATCGCGAGGCTTCTTTCTCTCACTGAAAGGCTGTCAACAATTCAGTCAATGGGAGGGCTTCCGCATCGGCATACTTGTAGATCAGCAGCGTAGTCTTGAGGACGCAACACCATTCTAACAAGCTCTTTCTTTGAGAAATATTCTCATTCTCAGCCTCTTTTGCTGCGTAGAAATTATTAAGTTCATGGGCCTTGCAAAAGAAATCAAGATAGCTGTTCCTTGGGCCAACCTAGGGGTCCCAAGTACTGCCTCTGCTGCCACATTCTGTACCAGTTGTAGCTTCTGAATATTCTTCACAGGCAGCCCCATGTAGAACACATTGCAATACTCCAGGCATAAGGTGGCCAGGGATTGAATGTCTTAGTGCAGAGATTCCTGATCCAGGAAAGGATGGAACTGGCACACAACATGAAATTGTGAAAAGATTTTCCTTGTCACAACTGCCACCTGCTCTTCAAGAAGGAGTTGTGAGTCCAGGAGAACCCCCAAGTTGTGCACGAGTTCTATCTGTAGTATGTCCAGATCCTGAAGCTCCAAGCACCCAAAGTTCAGGGTTCAGTCGAAGCCCGTTGTTTCCTATCTTGATCCCCACAGTCTCCAGGAACAATGAGAGAGCAATGACAGCAATGACAGAAATAAAATTGGGTATCATCCACGAAATGAAGATACTTTAACTCCTAGTGATCTCACCCAGCTGTAGACGTTAAAAAAGTACCAAGCTCTGTGGCATGCTACAAAGGAATAGCTGTGAGATGGATCTCTCAGTCTCTATCAACATTGATTGGAACTGGCTTTGGAGAAAGGAACAAACCAGAGCAAGACTGCACTGCCCAGTCCTACACCCTGTAATTGGCCCGAAGCATATCATGGTTGATGGTATCAAAGGCCGCTGAGAGGTCAAGGAGATCAAGGATGGGTGCACTACCCCTATCCTGTTTTTACCCGAAATCAAGTGCAACCAATGTTATTTCTGCCCCAGAACTGGGCCTGAAATTTAATTGGAAGAGGTCAAGACAATCAATTTTATCTAGTACTCTGTGAAGCTGCCAAGCAACTTTTTTCTTTTTAATCAAATAGGAAGGTGGAAAAGTAGTCAAATATTGTCTAGGCAGGTGGAATCAAGAGATTTTTTTTTGCAGGTGACATCTACAATTTTTTAATGTGACATATCCAAGGATTTTTAAAAAAATACTAGGAATAAGTAAATATTATTAGATGATTGGGATAAATCTGACAGATACTTGCACTGATTTGAAAATTTGAAATATTCTGTGAATAGTGATTGTCAATTTGAACAGATCTTGGTTCAGTGCTTTTATGTAATATTCAACTACTCAGCAACTGTGTTAATTTGAAAGCTGCTAATCACCAAATGTGTGGATAGCTGATTCCGCACACATATTGATCTTTTGCAGTGTTTGATTTCTACTCTTATCTAGCATTCCAAGCTCATTGTTTCTGATTTTCTTCATACTCAAATCTGTCTGATATTTGTTGAAGAACTACTCTTTAAGACTCCATGAGACAATTCCAGTCAGCTTTACTGCGTGCATATTTGCTTCCTGCTCAACTGCTTGTCAAAATTAACTTTATTCTAATTAAAAAAATGTAACTCAGAGTTGAACTGTGGAATCCTTGTTGCTCTCTAGCAAACATTGCATTTCCAATTAGGTAATATCATTAGGGCAACTGAATGTGGAGTTTGCTATCAGTTTATAATAGGCTGCCCTGCTATAGGTTGCCGTAGTGTGTTATTTTCTCCTTAGTTTACAGCCCTTTGTTGGTCCTGAACATTTGATTAAAGAGGCAATCTGGATTTGAAATTTATCTATATAGATATCTAGGGGCTGGTCTAACTACTGGAAGATGATGGCTCTCCCGAGCTCCGTTTTCACCATCAGAGGCACTGCGGGCCAGCACTTCACTATTTCCAAGGCAGCCCTATGGGCTAGATCTAAGCACTCTTGGGCTGGATCTGGTGCCAGGGTTCTGAGTTTGACACCCTTGCTTTATAAACCAAACAAGAAAAGAAATATGGAAACTAAGTGATATGGGCCACAAAAGAAGATATTACAGAACAAAAAGCTCTGTATTAAATTATTTAAAAATACAGTGTTCCCTCGATTTTCGCAGAGGATGCGTTCCGAGACCGCCCGCAAAAGTCAAATTTCTGCGAAGTAGAGATGCGGAAGTAAATACACTATTTTTGGCTATGAACAGTATTACAAGCCTTCCCTTAACACTTTAAACCCCTAAATTGCAATTTTCCATTCCCTTAGCAACCATTTAGATTATTACTCACCATGTTTATTTATTAAAGTTTATTAAAAAATATTTATTAAAGGCAGACGAAAGTTTGGTGATGACATATGACATCATCGGGTGGGAAAAACCATGGTATAGGGAAAAAACCCGCAAAGTATTTTTTAATTAATATTTTTGAAAAACTGTGGTATAGACTTTTCGCGAAGTTCGAACCCGCGAAAATCGAGGGAACACTGTAATACACTTTGTCTAAATACTCCTATTTGGCAAGCTACATTTATCCTAAAGTGGAACCAGGAAGAGCTCTTTTGAAAACCTCCACTATATCTTCATCTCCACATATATTAAGGTTCAAGATGTGGTGATAAAGTCGCCATGTTAGAAAACCTGAGATCATTCTTTTTTAGCCACAAAGCCAGCTGGGTAACTTTGGGCCATCCAATTTCTCTCAGCCCTAAGAAGCATGCAAGGGTAAGCCACTTTATTAAAAAAATATTTGTAAATTTCTTCTGACCAGACAGTCACTAGGAGTAACCCCCCCCCCAACAATATGCACATTGCTGTTAATAATTTGCACATTAAAAAGTAGCTTTTTGCTATTCTTGATAGGGATTGCAGATATTGAAGTACAACAATGTGAAGAACATACAGCCGGGAAGAGCTGTTTTAGATACAGTAATATGACTTTATCTTATAAAATTCACTATGTTTACACAATTCCCTTTTTATTAGGGCACAGTAGTGACAAAAGGGAAAGCAGTCTTAGAAACTCTTCTTTTAATTTCATGTAATCTACAAATCCCAGCAGGCTGGTGTTTTACTGATGACTCTCTAGAGCTTTTTATGAAGTAACTAAATATTTAATGATTTTTTTTAAAGAACCAGAATTGTTGGGGAAGTTAACATAAAGCTTGTATTGGAGGAATCAAATTGCACAGAGTTTAAACTGATTAAATGAATATTTCAAAGTAATAAAATTACTGTGCAATTTCAAGGAAATGTACCTCTAATAAGAGTTCCAAAAATAACTATAATGTGTGGATAAGATATTCCATCATGAAAGATAAATGTTGACATTTTAGTTGCTTTAATTTGCGACTGCTAATATTTCCAGTGACAGTAGAATACAATTCTTTTATGGTATCAAATTCAGTGACTGTGAAAAATAAGGGAAACACAGATTTCCTTCCTATGTCATAGAAGTCTAAATCTATCACATTTTATTTCTAAAAAGTTTAATTTGTAGGTTTACATTCTATTTTATACCTTAGTTCATTTCCCCCATCTACTTCCCTTAGAGAAGCTCCCAAGTCTCCCATTAATTGATATTGTTTATGCCTTGGCATATGTAGCAACTGTTCCAAGAATTTCAGATATCACTGAAAATTTCCCAAGAAAAATTTGGACAGTTTATCTAAAATAATAAAATGATTATTTTAATGCCAGCGTATTTTAACTACATTGGGGACCTTACTGATTTAGAATATGAATCTGCCCAATTTACAATATTATCCAAACTAAAGATAATTTCATTCAGTTGCTACACAGTATGATATGGAATGTAAAATTATCCTCTACATTAGCTGACTGAGGCTCATTCTCATCCTTAAGATACCCAAAGTAGATTATTAAGATATCTCTGTAGGCTGAATTAGGAAGTTGTAGAGAGGGGACCATTAAAGGCATCAAATGAAATCACTTATGTATTGTTGTTCAAAGAAATACATAGAGATATGAAGTCACCAGGTGTCCAACCTACTTCTTGTTAATAAGACTTGCTACAGCTGTGCATTTTACAGGGAAATTAAGCTATCCTAAACTCTAGGTCTATTTACAAGGACACCAGTGAGATAGTGAACATGTACCTAAACAAATCTATTTCTTGATCAGATAGTTTATTGGAATATATACCATATAGAGAATGATCATTAATATCTCCCTAAGGTCTTCTGCTACACTGGCACATTTGTGGATTAGTAAAACACCTTATTTTGTACTTATATTGAATAATAAATTCAATAACAAACCCTGAAGTACATGTCAATTATGAGAGAAGAAAAAGATTTCAGGTATTCATGCATCCTGATTCCAGACTTCATGGATTTTCTTTCTTTTATGAAAGAAAACTAGGAAATAATTTTGCCCCACAACATGAAAGCCAATCCAGCCAGTTAGAACTTAATTTTCTTCTCTTGGTGAAGTCTAAGAGACTTCAGAATGCTAAATGCTATGCACATGGTTACTGAAATATTAAAAAAAACAACATTTCTATCTTCAGGGCATAAGTAGATGTCATGTTCAACATAGACTGGAGCTGAAAAATAGTCATCTCTTGTCAATTCTAACCCCATCTCCATCTCCCAACAACATTTTAAGCAGGGGTCTTCAAACTTGACAACTTTAAGACTTGGGGACTTCAACTCTCAGAATTATCCAGCCAGCAGAGCAGTAGGGAGAATTATGGGAGTTGAAGTTCACAAGTCTTAAAGTTGCCAAGTTTGAAGACCTTTGATTTTAAGTCTATTTGTCGACATTATTATATTGTCCTCAACATAAACTAGCAATAGCAATAGCATCTAGATTTGTATACTGTCCCATTGTGCATTCTCTAGATGGTTTACAATTTCAGCTTATTTCCCCCAACAATCTGGGTCCTCATTTTACCGATTACATGGATGAAAGGCTGAATCAACCTTGAACCCAGTCAGGATCAAACTGCTGGCAGTTGGCAGAGTTTGCCTGCAATGTTGCATTCTAACCACTGTGCCACCCAGGACTCCTTAAAAGGATGTTGTAACAGTTTGAGAAGTAAGATAATAAGTGTAGGAGAACATTTTTGGAATGGTGAGAATACTCAACACAGAGCTTTCACTTTCTAGAGCTCTTAGACATAATACAGTATGTACTTCTACCTTCAGAAACATTTTGTTATGTTGGCACAGATGTGACAAGAAAACTGCAAGTACATTCTTAAGGGAAAATGTACTTCTAATTTATATTTTGTGCATGTAGCTATATGTGTACCTACAATATTTGAACTGTTTGTAATGTTTGTCCATGGCCCTGATGTACAGTGAAAAAGGTAGAATGGTTTATCTTTTCTTATATCTCACTCTACTAGTCTTGTGTCCTACATCTAAATTTTCATTCTTCAATTCTTTCAGTTTCATCTTTTATTTTCCTTTGATCCTGCCTACCCCAACAAATATGCAATTCTTATGCCTGGTTTCTGCTACTTCACTGTCACTATCTTGCATTGTACTAAGTTTCATTGAACTGCATGCCCATTGCTGAAAAAATCAGACTTAATCATAGTGTATTGTGTACACATTGCGACAACACCTTCTTCGGAGCATTATATATTTAATCACTAAATTTACATGGCCACCCATTTCTATATATCTGTAAGACTAATAATTAAGTTGGAGTAAAAATAATAAGAACAAACAAAATTGGGGGGGAAACCAGGAAAAGCATAAGGTACCAGCAAAGAATACTCATAAACACTCAAACTAACCTCAAATAGCGATCACCCATACTATCAGAGCCCTAGGATTGATGGCAAAGTCAGATTTTGAGTGACTTACAAAAGGACAGCAAAAAACCAAACCAAACCAAACCAAACCAAACCAAACCAAAACAAAAAAACAGGAACAATTGTGGACATGTTGATGCTTTCACATTGTAATATATTACTGGATTTTTTAAAAAATCAAATTGAATCACAAATCCTGAATTGATTAAATGGAAGCCCCTTTTCTTAGAAACTGAAATCCAAACCAGATCTTGCCATTTCTGAATTCTGAATTGCATCATGATTCACACACACCCATGCCTATATCAAAAGGAGAACTAAAGCCACTGAACTATGAGTAATTATGTTATTCCCCTAGGTGTACTGGCATGTTGAACCAAGAAAAAGCCATATATATAGGGTATAGGTATGTAGACCTTGGCGTATTAGGGTCCTTTCCCGTGTCTGATTGATAGAAACTTGGCAATTTTTCAATGAGGTCCAACCCGTCCTCTTCCGGCTGGTGGTTTCAGCTTTGTGCTAGGATAAACAATGTGTGGTCTGAGCTGCCATCCCTCTATAAATACTGGTGGTGTGTGTGTGGATTGCTGGTTCACAAGCTCCAAGGGAGTTGGTTGACTATATTGTAACAACCTGATTAGTGGATGGGGTAACACCTTAAGTAATTGATGCATTGGTGCATTTGTTGTTTGCATCAATTACTCAAGGTCTTATCCCATCCACTAATCAGGATGTTACAACACAGCCAACCAACCCACTTGCAGCTTGTGAACCAGCAATCCACACCCACCCACCAGTATTTATAAAGGGATGGCAGCTTGGACCACACTTTGCTTGCCCTAGCATGAAGTCGAAAGCACCAGCCTGAAGATGACGAGTGGGACCTCATCAAAATATCACCAAGATTCTATCAATCTGACATGTGAAAAGACTCGAATATGCCAAGACCTACATACCTATACCCGTGAAAATCTACGAATATATATATATTATATCCCTTAATTTTCAAATTCAGCAAAAAAACCATGTGACACATACAGATAGAATTGTCGGCTATCAATAAAATTAACTGCCTTGGAAATGGCCCTGGGTTGGGCAGAGAGGCAAATAAGGAGCTGTGATGTTCCTTCAATACACCAGGGTGATTAGACACAAAAATATGTAACCCTTCGCTGGTGAAGAGCTGAAGGGATTGGATACTATAGCCTAGAGGATAATTCTCTGCCTTACAAGGCAAAGGTTGCAGGTTCAAGTCCCAGTGGGTATGGCTAGCTGATGAGGCCAAAATAAGGCTGAAATAGATCTATCCTACTCTCCCTTAATTTTCAAATTCAACAAAAAAACCCATGTGATATATATACAGTATATATATTGTCCTAGGTTTATTTATAAAAGAAGAGGCAATAGCCATCGCAATCTCCAGAATGTTTAAAGTCATTAAAAACTATTAAAATTACTAAGCTTTCGTTAGTCCTCTACTAATGTCATCAGAGTATTTAAATCCCCATTGAAGACATAGTATGTCTTAATACTCTGATGACGTTAGCAGAGAAGATCGCAATGGCTGTTGCCTCTTCATATATGTATATATATATGTTTATGTGTGTGTGTTTGTGTGTGTGTGTAACTGCACCCTCTTTAGATGTTAGTTGATTCTCTTCTATTTCATCTCTCTGCCACGAAACTGTATCTCTCCTTGCCAAATGCCACTACATATCCCATAGCCAGTTACAAGAGTTTTACATACAGGGTAAAGCATTAGTAAGGCTGTAGTTATCAGTCATAGTGAGAAACAAGCCAAGCTGTGCTAATGAAGAATGTTTGGAGGGAGAGAATTTGCACAGCTTCATTTCGGAACAAAGTAATTATTTTGTAAAGCTGCACCTTTCCCTTCTCTCCATTGGCTTCAAACACTTGGGAGCTTTTTTGGAGCTCATATGTTAGGAAAGCTTCTACACTTTAACTTATTCCTATCTTTTATAGCATGACAAAATATTCAGAATGGTATTAGGGTGGAATGGATGAGCGAGATGGGTGATATAAAAATGATTTCAACCCGCACGTAATAAACCTTTAGTACTTACAGCTGTCCTCTTCTTCGGTGATACATTTCACAACATAACAGGCGTAGATGAATCCTGCCAGCTTAAACAAAATGGGACAATATTAGATGTGCAGATAAAATCGTTAGTAGGCTTGGCAGTGAGTTGTTCCTACAAGACAAATGCTATCCTCCTTCCCACCCCGTTTTGTTAAGAAAATGACATATGTTGTGTTTAAAACAATGATGCATTTCTTGTAATAATAACCTGCATTGGATAAGTCAATTTGTAATGATTGTCTGGGTTTAGTGCAATGGTGGTTTCCCCCCCCCCTCTTAATTTATGAATATATTTTTGTCACTCAGAAATAAATAGCAATAGAACTTATGCAACATCTCATAACATCCCTCTCCAAGCAATTTACAGAGTCAGCATATTGCCATCAACAATCTGGCTCCTTCTTTAACTGACCTCGGAGGGATGGAAGGCTGAGTAAGTGGGAATCGAACTGTTGGCAGTCAGCAGAGTTAGCCTGTAATAATTCATTCTAACCACTGCGCCACCACCGCTCTTATAATGTAATAATAAATTGGTATAATTATAAGAATGCCTATAGCTGTTTCACCGAAAGCTTGCCACATAAGCAAAAGTCATGGTATGTTTATAAATGCAACAAAAATCTAGCACCAATAGAAAAGAATATATATGGATCAAGAGGATTCCATTCCTTGATGCTCTCTTGCTTGCTGGCTTGCAGACGTTTCATTACCTGACTAGTTTATATTATTATTATTATTATTATTATTATTATTATTATTATTATTATTTATTGGATTTGTATGCCGCCCCTCTCCGTAGACTCGGTGCTCTGCACTGCATCTTCAGTGCGCTGAAGATCTTACCTAGACACGTAATGACATGTTTGCAAACGATCAACTGAACAGAGAGAGCTCCAAGGATGCTACAAAAACTACTTAAACAAGAAGTCAAAGAGAAGTTTAAGATTACTAGTCTTCCATTCAGAGAAGGGCTCCCAAAATTTTTACTACCACACTGTGGGTGTAGTTTATACAGGATGCCCTGCATTTCTTTCAACTTCTTTCAGTGCAAATTGGGTGCTCAGGGGTGGAGCTCCATTTTTGTTACCCCACTGCGTGTGTCCCCCCCCCCCTATCTGGGCAGCATCCCACCCCTGCTTCCATTCCACTAGAATTCACAGCCTATTTTAAAATAAACTTATAGGTCCCGTTTACCTTAGAGCAGGGGTGTCAAACTCTATTTCATTGAGGGCCACCTCATGGTTGTGTTTGACCTTGGGGACCAGGGTGGTCATGTCCAGCTCAATGTCACTTGCGTTGGGGACGCCTATGGTGGGCTAAACGCTCTGCCAGAGAAAATGGGCTCCTGAGCTCTGGTTTTGGCTGTGACAGCCTCCTGCAAACCTCTGCGAGCAAAAATAGAGCTTGGAAGGACTCCCCATTGCCCTTTTGAGCTCTATTTTTGCTGGCAAAGGCAAGGGCTGGTCCTTTGCTGTTTCCAGGGTGGCCCCGCAGACCAGATCTAAGCACCTCACGGATCTTGCATTTTATATCCCTGCCTTAGGTAAATCTATATAACATTCAGGGTACTTCCTTGTCCCACACCTATTTTACACTAGATCTTGAACAAAGTAGCAGTATTCACCATTCCTGCCTTCAAGCTAGCTGTTAACAGAGCTGTTTAACTCTAGCATTCCAAGGCCATAAACTATTTTTTTTTAAAAAATTAAGTAAATGATATCATATTTGTCATTTGTCTGGTGGTCAGCACATTACCATCCCCCCCTGCAAAATCCATTTATTGATGTTGTATAAAATGTGAATTAAGTGTCCTCTGACATGGCAGCAACAAAGCTACTTGTTCTGTAAATCTACAGTGTAGAAGCGAAAGTAATAATCTAGGACAGTGTTTTTCAAACTTGGCAATTTTAAGATTTGCACCAAGAAAAGAAAAGAAGAATAGCTATTTATTTAAAAGAAAGAATAAAAACAAAATTACAATATTTTTCGGAGTATAAGATGCACCTTTTTATCCACCCAAAGAGGGTGAAAACTTGGGTGCGTCTTATATACCAAATGTAACCCCACCCAGCCACCCCCAAAGAGTAATTTACCTTCTTGCAGCAAACAGCAGCAGGACCTGATTGCCACAAGCCACTGATTATATGCCTCCCGACACTCAACAGATTGATTGAAGTTGCCGGCAAGCCCACGTGGTAAAATGAAAGTGAAATTAAAACTGCATAGGCAAATTGCTGCAGGGAGAGGCAACTGCTGAAACTGGCTATTTGCTTTTTGCTGCAAGGACATAAGTCAATAACTATAAATGCCTATAGAATGTTCAAATTATTAGACTTATTTTTTAAAGGTTGCTTTATTATTGTTCTATACAACTTAACAAAATGAAGAAGCTTTTTAAATTAAATGCTTGATCTGAAGAGGCCAGTGCTATTGTATCTTCTTTTTAATAGCAAAGAATACTTCCAGAAAGCCACATCAATTTTAAAGATCTGTAAAGGTATAATTTGCAATGTCCTGTTTTTGTATTAAAAAATAGTATTAAGTATTGGTATTAAGATAAGACAGCTGAGTTAAACCCTGACTTAGTCATGTTTGAAGCAGATATATATTTAAATAATTGGGAGGAGTTAGTGTGATTACATTTAAGAAATGTTTCTGGGATTAATATACAGTACTGTCATAATATACAGTTTTCCAATTCTTTGCTATTTCTATGGGTCAGGCACACATGCATAGAAATACACAGCAAACAGTGTATATCATCTGTGCTGTTTGCTGTTTGGCAAATTGCTAGGAGGCAAAGACCTTTTCCCCTTGTTTTCCTCCCCCAAAACTAAGGTGCATCTTATACTCCGAAAAATACGGTAATATATTCTGATGATAACAGTAGAATTCTAATGATGGAATTAGAAGTTGACCCACAACAAGTTTTACCAACTGTAATTTATGCACCCAACCAAAATCCACATTAAAAAAAACCCAAATGGATGATACAATAGCAAACTTGGAATATGAAAATATCTGTTTAATTGGTGATTATAATGTGATAGTTAATGTTAAAAAAGATAGAAGTAATAAAGAAAAATGAAAAAAGGAAAAATATATTACCAAAATCATTTTTTGACATGGTAACAGAATACAATTTACAGGATGCATTTAGGGAGACACATATGATGGACAACCAATACACTTTTTACTCATCTCCACATCAATCACGGTCCAGGATTGACATGGCCTGGATGACAGCTGATTTATAAAACAAAATCGATGAAATAAAAATAGGAATTAATGATTGGGAGGATCATAAGCCAATAATAATAAAATGAAAAGGGAATAAGCAGAAAAAGAGATGGTTAATGAATCAAACTATATGGTAAAGAAAAAGAAGGATGGGTTGCTGCTGGTTTGGACTGGTTCACCTGAACTGGTAGCGGAAATTTGCCCTTGCTCACCAAACTGGCAATGATGGCCGGCTGCCCACACCCCTGAACCTGTCTTCTGGTCGCTGCTCCTTGAAAGGGGCTGTCAAAGAACCTTCTGCACATGTGCAAAGGCTTCTGGGCATGTGCAGAGGGTCATTTCCCTGACGCACTTCCACCGCAATTTGAACCAATAGGTAAGGTAAGTGGAACCCACCAACTGTGTGCCTTCCGTCCCCTGTCCAATTGTCTCTCCTTATCTCATTTATCTTTTCTTCCTTTCAAATATGTTCACCTATACTTTTATATCTTTTCTTCTATTCTTTTCTTTAATTATATTACTACATATCTTTCTCTTCAATGTGTATTATGTATTGGACAAAATAAATAAATAAACAAACAAATAAACAAATAAACAAACAAACAAACAAATAAATAAATAAATAAAAATAAACTATATCATTCCCCAACTCTGATGTAAATAAAAGGAAGAGGGTTACGGGGAGACGGTCAACAAAAGCTTGACTATAAAGTTTTGCTTCATATATTACCAGGAAAATGTTATTCCTCACAACCAAGAGATTCTGTTGATCCTTCTTTCTGTGTTCAGTATTCACAAAGGTCAGAACTCAAAGCCTGGGAAGTTGTGTGATTTCAGGCACACCCATTTCTTTGTAGCAGAAACAGGTAATATTCATTAAACTTCCATCACGAGGGGTTCATACTGACAATGGTTCACAGCACCAGAGTCTTGAATGTTCAAATGAACTTTAGAGAATCAGGAGGTTGTTTTTTAAAACTCCATTTAATGGCTGAGAAGATTTCCCAAGAACAAAAAAAGACAAGCTTTCTTGCACTTCCCTTAAGATCAAGATGAGTCTTATGCCTGATCTTTTGGCACTCCATTCATGCATCAGAACGATTAGATCTGGCTGATCATTTTCAGGCGGATGGTAGGAAAAATGTATTTCTTCATAGGTCACCAGCTGAGCTCCGTAGAGCAGGAGTTCCCGACCAGCACACAAAGACTCTCTGCTGGGCTTTAGCACAGCTTGTCAAGCAGGCCTCCGAATGGAGCCAATTATAACTGTTCACTGAACCATCTCTTTTATCACAATTTCCCAGCTGGTGATCAGCCCTAGATGGGTGTTCAGTGGCTGGGCTGCCCAGCTATATACTTTCTGACCTTTGGGCCACCGGGGAGAAAATGTTTGCATCTTTCTGCTCTCTCTCTTTACACTAGCCATTGGGAAGGGTAGCAAATTAGCACAGATGTACAGAGGAAGTGGGTAGAAGAAATCCCTGAAGCAAATTGGTAGAAAAATTCTGTTAAATACGTTGAGGAATTATTTTAATTATATCTGATAGAAGATATGGGACATGCTGCACTACGTGAGACTTTCAGCAAATTTGAAATTCAATGCAATTCTTAGAATTCTATTTATGTGTATACATAGATTAAAAAAACATGAACAAAGAGGAGCGGCACCACAAGGAGGCCCCTTATATAGGGGACTCCCTGCTGCCCCTCGACCAATCGGTGCCCTGTGCACCGAGCTGACATCACTGCGGCCCCCGGTGCTGACGTGGGGCCGCAGGCTCCGTCCCAAAATGGCGGCCTCCTTCCCTCGCCCACGCCGCAAACGCCGCCGGCCCGGTAAGTCGCTGACGGCCCTTCTTAGAATTCTATTTATGTGTATACATAGATTTAAAAAACACGCGATATTATTCAACAGTTGCCTGAATCAAACTATAAAATAAAGAACTACATTACTCAAAAGGATTAATAATAAATAAATACTTTATTGCCATTATATGTATATACACAGTATAAACATACAACGAAAGTCACATGACGCTAGAGACCAGTCCCAACCCACATAAGGTTTTTAAAAATGCCCCCCCCCCAAATTTCCCACCCAAACATCTACACAACAGATCAAGTAATACTGTCCAACAGTTCACTGATGGTGACCCTTCAGTTCATTGTTAAGTGCCAGTATAACTCTGGGATAAAAACTATTCAGAAAACGTGTGGTCTGAGTTTTAATTGTTCTGAATCTTCTGCCAGAAGACAACAGTTCAAAAAGATTGTAAGCAGGATGAGAAGAGTCTCTGAGAATGTTATGCACCTTCCTAGAATAACGAGATGCGAAAATATCATCCAGAGCGGGTAGCTGGAGCCCAATGATATTCTGGAAAGTTTTAATAATTCTCTGTAGAGCTTTTTTATCCGCTACAGAGATGCTCTCATATCACCCAAGAATGCTGTACGTCAGGACACTCTCAATGATTTTGCTATAGTAGGACAACAGCAGATGCTGAGATAAATTTATCTTCCTAAACATTCAGGAATTAGGGGAGACTATAGTAGAATATTGTCATCTTTCATATTTATTCTCTTTTTGATAGCTTGATTCCTGGGATTACACAGACCCATTCATTCTTAAAGCTGCCTTCTGGAGTGCTTCTTAATTTCTCTGTCCAATTTTTCCTTTTATTTCCTGGTAGCTTCCTAGCTAACCTTCTTAGCTTTGGAGGGATCTGCAAATTTAATATTCTCTTCTGTCATTAAACAATTTGGCTGGTATCAAACATGTTTTATAGAGTATATATTTAGATGATTGTTTCCAGAAGGTGGTGCTGAAGGATTACTATTCTGCTGCAAGTCTGTTTCATTATAAAATCCCCCAGGGCTCCATTTAATCCCCCATGCTTTTTAACATCTACATGAAAGAGCTGGGAGAGGTCATTTTGGCAAATGAGCAGAGATACCATTGATATATGAGTGACATCAGACATACTTCTCTCCTTTTCATCTAACAAAGGCCATGTAGTTGGTGTTTTAAACTAGTGCTTGGGCAAGTTCAAGGATTGCATGAGAGCCAACAAAGCAGGATTTAATACATACAAAATAGAGATTGTGTGTGTGTGTGTGTGTGTGTGTGTGTGTGTGTGTGTGTAGGCTGTCCTGCAATAGTCTGAAGGAACAAGTTGAAGAGGCTCCTAGGTCAGCCACTGACATTAGAGACCCAGTTTGCTTTTGTGGTATGGAGTGTTTTTTCCCCTTCCCCACCACCATTACTTAAAGCTGATTTACCAACTGTAACCATATCTGGACAGAGGCAATTTCACAATAATTAATAATTCTGATGATTTTCTAGACTATAGACCAGGGGTCCCCAAACTCTGCAACTTTAAGACTTGTGGACTTCAACTCCCAGAATTCTCCAGCCAGCATATCTTACTGAGAAATTCTGGGAATTGAAGTCCACAAGTCTTAAAGTTGCTAAGTTTGAAGACTTCTGCTATAGACTATAGGAATGCATTGTATCTAGAGCTGAAGTTGTCGAGAAACTTTAGTTAATTCAAAATAAAATAGCTGAATGGCTCATTACAATGGGCCACTATTTATATATTAAGTCAGTATTTGATTCATCCATATTGGTTGTAAGTACATTTCCATATTCAGTTCATAGCAATGGTTTTTATTTTTAAAGCATTAAGTTACTTAGGACCAGTGATGGGCTACCAAAATGTTTACTACCACACTATGGGCGTGGCTTATGCATTTTGTTTCAACATCTTTCAGTGCAAATTGGGTGCTCTGGGGTGGAGCTCCAAAATTTGCTACCGGAACTGCGTTCCTGACCGTTCCCGTAGGAGCCCATTACTGCCTAGGACCATGTTAGATGATCTTCTAATGAGGCCTTTCTCCTTATTTCTCCTAAAGAGGTGGGTTAGTGCTCTACAGAGGGGAAAACCTTTTGTGATGATATTCCACTTATGGAATTTCCTACCCTAGAAACTTGACTGATGCCCATATTAGAATAATTTCAGATTTTTAAATGCCTTCCGACTGTATTTTAATTTGCGTTATTTTATGTTTTGAATTATCACCTTGTTGTTGCTTAATTTGCATAGAGTTTTCATTTTTTATTTAGTCTGGTTTTATTGCATATGCTTTGACTGAAATTATGTCTTTGGGTATATTTTATTGTAAACTGCCCAAAGAGTTTAAATAAAAATTTAATAAAAGCTTGCCTTATCTAAAGTATGCACCATTTGAATTTTACGAGTGTACACATAGGTGGAGAAAATATACTAGTTATCCATCTGCTGTCTATGTTAATATTACAAAGGACTGGCATGAAATCAGTTTTGAGGCATGAAATGCAATGGCATGCTTCTGGCAAAGCAGCCCATTTGTCTAATTTAACTTTTAGTAAGATCCTTTAATACCAGGCTAATTACAAACATATTTTTCACTATTAAGATGTTTAGCAGATGGTGGCCAATGAAGAGATATATTGGGAAACTCGCCCAAACTGGCAACAGATGATGTACTTTCAAAAGTAGTGGCTGTGGGCTAAGACACAAAGTGCTAGGATGCCTTGGAAAATGGTGTCATGTCAAGCCAATGATTGTTGTTTGCACAGTCTCAAAAGTCTCCCAGAATTAATAGATGTTAATTCTAAATTTATTTGATAGAGATGGCTTTGATCTAAATAACCATGAATGGCAGTGTACTGTTTACTTGTATTAAACCTTACAAAAGCTAGGGATTTTGATATTGTTTGGCATATCTTATGGACTCCTCTGGATCCATTGTTTTGGAGGCTGAAGTAAAGATCTTAACGAGTTGTTGGCCTGAAGTTCAAGAGGCAACAGGCTGTTAGTCACAGGAGTGATGGGTCTAACTCAACCCAGTTGGCAGTTGATTCTGGTGACCAGGACTTTGAGGGAAAGGCCATTAACACAGCCAGGAACTGCCTACATAACAGTGAATTTCAGATACTGTATTCCCTCTACTGGAAACTGCATCCCTGCTTCTATATTTCTGTGACTCTAAAACCCTGTTCCAAGTATTGCCTCTTTGCCCTATGATCAAATGTTTGCTTTTCAGACTGACTCAACCTATGTACTTATCTTGAACTTGGCTTTCCTGTCTCTAACTATGACTATAACTTGACTATGTTGGAGTGCTAGGCATAATTACAAGGCAAGCAAACTCTTCAAATCTTGCTGCTCTCTAAATAAATAGCCAGCCTTTGTCTCTGACTCAAGATTTATAACCTGCTGATAAAATAATAATTATTTATATAGCTCTAGTGCTCTCCTGTGTCTGCGTTCAAACAATTGCTGGTTCCTATTTTAAGATGTAATTGAAGAATTTCTAATAAAAGTCTTGATTTTTAAAAAAATCCTGTCTGCTCTAGTGTTTTGAACCAGTCTTGATTAGGCTGTTTAAAGCTCTTGATTTATTGGCTTAAAAGAAAGTCAGAAAACATACCCTTACAAGCTTATCGCTTGGATTTCCCCCTATCGCCCCCAAAATATCATTTAGATCAGGAGTATCAAACCTTTTGGCTTGCCTGGGATGCACTAAGGGAAGAGGAAATTTTTGGGTTGCATGTAAAATATATAACATAACACAGCTCCTTCCAAAGATTCACACTGCCCCCACCCTCCTCGCCTTTCGCAAGAGTCCTAAGACTCATTTATATCACCAAGCATGGGGCAATTAGATCAACCCCCAACCCCCATTGATGTGTGGTTGTGAATGAATTGGATGACTGATTTTAATATATATGGGATTTTAGTAGTAATTTTTAATTAACTAGATTTGTTGTTATATTGGGTTTTTTTGTATCTTGTGAGCCTCTCCGAGTCTTCGAAGAAGGGCGGCATACAAATCAAATAAATAATAACAACAACAACAACAACAACAACAACAACGATGATGATGTATATAAATAACAAATTTCTTTTATTTGGGGGTGGTAGTATCTTGTGATGCCAGATAGTAGCTGCCCATGAGTTGGATATGCATGATTTAGAACAGTGTTTCTCAATTATTTTCTATTATGACCACCCCCCTGGAAGAAGTAAACATTTCGCGCCCCTCCCTACTCTCCACCGGGATGATTGTTTGCAATATTCAGCACGTTTTCACTGAAAAAACTCAAGCGGCTTATCAGTGTGATTGGGATGTAATATGTTTAAGTGACATCTTAATTTATTTGGCTTTATGCTGTCTTACTCCCTGCGGCAAAAAAAGCACATTCCCTGGGGTCACGCCCCTTGATATCGCTGTGTGCCCCCCCAGGGGGCCCCAACCCATTATGTGAAAAACACTGATTTAGAACAAGGTGGTTGGAAGAATAGAGAGTGAAACAAAAATGACATAAACTTTCTCCGGAACCGCCTGCTACCACACGAATCTCAGCGACCGATAAGGTCCCACAGAGTTGGCCTTCTCCGGGTCCCGTTGACTAAACAATGTCGTCTGGCGGGCCCCAGGGGAAGAGCCTTCTCTGTGGTGGCCCCGGCCCTCTGGAATCAACTCCCCCCAGAGATTAGAACTGCCCCCACTCTTCTTGTCTTTCGTAAACTACACAAGACCCACCTATACTGCCAGGCATGGGGGATTTGAGACACCTTTCCCCCAGGCTCTTTATATTTTATGTTTGGTATGTATGTGTTGTCTGGTTTTAATATGATAGGGTTTTATATATTTCTTTTTAATATTAGATTTGTTTCATTATAATACTGTTTTTTTATCATTGTTGTGAGCCGCCCTGAGTCTTCGGAGAGGGTCGGCATACAAATCTAATAAATAATAATAATAAAATAATAATAATAAACTTTCTCATAAAGTTGTAACATAGTTTAGCTGATTGGGATGTAAAAGGTCTGAGGACCATCAAAGTGAAGTGATAGGGCAGTTTTCCCTCCTCATCCTAATTTCTTATGTACATTTAAGATTGTCAGGATTTTAAGATTATGTGTCTAGCTCTAGAGGCACAAACCCCAGAACCATGAAAAGAAATGAATACTATATTGGGAGTCATTTGGAAGAATGCTAGGAGTTTTATTTTCAGATAATATTTTACACAGGAGATCATTTAAACACAGTATGTCCCATCTGTAAGATGGCATTTCCCTATTTTAGAATGGTACCATTTCATTCCTATTATAACTACAGTGATACCTCATCTTACAAGCGCCTCGTCATACAAACTTTTCGAGATACAAACCCGGGGTTTAAGATTTTTTTGCCTCTTCTTACAAACTATTTTCACCTTACAAACCCACTGCCGCCGCTGGGATGGTCCGCCTCCGGACTTCCGTTGCCAGCGAAGCACCCATTTTTGTGCTGCTGGGATTCCCCTGAGGCTCCCCTCCATGGGAAACCCCACCTCCGGACTTCTGTGTTTTTGTGATGCTGCAAGGGAATCCCAGTAGGGGATTCCTAGCAGTGCAAAAACGGGCGCTTCGCTGGCAATGGAAGTCCGGAGGTGGGGTTTCCCAGCAAGGGGAGCCTCAGTGAAATCGCAGCATCGCAAAAACACAGAGGTCAGGAGGTGGTGTTTCGAGGATTTCGGTGTTTTTGCGATGCTGCGATTTCACTGATGCTCCCTTCGCTGGGAAACCCCAACTCCGGACTTCTGTTGCCAGCGAAGCGCTCATTTTTGCGATGCTGGGATTCCCCTGCTGGGATTTCCCTGCAGCATCGCAAAAACACAGAAGTCCGGAGGTGGGGTTTCCCATGGAGGGGAGCCTCAGGGGAATCCCAGCAGTGCAAAAATGGGTGCTTCGGCTGACAAAAGGGGTGGATTTTGGGCTTGCACGCATTAATCGCTTTTCCATTGATTCCTATGGGAAACATTGTTTCGTCTTACAAACTTTTCACCTTAAGAACCTCGTCCTGGAACCAATTAAGTTTGTAAGACAAGGTATCACTGTATTTTACCGTGTTTCCCCGATAGTAAGGCAGTGTCTTACTATCTTTTTACCCCCAAAAGCCCCACTGTGTCTTACTTTGGGGGTATGTCTTACATCTCCCCGCGCGCCTTCGCCTTCCAAGCTCCCCGCACGCATTGCTTCCAAGCTCCCCGCGCGCCTTCGCATTCTCCCCGCGCGCCTTCGCCTTCCAAGCTCCCCGCGCGCATTGCTTCCAAGCTCCCCGCGCGCCTTCGCTCGCCTTCGCTCGCCACCGCCTCTTCCCCTGCCGAAGCTCAGCTGCAAGCGGCCAGCGAGGCCGATCGGATCCGAGGCGAGCGGCCGGAGCTGCGCCCTCCTTCGCCCGCCTCCTTTCCGCTCGCCTCGGAGCCGAGCGGCCTCGCTGGCCGCTTGCAGCTGAGCCTCGGCAGGGGAAGAGGCGGTGGCGCCGCGGCGAGCGAAGGCGAGGGGCTCAGCTGCAAGCGGCCAGCGAGGCCGCTCGGCTCCGAGGCGAGCGGAAAGGAGGCGGGCGAAGGAGGGCGCAGCTCCGGCCGCTCGCCTCGGATCCGATCGGCCTCGCTGGCCGCTTGCAGCTGAGCTTCGGCAGGGGAAGAGGCGGTGGCGAGCGAAGGCGAGCGAAGGCGCGCGGGGAGCTTGGAAGCAATGCGCGCGGGGAGCTTGGAAGGCGAAGGCGCGCGGGGAGAATGCGAAGGCGCGCGGGGAGCTTGGAAGCAATGCGCGCGGGGAGCTTGGAAGGCGAAGGCGCGCGGGGAGAATGCGAAGGCGCGCGGGGAGCTTGGAAGGCGAGCGAAGCTGCAAGCGGCCTCGCTGGCCGCTTGCAGCTGAGCTTCGGCAGGGGAAGAGGCGGTGGAAGAGGCCGCGGCGAGCGAAGGCGAGGGGCGCGCGGGGAGCTTGGAAGCAATGTCATCGGCCCCCCCCCCGCAATACCGTTTATACCGTGTTTCCCCGAAAGTAAGACATATGTCTTACTTTCGGGGTATGGCTTATATAAGCCGACCCCCCTGAAACCCCCCATATGTCTTACAATCGGGGGGGTCTTACTATCGGGGAAACACGGTAATAGGCAGCAGCTATATCAATTGTTTGCCATTCTATGTAAACAACAAATATTTATTTTTGACCTTTTGGTTCTCAGTTTGTTAAACATAAAATTCTTGTTTTTCTGGAGAGTCAAATTTCACAATGCATTATCTACATACAATTTTTGCTTATATTTTTCTCGTAATTGCAGCAGTAGGATATTAGTTAGAATGGGAACATAATGCTTTTCAAAATTCTTCCTTGCTTCATGGTGTTTTCCTGCTGAAAATTCTTCTACAAATGATAAACATGGAGGAGCTAACAGAATGGGTATAAATTTGAAACCCCCTGTTTCAAGATCTCTGCCCAAAGCTGTTTTTTTAAATTATATATAGAGTATACAAACAAACTAACCAGAGAATTCCCCTGTATTTGATCCTGGAGTTATCTTAATGCCTAAGCATCAAACAAGGCAAAAATGAACATGCCGGCTTGCTGAATAAAATTACAAGAAAACAATGTTATTTTTCATGAAGAAATTAGCATTTCAGAGATCAGTTCCCAGGTGAAAAGTTGCAAGTTTACCAAATACAGATTTGCTTTTTGTTTTCAGATAGCATTTTTGGCATATACATGTAACATTATTAAGTAAGACAAGAAGAGAATAAAGTTAGACATGAAGCAATGTGGAACCTTGTTGTAGTTTTCATCATTGCAACATATCATCTCTGCCATATTCTACTATTCTTTTTACATGGCTTAAGGAAGGATGATTTTGTTCTATACAGTATTCTCTTTATCACTGTTAACCACTGAATCAAAAGTGTTTCTATTCAAAGATTTCTCACTTTCTGTAAAATTGAATAAGTTATTAACACTCACTTCCTTGGTGCATCATAGGAAACTTATGAAAACTAAAAACCTACAATTCAGAAAATTAGCACTTCATGTGATTGTGATTCTACTCCAAGGATATTGCTCCATAGCCAAATGCAACATGGGTTTATCACAATTATGACTTACTATTTTAGCAAAAAAAAAGGAAAGATGCAATGAAGGCACTAAATAGATGGGAATGCTTTTCCTCTTGGAACCAATTTTCATAATGGAAAATAGACTTTTGTGGAAGAACATCAAAAACATTTGTCCGGTATTGTTAATATGTAAATTAATTCTTACATAAATTTCTGTATCTGCAGGATTTGTTTCCACTGAAGTGTGGATTGTCTCCTCTAACATTACCTTACACAAATTCTTTCTCTGTAATAAATGGTTCAAGTGCAGCAACAGGCACTCTGTTGATTTTCTCAGAGGAGGTGATTAAGGATGGTTTGAAATCAAGCAGCACAAAGTGGCTCTGTTTGTCTGATGCATGGTCCGGCCATTCTCTCTTTGATCTTTTAAAACCATCTTAGCTTCTGTACAAAAAGGAAAGGTTGACATCTTCTCTATTTCTTGTATTTTCTTTTTTATTCACCCCTCTTTTCAGATTGTGTTGTGGTTAGCTCTGGCCTAGCTCCTGCCCCAAGGACTGTGGATGTGGGGGAGACATCCACATGCTGCAGGCCTGTTTTGCCCCTGGTGGAATCTGCTGATGAAGGCTCCTCTGACCAAGAAGACATGAGTGACAGGCAGGAGGAGAGTGTGGCAGACAGCTCAGAAGGAGATCAATTATCTAGCTCCTCCTTGGATTCAGAACAAGATTTAATGATACAGCCAAACATGCGGAGAGCAATGCATAGGCAACAACAACTGAGAGACTATTATCAAAGAAAATGAGGTCACCTGTGGTTGGGTGGGGCTGTGGTAATTAGTGAGGCTGCTATAAATAGCAGCCTGTGGGTTTGGCCATTGTGGAGGATTATCTGATCATTGTATTTCGTGACTGCTTTACTGACTTTGACCTTTTGTGTGCTGATTTTCCCCTGCTTTGAAACTAAACCAGAGCAAAGTGTGTTTCACTTTGTGAAAGAAGAAGGACTGTGAATTGCCTCACAGCTGCAAGCTAAGTATCACAGGACTGATAAGGGACTTGTACAAATTACCAGTTTGTTTGGAGACGAGTGCTCTTTGCTATACCAAAAGAGGGCTTGGTTTAAGTGACTTTTGATTATAAAGAACATTGTTTTGAATTTTCAAATGTGTGTGTGTCTGAAATTTGTACCTGTGAATTTTTGGGAGAAGTCTACCAGAATTCCCAACAGAACATATTGGTGGGATGATTGGGGTCAACCTCACTACAGGCAGATTGGTGGAAGCACTTAGATGCTTCTTGCAATTTACAGATCCCTTATTTTTGTAAGAACTCTCCATGGCAGTGATGGTGAACCAATGGCATGGGTGCCACACAGGTGGCACGAGGAGCGATATCGGCTGGCATGTGAGCCGTTGCCCTAGCTCAGCTCCAATATGCATGTTTGTGCCGTCCAGCTGTTTTTTGGCTCACACAGAGGCTCTGGGAGGGCGTTTTTGGCTTCCAGAGAGCCTCCAGCGGGATGGGGGAGGGCATTTTTACCCTTCCCCGGTTCCTGGGAAGCCTACTGGGCCCATCAGAAGTTGGGAAACAAGCCGTTTCCTGCCTCATAGAGCCTCGGGGGGGGGGGAATGTTTTTGCCCTCCCCAGGCATTGAATTATGCTTATGGGTACTCACACGTGTGTGATAGTGCGCACCCATGGTCTTTCGGCATCTGAGGGAAAAAAGGTTCACCATCACTGCTCAATGGGATTGTCTCAGTCTTAGAAGGCAATAGAATCAACTCATTTCACAGAAAGTAGTTTACCTATGATGGGAGAATTTGATGGAGAAGTTGCTTTATCTCAGACAAGTCCAAATCTGTTTAGGCCTAAACATAACCCTTTTGGGTAAATTGTGTGAATTATTAGTTTGATTTAAAAAGTTTGTTTAAGAGGACTGGTATATATCATGCATCTATTCTCTTTTCCCTGAAAATGAGTATTTCAGTAGAGTACTGTAGACCTTCAAATGAATTTCAACATGATAAGTTTTGAGGGACCTTTCAGAATTTAATGAAAAAAATGGTACCACTAAAAAGGAGATAATGAGCCTTTGGGGGATGGTGCAGTGAAAGACCCTAGCTTTTCCTTACCGAATTACCCTCAAGGTAGAAACGCTGCCATGGAAACATTTCTTATTTTGAGAGATTCTCTAAAACCTCTTTTCCTCTTGTAGAGACTGTAATGATTAGAAGCAATGGAGTAGAGCATTCTGCCAAGATTTAATCTATATCTTCCCAGTTTTAAGAGTATCCAGATTTATTGAAAGAAAGGCTTGGTTAGTTATGTCTAAGGTAGAGAAGTAGAACGAGCAATTCTATTCAGATGCACCAAACAAATGATCTTCTCCCCTGTTTCTCATCCACTCACCCCAATATGCTTCTCCTTCATATCCCATTAAGACAGAAATGTGTACCTTGATTGAAATGAAGAGCCTAAAATACGAAACACCTTCCCGTAGATCTGGACTTTGTAATGTGAGGCCTATTTCTTGCATGCAAATTTCTTCACCCAACTCAATCATGGCATGAAGCTTCAGCATATTATTTTATCCCCTGGTTTCAGCATATTATTTTATCCCCTGGGCTTAAAAAATTATTCTGAGAGTCTAATATGAAAGAGTTTGCAAGCCAGAAAGAGCTGGGAACGTCATTAGCATGTGGAAAGATAGTCTGAGCAAGTAGAGCAATGGAAAAAACCTTGCAAAAACCTAGGGCTTGGAAAACATTCTTCATTGCAGAGAGTAACAATGAAAGAGTTTGAAAGTGGGTAAGAGCTGGGAACATCATTAGTACCTGGTTAGGGCTGGAGAGAAACATCAGCCTAATTATCAGCCTCTTTTGGGAGGAAAAAGGTGCGTCTCATACACTGAAAAATATGGTAGTTTAACAAGATCCTGTTATAATTTATATACCATAAAGCTTATTTGTATAACAAAAAGGCTTGATTTTTCCCACGTATTTTTATACAGCAGGTTCAGCCATTAAAAAAATAGGAAAAAAAGAAGAGGAAGGAACACAGAAATAATGAAAGAAAATCCTCTGTTCCCAGTTAGAAGAATTGAGGAAAGCTACAAACAGGGAGAGGTAGGGGAGCTCTGCAAAATCTGAGCAGGAAGACTCAAACAGAGATTTGATAGTCATGAGTAGGCTGCACAGAGTTTGGACAGGCTGCGAGTATCCATTGCTGGGAAATTGGGAAGGAGTAGTAAGATCTGTATGGAGTATTGGCAGGAACAGCAAAGAAAGGGGCATGGCATAAGTGCACCATTGTGCCTACTATCCCTGTCCTACTGTCCTATTGCCTAATTTACCTATACCTACTTTGCTAATGTTTGTGTTTATACCAATACCTACTATCTTGTACATGTTTGACAAATAAATAAATAAAAATAAAGTAAATAAAATAAAAGCATTTGTAGTATAGCATAGTGACTTTTTATGTTGCCACCCCAGTCCTGTAGGAGTAAGGGATTAGAGCAGTTCCGCATCTTTTGGGATTGAACAAGGCCATTAAACCTTGTTGTGCCAGGAAATCTTTCGAGACTGAAAAGGATAGGTCCACCTGAATTTTGAGATTGTTTATAGTGGCAGCGTTTCCTCACTGGGACAGATTTCACAGTTATGAAGCATGGCTGTTAGGGATTCTTTTTGTTATGAATAGGGAGTATATTTTGCTTAGAATTGAAGCAATTGTCCTTGTAATTTGTAACTTGAAGCAATTTATAAACCAGAATTGAATAAGAAGAAAAACAACAATACCACCAACAACAAATGTTCAGTTAAATGCATTGAAAGTAACGATGTATGATTTTCAGGTTGCGCTTATGACTAGTGTTGGGCGAACCCAACGAAGTTCGGGTTTGGCGAACTCACCCGAACTTTGCCGTGAAGTTCGGGTGAGTTCGCCGAACCGAAACCCGAACCTTTGCTTGCAGCAAGCCGCTGCGGTGTCCTTTTCTGTAAAAATAAACAAGGAGGTAGGCAATTCCCCACCTCCTTTTGCTTCCTTTTATTTTTACAGAAAAGGATGCCGCAACGGTGCTGCAAGCAAAAGGAGGTGGGAAATCCCACGAAGGGATTCTGGGGGCGGGGCTTTGATGTCACAGAGACTCCTTCCTCCCTGTTTTGGCCGACCAGGAAGTAGTCTCTGTGATGTCAAAGCCCTGCCCCCGGAATCCCTTTGTAGGAGTTCCCACCTCCTTTTGCTTGCAGCGCCACAAGCAAAAGGAGGTGGGAAATCCCACGATGGGATTCCCCACTCTCCTCCCAGGCGTCGGCGTTTCGCGGTGTTTGGCCGAACCCAAAGGGTTCGGGTTTGGCATGCCGAACACTACAAAGTTTGGCACGAATCCGAACTTTGCAGGTTTGGTTCGCCCAACATTACTTATGACATAAATTGTATGCAACTAAGGGCTGCTTTAACTTTAGAAAGCATCAAACTCCTATGTGTGAATCAAACAACAGCCAATAACTAGTTCTCTTGTTTATATAATAAACTAAATATATAATGGTGTAAAATTTGGGATCTTTACAACCTTGAAGGCTGGATTCTGTCCCATACAATTCTATCGTAGTGAACAGAACAAGTAGCAAAGGGCAGCAATTGCAGACTGAGATTCTATGTATGCAAAATCATAGTCACAATTATTGTACAAATAATTTTAAAAATGATGGAAAATCTGAAGATAGATATATTGATACAGATAGACAAATAATAGATATATAGACAGACAGACAGACAGACAGATAGACAAACAGACAGAATGTTAAGAGTTTTCTTGAATGTAGATGTCAGTTACACATATAGTTACCAAAGTCACTAACTTCTGAGATAATACTAAAATAAAAATCAAATTCTGTCTGTTCCCTCTCTTTATGAAAACAAATTGTTTTCATACACTAACAATACAATCTGAGTTGGCGAGGAAGAAGCAGGTTATATAGAAAAGCACATAACTCTTATATATGCTTTTATTTCCTGTTAATGTTCAAACACTCAACTGATGATCAAAAGCAGATAACTTGATTGTAAGATAATATATATAAAAACAGGGAGGCAAGAAGAGAACCTGGGTAAATTGAAGGAGGTTAGTTGAAGGAGGCGAAGAAAAAGATGCTGTGGAAAATAGAGATGAAATACAATGAGAATCTAGACCTCAAATGGCTGGCCCCTATTGAGAAATGTTTTATTTCTTTTAAGAAGAGCTCCTTCAGGCTACTTAAAAGGTAAAGGAAAAAGCATAGACAAGCTTGCGGACGGAAAATAAAATACAAAATCAGAACTCTACAAAAGTGTTTCATAATTTTAAGCTTCAGTATACACGAAGGCTTCTTCAGAATCATTACCTGGCCAGGCACATCCTGCACACACAATGAGTTTGCAATATCTTGTCAATGCAATACTAAAATAAAAGATAATTAAATCATAGGAGACTGGAATGCTAAAGTTGGAATCAAACTAGCATCTAGTATAATGAAAAAAATGTCCTTCGGGTATGAAATGAAGTAGGAAACAGATCTGCCAAAAAACACACGGTGTACAGAAAATATTTTCTTCAAACAATCTAAAAGATGGCATTACACAAAGGCATCACTAAATGGACAACATCACTAGATGTACAACATTAAAATCAAATTGGCTATGCACTCTGTAAGTAGTGATGGGCGAACCCAACGGTGTTCGGGTTCGGCAAGTTCAGATGAACTTTACGCAAAATTCGGCTGAACCCTAACTGAACCCGAACCTGAATGGGGAATCCCTCTCACGAAGAGATTCCGGGGGTGGAGCTTTGACGTCGCCGGCAGGTTGCTAAGGACGCCAAGGTGATCACTTCCTGGATTCCATGGAATCCAGGAAGTGATCACCGTGGCGTCCTTAGCAACCTGCCGGCGACGTCAAAGCTCCAAACGCCGAATACGACCCCGAACTTTGCCCGAACTTTGAAAAAATGTTGGGCTCGTGTACAGCATACTGAACACCGCAAAATTTGGTACAGACCCGAATTGTGCGGGTTCGGTTCGGCCATCACTATCTGTAAGCAATCACAAGATTTGGTACTGATTGCAGCTCAGAATATCAGCTCTTTCTTGAAAAAAATTACAGCTTCAGTTAAATAATTAAATAACAATCAGATATGGTTTAACCAATATCTCATTCAGGTACATAACAGATCTTATGGATTAAAGCTGAAAAATGGAATCCCTAAGTGAGGATTGTAATTCATAATATACATAAAGAACCTTTAGTTGTATGGACAATATTAAGATCTAAATATACTACGTAAATGAGAAAATTATGGGTTGTAATGTCTAATTTAAAAAAACATTTCCATGTTAAATTTACTTTATGGAAAGACTGGACTTTTAAAATTGGGAGAAAATTTGTGATATAGAAAAATTAGATGAAATGGGGATGTTGGCCTTGACCCATAAGATAGATGAAGATGAACATTTAACAACATTTTTTAAGAACATTGTTTGGACCAGCAGCATTTCCAGTTTCAGAGACACCTGAGAAACTAGAATAACTTGTTAAAAACTTTAAAACTAAAAAAGCTAATATTAGTTTTTATAAATATTTGTTATCAATACATGAATTTGATACGCAGATGTTAGAAAATAAGTGAAATAAAGAACTAGAGGTTCCTATCTTGTCCAGGTAATGGGAGAACACCTGAATTTATATAGAAAAAGTGTCAAAGAATTTCAAATTACAACTTATACAACAAGTAATAATTATTTAGAATTTATTGGACTTCATTACATTGGACATAGAAGGACTGTCAAAAACATTACTTCCTTCAAGATGTAAGAAGTTTAATGCTTCTTTAAAATATATTTTAGAATGTTTCATACATACCATGCTTGGAGAAAAAGTAGTAGATTATATAAATATGATTGTGTGACAAAAGGTAAATTGAAAAGGATAATATTCTTTTGAACAATATATATATAGCGCATGGAATTTGACAACCAGACAACATAAATGGGTTCTCCATGCCCTTATTTTAGCTAAATGACTGATATTGCAACATTGGAAAGATGTATGACTCCATTTATTCTGTGAATTGAAGACCTGATTGAACTTGCCACTTACAAGTGGATTGGCTGTAAGTGTAGATTTTATATGGATCTTTTAGGTGTTGTTTTGTTTCTTTTCTTTGACAATTTATGTATCTCTCTCATTATTATCCTGTGTTTTGCTTTTTTCCTCATTTTCCTCATAAAGAACAGTATAATATAAATAGATTTTTAAAAAAACAGGGTCAAAGAAAGATAGAAAGCAACAAACAAGAAAGATGAAAAATTGTTCAGCTAATCATAGAGTTCCAAAGAAGGGTAGAGAACGAATTACTGTATATCTAAATAAAGCAGTGCAAAAAATTGAAAATACCAATTCATCCCTAAGGGATATGGAACAAGTAAGTAGGTAGTTAAAAATTGGGAAAGGAATTTGTTCGGATTTTGTATTGTGCCTTCACTAATTTAACTTTTACACCAATATTAACACCCATATATTGTATACACATTTCTATGTTAACAAATAAAGCCAATCCAATGCAAATCAATTAATTTCAAGTAGACTTTTTTTCCCTAAGGTCAAACATTTTCAAGAATAGCTTATCCATGAAATTTCTGGAAACTGAAGGGCTCAGATCTGAGGAAAGACTACTGAACAACAGTTAAAATTACAACAGGAAGATTTATTTACAGAAAATAGATTATATAAATAGGCAAAGCTAGCTAGCTACATCCAATGAAAAGAAAAGCATGGATTTATAAATGGTTAGAAATAAGGAAAGAAAAATAAAATGACAATATAATCATTCATTAGATATAAAAGTAAGAAAAACAATATAACTAAAATAATAACTTGTTAAAGGTACATAATGAAGTAGATGATTTGAATTGATTGGAATATTGTAATATTGATTGAAATAAAGCGGTAAAAAGCAGAACAAATGAGTATGTAAAATTAATAACCAGAACAATTTTTATACCAACTGTAATAGCCGTAAGAAAGTTCTTTTCTTTTAGAGATAATATGTTTAATGGACTGAAATATTTTAATTTAAATATCCTTTCTCTATTTTTGCTCTTTTTTTGTTTGTTTTGTAGATGTGTTTGTGTTAATGTTTGTTTGTATGCTTTATTTAGGTATATTTTTTGTGTATTGTTCTTTTTTAAATGTATATATTTCAATAAAAATATTTTTAAATAAAAGAAGAAAAAAAGTGGAGGGTGAAAAATGGGCCTATTGGAAGTTTGAGGAAAGCCTCCAGAACCCAGGGAGGGCAAAAATGTGTCCCCCCCCATCAGTAATGGGCAGTCAAAATTTTTACTGCCACACTGTGTGTGTGGTTTATTTTGTGGGTGTGGCTTAATGGTCATGTGACTGGTTAGGAGAAGCTTGCCGGCCATGTGACCAGATGGGAGTGGCTTGAACGATCATTATCGTTCAAGTGAACTGTTAAGTCCTGGGGTGACAATTTGCTTCATGTTTCCTGCACTCTCCTTCCTGGATCACCCCCTGCCTCAGGCTGGGTTGCTAGGCGAATGGGTGCTGCCAGAAGCATAAATGCTACCAGCGCCGCTTCAACCCACACGTTCTGCTTGCACCTCAGGCAGGATGTGGCTGCATAAGGCTGGAGGGGAGCCGGGCAGGAGAGAGGGAAGCTCGTCCAAGGCCAGGAAGGAGGAAAGAGGAAAAAAGCGCAGCAGCAGGGAAGAAAAGGAGAGCTGAGCCGAGACCAGTAATCCAGGAAGTGACAGCAGCCAATCTGCTGGAGCTGCGCATGCATCTTCATTTCCGCTGGTGGAATTACGTTCCACCCCGTCCTGCCTGCTGCCTATCCCTGCCAACCATGGTGCAGGAGGCCAACTAAACCACATCTATCTTGGCCACGCCCAGCCAGCAACTGGGCAGAGAACCCTTTGCTTACATTTTTGAAGCCCACCCCTGCTTCTTCCTTTCCTGCCCAACTGTATTTATCCGGCTGACTAGAACATCAGATCCTGCATTGCTGATGATGAAAGGACAGTAGGAGAAAGCATGTGTAGAGAATGTACTGAATGTGCTGCTGCTCCTCTTTCCTGTCAGGGCAGGGAAGCATATGAAGGAGCGTACCTGCCTGTCACTTTCCCTTCAAGTGCTTTTCAAGCATACATAATACCTTCCAGCATCCGTGGTTTCTGAGAAACTTACCGAATGGTTTTTAATCACCTGGTTTTGATATCTGACTGCCTTCGGCAGTATGAGCTTTTCCTATCGCAATATCTCCCTGAATATCACCTTTTCACATCAGTTTTAGGATTACTGTAAGAAAAATGGGTGATTTGTGCTGCTGCAGGTCCGACAGAACCACCTCCAGCTCACAGCTCTCCAAACGGATGCCTTGCTTTAAACTGCCCCCTCCTTGTAACCACCTGGATTAGATCAAGTAGCTGATTATAAATCTTAAGCTGTTATTTGGAGCAGACAACATCTGCATATACTGAAGGCCGGGAAGACTGTTTGCTGAGATCTATTTCTGATAGCGGAAAAGACAAGCCAGAATCTTTCTGGTAAACAAAGTCAAGCTTTGACACTCTCTTCTCTTCTGAGTACAAACTGCCTCATAAGCCAGAAACCCATATGGTGAACTATTTGCATGAAGGATGGGTTCTGAATTTAGAGTATTTTTTTCCTAAGCATCTCAAGGCTGTTACAATTGCTTGGTATGGTCACCTCAGGAGACAGTGGAAGAAACAGAAGCTCCAACATTTTTATCTTTGATTTATTCTTTGGATCCAAGTTCTGGAGGTGTATTTTAAAAGGAAAGAATTCTGAGGAAAACAAACATGAAAATGGAAGTATTATATTTATTCTATCATAAGGAACAGTAGAATAGTGCAGCTATTTTAAAATTACTAAATCATAAAATAAACACCATCCAAAGTATGGTCTTTAAGAATATAGTCATGTTCAATGTATGCATGTATTGAAAAATAAGATCCATGATGGGTGTCCTGGGAAGCCATTACACTGGATCACTTAAGAGGTTCCGATTACATGGTTCTTCTAGTTCAGTGATGGTGAACCATTTTTTCCTCGGATGCCGAAAGAGCGTGGGTGTATGCTATCGCACATGCACGAGAGCCCACACCCATAATTCAATGCCTGGGGAGGGTGAAAACTGCTTCTCCCACCTCCTGGAAGCCCACTGGAGGCCGGAAACAGCCTGTTTCCCAACTTCTGGTGGGCCCGTTAGGCTCGTGTTTTGCCCCCACAAGCTCCAAGGGCTTCCCTGGAGCTGGGGGAGGGTAAAAATTCCCTCCCCATCCCCCGGGAGACTCTGTTAGCCAAAAACACCCTTTCAGAGTCTTTGTTGGAGCCAAAAATCAGCTGGCCATCACACACATGCACATCTCACCGCTGGGCGAGATCATCCAAGGACATGGGGTGAGGTATCATCAATACGCCGATGATACCCAGTTATACATCTCCACCCCATGCCCAGTCAACGAAGCAGTGGAAGTGATGTGCCGGTGCCTGGAGGCTGTTGGGACCTGGATGGGTGTCAACAAACTCAAACTCAATCCAGACAAGACGGAGTGGCTGTGGGTCTTGCCTCCCAAGGACAATTCGATCTGTCCATCCATTACCCTGGGGGGGGGGAATTATTGACCCCCTCAGAGAGGGTCCGCAACTTGGGCGTCCTCCTCAATCCACAGCTCACATTAGAGAAACATCTTTCAGCTGTGGCGAGGGGGGCATTTGCCCAGGTTCGCCTGGTGCGCCAGTTGCGGCCCTACTTGCACCGGGAGTCATTGCTCACAGTCACTCATGCCCTCATCACCTCGAGGCTCGACTACTGTAACGCTCTCTACATGGGGCTACCTTTGAAAAGTGTTCAGAAACTACAGATCGTGCAGAATGCAGCTGTGAGAGCAATTATGGGCTTCTCTAAGTATACCCATATCACTCCAACACTCCGCAGTCTGCATTGGTTGCCGATCAGTTTCTGGTCACTATTCAAAGTGTTGGTTATGACCTATAAAGCTCTTCATGGCACCGGACCAGAATATCTCCGGGACCGCCTTCTGCCGCACGAATCCCAGCGACCGGTTCGGTCCCACAGAGTTGGCCTTCTCCGGGTCCCGTCGACTAAACAATGTCGTCTGGCGGGACCCAGGGGAACAGCCTTCTCTGTGGCGGCTCCGACCCTCTGGAACCAGCTCCCCCCTGAGATTAGGATTGCCCCCACCCTCCTTGCCTTTCGCAAACTCCTTAAAACCCACCTCTGCCATCAGACATGGGGGAACTGAAACATCTCCCCCTTGCCCATGTTGTTTTGGTATTAGATTGATTGTATGCGTGTTTTTTAATATTCTGGGGTTGTTTTTTATGAATTTTTTAGCTTAAAATTGTAATTGGATTGGTGGGTATTGGATTTGTTATTATGTATTGTTTTTATCTTGTTGTGAGCCGCCCCGAGTTTTCGGAGAGGGGCGGCATATAAATCCAATAAATCTAATCTAATCTATTGGCGATGAGCTAGGGCAACGGCTCATGTGCCAGGAGATATGGCTTCCCGTGCCACCTGTGGCACCCATGCCACAGGTTCGCCATCACTGTTCTAGTTATTGATAACTGTTCTGGATTTCCCAGGGAAATAAATGCATTAGGAATCTCTGAACATCCTAGAGGGAACAACTTATGGACAGATTCAACAGATCCTTACACTGTTATTCAATTTGGAATAGTTATCATCAACCCACTGCCAGGTTCTTTTAGTAATGAATGAGGGCAAGTTCCCATCCTAACTGATGAATAGCCAAAACTTGCCTAAGATGAATTATGGAGAAATTTCCTGTAGAATTTATATAATCGTGCTTTCAAAGGATGACTTCCTTTTCCTCAAAACAAACAACAACAAACCTATTTATTGGTTCCAGTTTGTGATCTCAATCTCCATCTGATCCTATGGAACTACTGAAGTTGTATTCTTGTTATTATGCAATTGCAGGTGCTAAAGATGGTAAATAATTGCCATAATATCATAGCATGATGCAGCCAGTCATATTTGGTCATATACAACAAAGCTTTCTGATTTTTAGTGGGGGTGGGGAGTAGTTGTATTGTCTTTTTTCCTCTTTATCTCTGTTTATTAAAGCAAACAAAAGCCAGTGCATTATTCTCACTCTGAATGCATGCAAATTAAATAATTTGGATTGCTTAGCATCTGTAAGGGCTCCTTGGAGATCCATGCCTGCCTCACAATTGTAATACAGCTTGAAGAGAGAAATTAACAAAAGCATGGATCAGTCTGCTTTAGAAAGTACCCATCAGATTCCCAACAGCATCCATTGTGTGATTTAATAATTTGTTTTATTTACTGAAAGAAGAACCATCTGTAAATAAGATGTGTTCATTGCTTACCATGACCTATTGTAACTGTTAGGAAACACATTACCTTGCCAGGCATCTCCATCTAGCTGATCTCTCCCAAGGGCACCCTTTTTACATCATCTGCAGCTTCTCTTCTAAATAAACCAAAAGGCCCTGCTAATGTCTATAGCTGTGATGGCGAAACTATGGCACACGTATCTGAAGTGGCATGCAGAGCCAGTAGTGGGTTGCTGCTGGTGCAGTAGTGGACTGTGCACAAACAGCAGCCTCCAGATTACGAAATTTGCACGTGACCGCTCTGGGGGCAGGCCTATGGGTGCCGCCATCTTTTCCCCCAATTTTTCATATTTTTTGCTTTGTGTGCATGTGCAGAAGCAAAATCTCGTGAGGGGGACGTGCAAGAAATTTCAGCAATACCACGGTTTTTCAAAAATATTAATTAAAAAATACTTTGCGGTTTTCCCCCCTATACCACGGTTTTTCCCGCCCGATGACGTCATATGTCATCACCAAACTTTCGGCCACCTTTAATAAATATTTTTTTAAATAAACTAATAAAGAAACATGTTGAGTAATAATCTAAATGGTTGCTAAGGGAATGGGAAATTACAATTTAGGGGTTTAAAGTGTTAAGGGATGGCTTGTGATACTTTTCATAGCCAAAAATAGTGTATTTACTTCCGCATCTCTACTTCGCGGAAATTCAACTTTCGCGTGCGGTCTCGGAATGCATACCCCGCAAAAATCGAGGGAACACTGTTCTCCTATTGGGACTCCAGGCCAGGACACAGACCCAGCTCTTTCAGAAGACCAGGAGTGCATGTCTGGAGGCCAGAGAAGAAAAATCTCTTCTCCTGAATCCCACAAGCTGAAATTCTTTGGCAGGCGGGATTTGAAGTAGACCTATTGGGAGTGAGTGGGCGAGTCTACGGAGAGGGGTGGCATACAAATCTAATAAATAATAATAATAATAATAATAATAATAATAATAATAATAATAATAATAATACTGCCACTGGGGTGAGATAACTTCTCAGATACACTCGACCAGTGGTGGTTTTCTGCAGTTTCAGACTGGTTCACCTATATTGGTGGCGGGAATTTGACCCTGCTCACTGAACAGATGGTGTTGGCTGGCTGGCCACACCCCTGAATGGTCCTCTGTTCGCCACTTCCTGAAAGTGGCTTGGAAATAACCCCATATGCACAGAGGGTGATTTGCGTGACGTGATGGGGGCAAAACACGCACTTCTGACGCAATGCAAACTGGTATGGAAGGTAAGTAGAACCTACCCCTGCTGTGGACCCATACCATAAAGAGCTTTAAGAGTGATGATCAACATTCCTGAAGTGTTGGTCATTAAGAGTGATGACCCCAGAAGCATACTGGCAGCTCATTATAACAATGGTGTAAATGCGAAACAGGCTTCCAGAACTGACTGTACTGCTGTGTTCTGTGCCAGTTGTACCTTCTGAATACTGTTCAGGAATAGCTCCATGTAAGAGTGCATTGCAGTAATCTAACAGAGAGATGACAGGGACATGAGTGACTATGAGCATAGTCTCCTGATCCAGGAAAAACCACAAATGCTGGATGTTAAAATGTTTATTAAAATTGCTGCGTCTCCACACTAGAAATCTACCTAGCAGTTAAGAACTATTTTCCTATTGGCTGTCCATTGACAGCTCAGCCGACGGGAAAATTACAGCCCCGCTATTGGCTAACAATTTTGATAGCCACCATATAAATAGGAGCCTGACAGAGGCTGGCCTATGCCGGTTACTGCTTTGTCCTGTTGACAGCTGTTCTAATAAAGGGGTTCCATTCTAATCACCATCTAAGCCTCAGTTCCTGCTGTTCTACCCAAGCTAGAACAAAAACTGTACTGCTTCTGAAATCATTGTTATAAAATGGATCATTAAATGGATCAGATGCTTTTCTTTTGAGAATCCAATTTGTTTTTCAGGTATCAAAATAAACACACTTCATACTCTTAAAGAATGACGAAACATATGAGATGACCTCCATTTCTGGATCAAAGCCGTGCACCTCTCTGTTAGAGGAAAAATGGACTTTTCTTTTCCTTCCTTCCTTCCTTCCCTCCCTCCCCCTTCCTTCCCATCCCTCTCTTTCTCTCTCCTCTGTCTCGTTAATTAAATAATAGCATTATCATTAAAATATAATTAAGGGCTTCCATCACTTTTAATAACAGGCTAGGGTTTGTTTAGGAATGGTAGAACAGAAATTGGTCCCTGATGGAAAATAGTTTCCAGACTCTATTCAATTCAGGGCAACATTTGTAAGAGTGAAAGACATTATCTCTGCATTCACTTTCTTATGGACCAAAAATAAGGAATCTAAGTACAAACCTTTGTAATTTTTTTAAAAGTTAAAAGTCATATATTTTTATGAACTGCAGCTCACTTCATCATTGCAATCCTGATGACTTTCTATACAGTATTACCCTTTGCATCATTGTTAAATTTTCCTCCTTCAAATTTTCAATGTAATATCAGAGCTCTACAAAGTGTATTTTAATGAGCATCCCCTTAACATATTTGCAACCCAAGCAACTGCTTCAGTGAGTTGTATTAATGGTGATGGATTCCCATTTAAGCACTGGGAATAAGCTAGGGATTTACAGGTGTGGGCATCTGCAGAGAAGAAGGAAGATTTGACTCATCATTTAGGTAATTAATAGTGAAATGGGTAAACAATATACATTTTTAGCTTTGGGATTAGACAGGAAAGCTACTGGAAGGTTTTAAAAGAATAGTGGAAAAGGAAAATATTAAGCGATTCTACCATGGCCGTCTTACCCCTAGCAGCTTGCTTAAAAATAATCAATAACCTCCTCAGGAAAAGGACAGTTTTAGAAAGCCACAGTCTGATACATATAAAGACATATGGGAGAATTATGATCCTTACACTACTCGACAAGGCAGTGATTTGTCAGGGGACATAATATGGACTTCTTTGAGGGTGACACGCTCAGTCTAGTATGATATGACATCCTACAGGCAACTGGTCCCAAGAAGCTGGAATCTCCCAAGAAATTAAAGCTGTAAAAGCCTTTATCTCTGGAATCTAACAAATTATTTTAATAGCTGCAGGGCAGGAAGACGACAAATTAAAAAGAGGATTCATTCTTGGGAGGACTCTCTCTTTCTAAAACTGCATCACTGTAGCCAGTTAAGTGGACAAGTTATTTCTGACAGTTTATGAGCCTTGTTAATATAATGTGCTACTTGGGAAAGTGCCAGGTAGCAAGATCCAAGTTAAGTCAAAATTAGACCCCAGTGGTGGCAGGAATCAGAGATCCATTTAATACCAAGTGTTTTAGCTGAGACGGTCTATACTGCTGCCAAATCAGCAATATTCAACCTGGAGCTCTTGGGCTTTGTATACCTGACAATAGACCTGAATGCACAATTATTTGTAGCACTAAATTGCCCGGAGTGCGGGGGGGGGGGGGGATTGGGGGAAACATGGAAATAACAGGAAGCTGTCTTATGCCAATTCAGATCATTGGTCCATTTTGTCACGATGGTGGTGATTAATGTCCGTTTGAACACTAATCCATCGTGGAGATGATGGACTGAGAGCTCAGTCATTTGTTCTCAAAGCAAGATTTCTTTTTATTATAAAAATACAAAACAAATATGTCACAAGGGACAAAGTAAAAATACATCTTCACATGATGGAAGCTAGAACAAGAATGGAGAATAAAAGAACAACAGAGCATAAAGAAGGATATGAAGTATGATGATGTGGCAGGATATTACATCATAATAGGTGGATCTTAAAGAAACAGTTAACTATTTAATTACTGAATGTCTCTGGGTCTGTCAATATTCAGTGTGACACATTTTGCTAAATGACTGGCGGTTTTCGTGTCATAAAAGAAACCCTACATCAGTGATGGCGAATCTGTTTTGGTTCAAGTGCAAAAGGGTGTGTGCGCGCCGTGATAGCATGTGGGTGCATGCTCACGCTCATAATAAAATGCCCCCCGCATGCACACAACCACTGTGCTATCTCCCATGCAGGCACACAACACCCCTGCACTGCTTCCAGCACATACGCAGAGGCCTCATTGAAGCTTCTGGATTTCTGGTAGGGCTCTTGGGACATTTTCCGCCATCCCCCAGTTTCAGGAGGCTTTCCTGAAGCCTGAGGATGGTGAAAAATGGCCAAAAAGAAGCCCAAAAATCAGCTGGTATGCTGGAACTGACATAGGGCAATGCCTTGCGTGCCTTCAGATATGGCTCCACGTGCCACCTGCGGTACGAATGCCATAGACTCGCCATCACTGTGCTACATAGTGACATTTGTTCTTTTGAGCTGTACAGTAGTTCAAAAGTATAGCAGAGAGAATAGAGAGAATTTTATAACTCACTTGAAAAATTTTGATTAAAAATGGAAATGATAAAAGGTGAAACAATGCTTTGAGTTCTCTTTTTAGAATCCCCCCCCCCCGCCAAGTTTGGGAAGGAGAAGATCACACAAACTCCCTCTGCAGCTGAAGAATGGAGAAATTTTTAATGGTTATGCTAAATACTTTTGGAATTCATTCTTTTTATTCAACTGCAAACAAATATGTAAAATAGCTGTAGAAATGTAACAAAATCTGTAGAGTTAGAGACCATGTGGAGATTGTGTGCAGCAAACTGCCTACCTCAACGGAACTCTCATGCCTACACGATCTCACTCAGTTCACATAGCCAGGATAATGTAGGATACTATTTCTGGCTAGTACATGATCTCATCAAGGTTGTATCAACAGGATGTTCTTAAGGATAATGCTGGGTTTTTAGAACTGTGCATGCGTGTGCATGTGCCCGCACATCAGGAAGCAAACGGGCAGCAAAGAAAATCAGAATCCACCCCTGCAGAATGCCCTAGTTGACATTCAGTAATCTATGGTTGTTATTAAATGATAATAAAAACCATTGTTCAATAAACTGGGGTGTTCCTTAAGGGAGGAAATAGTTTGCATGGTTATTTAATTATTACTCTGTAATTATCCTCCATTAATTGCTAACAATTATTATGATGGCAGCGTATTATGGCTTAGTGCACTCTCCTTATTTTAAGACATTTGTCTTTTTGCTTTGTTTACACAAAACATCTAAAGAAAAGGTGAGTGCACCAAGCCATAACAGAATTCATTATGGCTAATAAATGCATCTGATAGTTGAGACAGAGAAGAAAGGCAAAAAGTATGCTTGGCCTTTACAAAATGGAAAGTTAACTTGAAAGAAAAAAAATTATCACTCATATTTCTAGTGGAAATCATTGTTGGTTACCATGGCAGGGAAATACAGGAGGAACCTACTGTATTTCATAGTTGCCACATTGGAGTCAACCAAAGTTTATGAAAATCCTGAATGGTTGCTGCAATGTACAAACAATAGTCTAGATCTAGGATAATCTCCCCCAACCTAGAACTCCTCACAATGTGATGTATGAGCTTCAACTCCCATATTTCCTTAGCCAGCATGGTCATTGCAAATAATTATGGTAGCTCAAGTCCATAAATCTGAAAGGCGCTCAGGATAGAGGTTGGCTTAGGGAACATTAAGCCAATACAATCCTAAGCTGCATCAACAGGGGAATACACTCCAAGACCAGGGAAGTCTTATTACCACTCTACTATGCCCTGGTCAGACCATACCTGGAGTACTGTGTTCAGTTCTGGTCACACTTCAAAAAAGACATTGAAACGCTGGAGAAGGTGCAGAAAAGAGCAACCAAAATGATCAGGGGACTAGAAACCAAGACTTACGAAGAGAGACGGCGGGAACTGGGCATGGATAGCCTAGAGAAAAGGAGGGCCAGAGCGGACATGATAGCAGTTACAGGTATACGAGGGGTTGCCACAGACAGGAGGGGATCACTTTATTCTCCAGGGCACCGGAGGGCCGGACGAGGAACACTGTCTGGAAGCTGACCAAGGAGAGATTCAATCTGGAAATAAGGAAGAGCTTCCTTACGGTCAGAACGATCAACCAGTGGAACAACCTACCAGTGGACGTTGTGAACTCCAATACTCTGGACATTTTAAAGAGGAAATTGGACTGCCATTTGGCTGGGATGCTATAGGGTTCCTGCTTAGGCAGGGGGTTGGACTTGATAGAAACATAGAAGACTGACGGCAGAAAAAGACCTCATGGTCCATCTAGTCTGCCCTAATACTATTTCCTGTATTTTATCTTACAATGGATGTATGTTTATCCCAGGCATGTTTAAATTCGGTTACTGTGGATTTACCAACCACGTCTGCTGGAAGTTTGTTCCAAGGATCTACTACTCTTTCAGTAAAATAATATTTTCTCATGTTGCCTTTGATCTTTCCCCCAAATAACTTCAGATTGTGTCCCCTTGTTCTTGTGTTCACTTTCCTATTAAAAACACTTCCCTCCTGAACCCTATTTAACCCTTTAACATATTTAAATGTTTCGATCATGTCCCCCCTTTTCCTTCTGTCTTCCAGACTATACAGATTGAGTTCATTTAGTCTTGCCTGATACGTTTTATACTTAAGACCTTCCACCATTCTTGTAGCCCGTCTTTGGACCCGTTCAATTTTGTCAATATCTTTTTGTAGGTGAAGTCTCCAGAACTGAACACAGTACTCCAAATGTGGTCTCACCAGCGCTCTGTATAAGGGGATCACAATCTCCCTCTTCCTGCTTGTTATAGCTCTAGCTATGCAGCCTACTTGCCTTTCCTACCGCCTGACCACACTGCTCACCCATTTTGAGACTGTCAGAAATCACTACCCCTAAATCCTTCTCTTCTGAAGTTTTTGCTAACACAGAACTGCCAATGCAATACTCAGATTGAGGATTCCTTTTCCCCAAGTGCATTATTTTACATTTGGAAACATTAAACTGCAGTTTCCATTGCTTTGACCATTTATCTAGTAAAGCTAAATCATTTACCATATTACAGCCCCCTCCAGGAATATCAACCCTATTGCACACTTTAGAGTCATCGGCAAATAGGCAAACCTTCCCTACCAGACCTTCCCCTATGTCACTCACAAACATATTAAATAGAATAGGACCTAGAACAGACCCTTGTGGCACACCGCTTGTAACCTGTCTCTGCTCAGAATACTCGCCATTAACAATAACTCTCTGATGTCTATGCTTCAGCCAGCTTGAAATCCACTGAACTATCCAGGGATTAAGTCCAATCTTCACTAATTTATCCATCAGCTCTTTATGTGGAACCGTATCAAAGGCTTTGCTGAAGTCCAGATAGGCAATATCCACGGCACCACCTTGATCCAACACCTTTGTGACATAGTCAAAGAAATCAATGAGATTAGTCTGACATGATTTGCCTTCAGTAAAGCCATGCTGATTTGGGTCCAATAAGTTATTGTTTTTTAGGTGCTGATTTATCCTCTTTTTGAGTAGAGTCTCCATCATTTTAACTACAACTGATGTCAAGCTAACTGGCCTGTAGTTACCAGCTTCTTCTCTACTGCCCTTCTTGTGGATAGGCACAACACTGGCCATTCTCCAATCCTCAGGAACATCTCCTGTTAACAGGGATTGGTTAAACAAATCAGTCAGGGGGGTAGCAATGACAGATCTGAGTTCTTTAAGAACTCTGGGGTGGATGCCATCTGGACCCATTGCCTTATTTATCTTTAATCGTTCAAGTTCTTCTAAGACATCGGCTTCTAAGATCACTGGAGCTGAATCCGTACAGCTGGAAGCAATGCTATATCCCCCTATAGTATTATTTTGTAAGGTGTCTTTTGAGAAAACTGAACAGAAGTAGCTATTGAAATGGTCAGCGATCTCCTTATTCCCATTAATGCATGTATTATTCCCGGTACTAAGCTTTGTGATGCTGCAGTTTTTCTTCTTCCTATCACTAATATATCTGAAGAAGGTTTTATCCCCCTTCTTTACAGATTTTGCAATTTCTTCCTCTTTTGAGGCTTTAGCAGCATATATTATCTGTTTCGCCTCCTTCTGTCTCATTTTATACACCTCTCTATCAGCTATACTTCCAGACTCTTTATACCTCCTATAGGCAGCCTTTTTTTCATTGACTATAGCCCTTACATCATTGCTAAACCATAGCGGTTTCTTCTTCCTTTTACCTTTAATTATTTGCTTTACATAAAGTCTTGTGGCTTTTAAGATGGCCTTTTTTAATACAGTCCACTGGGTGCTCGCTCCTGCCATTTTATCCCTCCCCTTTAATTCATTATTTAAATATTCCCCCATTGCATTAAAATTTGTTTTTCTGAAATCTAATACTTTGGTTGCAGTGTAGGATTGCTCACAATCAGTTTTTACATCAAACCACAAACATAGATGGTCACTGCAACCTAAATTTTGTCCCACCTTGACCTCTGAAACCCAATTCCCATTTGTAAAAACTAAATCTAGAATATTCTCCCCTCTAGTTGGTGTCTTAACTAGCTGTGCCAGAGTTGCTCCTGTAAAGGCCTCTACTATATTCTTACTTTTGCATGTAAGGGCACTGGGGATATTCCAGTCAACATCAGGCATGTTGAAATCACCCATAACCACAATATCTCCCTTTACTGCCATTTGGGTAATTTCATCCACCATCTTGTTGTCATGTTCCTCAGATTGCCCTGGAGGCCTATAGATCACCCCAATTCTAATGACAGAACCGTCTTTATTTTGCATGCAAATCCAGAGGGTCTCCAGATCTTTACATGTATTTTGTATTAGTATTGTTTTTAGACTTTCTTTAACATAAATGGCTACTCCACCTCCCCTTCTCTCTATTCTATCCTTCCTATACAGTGTATATCCTGGTATGGATATTTCCCATTCATTAGAATCCTTAAACCATGTCTCAGTTATGGCAACCAGATCCAAATTATCTCTAGATACAGTGATCCCCCGGTTATTGCGTCCCCGACCATTGCGAACAGGGTAATTTGCGATTTTTGAACCCGGAAGTCAAAACACCATCTGCGCATGCGTGCCCTTTTTTCTATGGGCACGCATGCGTAGATGGCGCCGGGCAGATCAGCTGCTGGGCGGCTTCCCTGGGTCTTCCCCCTCTTGCTGGCGGGAGGGCGAAGCCCCCCCCAGCACCCGCTCGCCCGCCCTTCGCCCGGGAAGTTCGCCAGGAGTCAGCGGAGAACGGCGCGCCTGTTTTAAAACGATCGGAGCCGGCCGGCTCCGATCGTTTTAAAGCAGGCACGCCGTTCTCCGCTGACTCCTAAAGCGGGGAAGTTCGCCAGGAGTCAGCGGAGAACGGCGCGCCAGTTTTAAAACGATCGGAGCCGGCCGGCTCCGATCGTTTTAAAGCAGGCACGCCGTTCTCCGCTGACTCCTAAAGCGGGGAAGTTCGCCAGGAGTCAGCGGAGAACGGCGCGCCAGTTTTAAAACGATCGGAGCTTTCTAATGAGTCCCGAAGACAAACGTCAAACTTCCGCGTTTGTCTTCGGGACTCATTGGAAAGCCGCGCGGGTGTTTTAAAACGTCGCCGCCGACATGGGGGGCTTGCTAGCACCCCCCCAAACCCGGGTTGGGGGTTCGGGGGGGTGCTAGCGAGCCCCCCATGTCGGCGGCGACATTTTAAAACAGCCGCGCCGCCCCCAATCTTCGGGTCCTCGCTAGCGCTGCGGAAGTTAAAAACACCATCTGCACATGCGCAGATGGTGTTTTTACTTCCGCAGCGCTACTTCGCGAAAACCCGCTCATTGCGGGGGGTCCTGGAACGGAACCCTCGCAACGAGCGGGGGATCACTGTATTATGGCCATTAACTCACAGAGCTTGTTGCTCTTGCTTCGAGCATTCGTGCACATTACCCGAAGAACATTATTTTCCTTATTAGTTTGACCCTTATCATCTACAACTACATCTATTTTATTTACAGCTCCCTTTTCATAAGCTTCCAGAAACTGATTTATCCTCATTGGTCGGGGACAGAAATCATCCACATCTGGTACATCTCTGTCCCCTTTACCTAGTTTAAATGCCTGTCCAAAAAAGTTCTGAATTCCTCACCGAGCACCTGGGTACCTCTATATGATGGATGCAAACCATCCCTCTTAAACAACTCCCTACTAGACCACCTACTGACATTATGACTTACATAGCCCAAACCTTCAGCTTTACACCACTGCCTTAACCACACATTAAACTCTCTGATACAAGTTGTTTTATCCTCCTGGCCACAAAACGGTAACACCTCTGAGAAAGTCACTGAATCAGTTATTTTACCCAGCTCCACACTTAGACATTTAAAATCTCTTTTTACTACATTAACATTTCTCTGGGACAAATCATTTGTGCCAAGATGCACTACCACATCAACGTTATTACCTTTACTCACAGCCTTGATAATGTTTGTAATCCGCCTCCTGTCCCTGCGGGCAGTGGCTCCTGGGAGACACCTCATCACCTTCACCACATCCTTCCTCTGTCCCAAATCAACACCTCTAACAATCAAGTCACCCACAAGAAAATGTGTCCTCTTTTTATTCCTACTAACTGGACTTGGTTTGGTGTCACTATGCACCTCGTTTACAGCAACTTCTCCTTTGAACATCCCCTCATTCTCCGCCTGAGGGGCCTTGCTAATACCTTCAACATCCTTACTATTTAAATCCGTGAGAACATTATAGGAATTGGATACAGAGAGACAAAAATTTCTATGTTTTTGCTCAACTGCACGTAATCTTCCTGAACCAACAGTTGTCCAAACAGCCCTCCTCCTCAGGGGGCGCTGTGGAAGTGGAGGCTGTACACATGGCTGCATTACAGCACGTGGCTGGGACAATCTTTCCACTTCTGCCTGCAAGCTACAAACTAAGGACTGCAATCTAGAGATCTCGCTATCTAACCTAGATGTCCTTATGCAAAGAGGGCAGCACCCCAAGTTCCACAAGGTACTACGGAACACAACAGCCAGACAAGTGTTACACTGCACCAAGCCAATCATCTTAACAATGTATTGAAATACAGGTACTTAGCAAGAAAATCAACCCCTATTGCTACCAAACTTTGCTGATTTTGGTTTATAGTTATATAATTTGCGTGCCGCCAGGCGCGCGGGCCACTATTTTCCTCTCCTCTTCCTCTGTGTTCTGAAAGTGCAGTTTAAAATGGCTTTTCTGACCCTTTTATACTTCCCAGTCTAGTTCCCTCCTCCCTGAATTCAATAACACAATCAGCCAATGAAATTTCCCCTTACAGCCAGCTATATACCCTCCTCCTTGAATTCAAGAATACAAACTGTAAACAGCACTATTTTCCTCTCCTCTTCCTCTGTGTTCTGAAAGTGAAGTTTAAAATGGCTTTTCTGACCCTTTTATACTTCCCAGTCTAGTCCCCTCCTCCCTGAATTCAATAACACAATCAGCCAATGAAATTTCCCCTTACAGCCAGCTATATACCCTCCTCCTTGAATTCAAGAATACAAACTGTAAACAGCACTATTTTCCTCTCCTCTTCCTCTGTGTTCTGAAAGTGAAGTTTAAAATGGCTTTTCTGACCCTTTTTATACTTCCCAGACTAGTCCCCTCCTCCCTGAATTCAATAACACAATCAGCCAATGAAATTTCCCCTTACAGCCAGCTATATACCCTCCTCCTTGAATTCAAGAATACAAACTGTAAACAGCACTATTTTCCTCTCCTCTTCCTCTGTGTTCTGAAAGTGCCGCATGGTCCCTTCCAACTCTAACAATAAATAAATAAATAAAAATAAATAAATAAATCAATAAACATAGTAATTGCATGACAGTTCTAGTTTACACAAGCTAGAAAGACTCAATATTAATGAGGGGCCCATCTAAGGAAGTGATCTAGAGAACATTAGGACAGAAAAGTCATGTTGGAAGGATCATTTAGCTCTCTTGAATCCAATTCAGGTCCTCCAACTCAGTGTAGGATGTTATAAGAATTCTGCCTAAGGTGAGCTTTGGGAAGAGGTAGCCGATTTCAACCCAACTTGATTTCATATAATTTTGCATTGAGAACTCTCTGTTCTCAAATTCACTTGCTTTAACTTGAGAATAATATTTTCCTATATTTAAAAAACTGGACTAGTAATAGATTCTAAACATATTTCTGTGGTACCTTTGGGTGCTATACAGTGGTACCTCAAGATACGAACCCCTCGTCTTACGAACAACTCGTGATACGAACCCGGGGTTCAGAAAAATTTTGCCTCTTCTTACGAACTTTTTTCGAGTTACGAACCAGCGTTCGGAGACTGCTGGGAAGCCGCGCGGCTGTTTTAAAAGGTAACAGCCGGGCGGCGTGGCTTCCCAGAAGCCTCCCGAACGCCGGTTCGTAACTCGAACAAAGTTCGTAAGAAGAGGCAAAATTTTGCTGAACCCCGGGTTCGGTTCGGGAGGTTGCTGGGAAGCCCCCCAGGCCGGCTGCGACCTTTTAAAACACCCGCGCTGCTTCGCAGCTGTCTCCCGACGCCGAACGCGGAATTTCGGCTTTAGCGTTCGGCTTCAGGAGACAGCTGCGAAGCGGCGCGGGTGTTTTAAAAGGTTGCAGTCAGCCTGGGGGGCTTGCCAGCGCCCCCCCGAACCCCGAACCCGGGTTCGGGGGTGGTGGCAAGGCCCCCAGGCCGGCTGCGACCTTTTAAAACACCCGCGCCGCTTTGCAGCTGTCTCCCGAAGCCGAACGCGGAAGTTCGGCTTTAGCGTTGGGCTTCAGGAGACAGCTGCGAAGCGGCGCGGGTGTTTTAAAAGGTCGCAGCCGGCCTGGGGGGCTTGCCACCCCCCCGGGTTCGGGGTGGTGGTGGCAAGCCCCCCAGGCCGGCTGCGACCTTTTAAAACACCCGCGCCGCTTCGCAGCTGTCTCCCGAAGGCGAACGCGGAAGTTCGGCTTTAGCGTTCGGCGCGGGTGTTTTAAAAGGTCGCAGCCGGCCTGGGGGGCTTGCCAGCACCCCCCAACCCCGAACCCGGAAGTTCGGGGGGTTGCTGGGAAGCCCCCCAGCCCGGCTGTGAAATGCCGCTCATAGCAGCTGCTACGAGCGGCATTTCACCTTCCCTCCCAGGCAAAAAGATGCCGACATTCTGGGATGATGGGGCCGGACTTCCCAGGCGGAAGGCGTGCCCCTCTCCCCGGCATCTTTTTGCCTGGGAGGGAAGGTGAAATGCCGCTCATAGCAGCTGCTATGAGCGGCATTTCACTTTCTCTCCCAGGCAAAAAGATGCCGGCATTCTGGGATGATGGGGCCGGACTTCCCAGGCGGAAGGCGTGCCCCTCTCCCCGGCATCTTTTTGCCTAGGAGGGAAGGTGAAATGCCGCTCGTAGCAGCTGCTAGAGCCGCCGGCATTTCACCTTCCCTCCCAGGCAAAAAGAAGCCGCACTGCTGCTCCAGTCGCCCGATCCTCTCGTGCCTCCTGCGCCGATGTTCCCCACTGCGTCGGGGGCCGGCAGCCCCGAATCGGACGCACCCTCGCCGCTACCGCTGCCGCCGCGCCCACTGCCTGCCCCATTCTCGCTGGAGGTCTAGCCGGAGCCGGAGCCAGGTCCGCTCGGCCGCGCCTCCTCGCCCGCCGCCCAGCCGCCCAGGATGCTGACCTGCTACCTCGCGGCGCGCCCGCCGCCGGCCCGATCCTGCGCCTCCTGCTTCCCCCCCCAGCCAAAAATACAAAGTCGGTCTGCCACTCCTGCAGAGCAATGGGAAGCTGAAGCCGCCGGCGGTTTCAGCCTCCCTTTGCTCCACGCTGCTCCGCCCTGCCTGTCTTTGTGTTTTTGGCTGGGGAGGGGAGCAGGAGGACCTTCCTGACTCCCTCCCCCCAGCACTTCACCCAGGACAACAGGCAGGGCGAAGCAGCGTGGGGCAAAGGGAGGCTCAAGCCTCCTTTGGTGGTGGCGGCCGGCTTCCCGGTTTCTGAGTTTTGGGCTTGCACGCATTAATTGCTTTTCCATTGATTCCTATGGGAAACAATGTTTCATCTTACGAACTTTTCACCTTACGAACCTCCTCCCGGCACCAATTAAGTTCGTATCTTGAGGTACCACTGTATTTATATTACAGTTTGTGTTAAAGAGTTTGGATGTTGTAGTAGTAGAAAGAGTAATTAATATAATAGTTGTAGTAAATAGTTGTAGTTTTCTACAAAAGCCAACAGTTTAATGTCCCTTGTAATTGGATGACTAATGTCCCTAATTTCTAGTGTCTGAACATTTTTCCTTTTCAATTATACTTTTTGCTCTTTATTTTTTTCTTCCTTCCATCCCCACTAATATTTGTTTTAATTACAAAAGGCCTATTTTCAGCAAGGCTAATAATAAGAAATAGAGTTGATGAAAGCTTTGTTTTACTGAACATTTAAGCAGTACTAAAAAAATTCTCTTTCTCAGTACCATTACTGAAAAAGAGTGAAATTATTTTTTTAAGTTATACTTTCATTGCTACAAGGTAATAATAATAAACTTTATTGTTATGGTTTTCAATTGGCCTAATAACAATAGAATAAGTTCTGTTAACATTTTCTCATATAAATATATAATCAAACTTCACAATAGCCAAAGTTATCTGGCATAATAACATTGTTATAACACTGAAAAAGTTTTCTTACTATTAAAATTGCAGAAAAAACAATTGCTGCCAATCTGCCTTCCATTGAGGACCTGTATACTGCACGAGTCAAAAAGAGGGCGGGTAAAATATTTACTGACCCCTCACATCCTGGACACAAATTGTTTCAACTCCTACCCTCAAAACGTCGCTACAGAGCACTGCACACCAAGACAACTAGACACAAGAACAGTTTTTCCCCGAACGCCATTACTCTACTAAACAAATAATTCCCTCAACACTGTCAGACTTTCTACTAAATCTGCACTTCTATTCTACTAGTTTTTCTCATCATTCCTATCACCCATTTCCTCCCATGTTGACTGTATGACTATAACTTGTTGCGTATATCCTAAGATTTTTATTAATATTGCTTCTTCATTGCTTATTTGACCCCTATGACAATCATTAAGTGTTGTACCACATGATTCTTGACAAATGTATATTTTATTTTATGTACGTTGAGAGCATATGCACCAAGACAAATTCCTTGTGTGTCCAATCACACTTGGCCAATAAAATTCTATTCTATTCTATTCTATTCTATTCTAAAAGTAAGGACAAAGCAATATACAGTGGTACCTCATGATATGAACCCCTCGCCATACGAACAACCCAAGATACGAATCCGGGGTTCCGAATTTTTTTGCCTCTTCTTGCGAACTTTTTCCGTCTTATGAACCCGCCGCTGCCGCCAAGAAGCCCCGCCGCCCGGCTGTCGCTTTTTGAAACAGCCGGGGGGCTTCTCAGCGTCCTCCTGAACCTGAACGCCAAACCAGAACTTCCGGGTTCGGCGTTTGGGAGGCCGCCGAGAAGCCCCACGGCTGTTTCAAAAGGTGACAGCCAGGTGGCGGGGCTTCTCGGCGGCCTCCCGAACGCCGAACCCGGAAGTTTGGCAAAAGTTCGGGTTCGGGAGGCCGCTGAGAAGCCCCACCGCCCGGCTGTCACCTTTTGAAACAACCGGGGGGCTTCTCGGCGGCCCCCAAATGCCGAACCCGGAAGTTCGGGTTTGGCATTCGGGTTCAGGAGGACACTGAGAAGCCCCCCAGCTGTTTCAAAAGGTGACAGCTGGGCGGCAGGGCTTCTCAGTGGCCTCCTGAACCCGAACTTTTGCCAAACTTCCGGGTTTGGCATTGGGAGAACGCTGAGAAGCGCCCGGCTGTTTCAAAAGGCAACAGCCAGGCGGCGGCGTTAATTCGTTTTACATTGTTTCCTATGGGAAACAATGTTTCGTCTTACGAACTTTTCATCTTACAACCTCCCCCGGGAACCAATTAGGTTCATAAGACGAGGTATTACTGTATTCTGCTCGTCTAACGTGGAAAGCACCAAGGCCCTGATAGTAGACCATGTTAGCAAAACAGCCAGCATGGGGGATAAACTGAACCTTAAGGAGCCCCATGAAACTGCCATGGTGAAGAGCTATATTTTTTATGCATCACTGTTTAAAAGCTGCATATCAAAAAGGGACAGAGTCATTATAAAATAGTTCATCCAACTTATAGCAGGATACTCTGATCTATGTTTTCAAAAGTTGTTGAGATATCTAATACAAACAACAGGTGCATTATTCCTATTTCTTGTTCTCAGCAAAGTTCAATCCATGAAGCAATCATGGTAGTCTCTGTCTCAAAGCTCAAGATTCAGGCTCAAGATTGAAATAAGTTTTATTTATTTATTTATTTATTTATTTATTTATTTATTTATTTATTTATTTATTTATTAATTATTTAGATTTGTATGCCGCCCCTCTCTGCAGACTCGGGGCGGCTCACAACAAAGTGAAAACAATTTACAACAAATCTAAATTACTATTTAAAAATATTTTAAAAACCCCATTTTCTAAACACACATTAGTCCTATCTCCTGGATTGATACGAAGAGTTATTACTTTTGAAACCTTGCATGGCATGCTCTAGGTTTATTTTATTTTATTTATTTATTTATTTATTTATTTATTTATTTATTTATTTATTTTGTCCAATACACAATGAGAGTTTTAGTGGGTATATACACACACATAGTAAAATACATGATGAAGGTTATAGAGGAGATACTCATAGTAAAATATATCTATGAAAGAATAGAAAAGAAGATATAGTAATAGAACATATCAATGAAAGAATAGAAGAAGAGATATAGGAATAGAAGAAAAGAATAGGAGATATAGGAGAGCAATAGGACAGGGGACGGAAGGCACTCTAGTGCACTTGTACTCACCCCTTACTGACCTCTTAGGAATCTGGATAGGTCAACCGTAGATAATCTAAGGGTAAAGTGTTGGGGGTTTGGGGATGACACTATGGAGTCCGGTAATGAGTTCCATGCTTCGACAACTAGGTTACTGAAGTCATATTTTTTACAGTCAAGTTTGGAGCGGTTAATATTAAGTTTAAATCTGTTGTGTGCTCTTGTGTTGTTGTGGTTGAAGGTGAAGTAGTTGCCGACAGGCAGGACATTGCCTCATATGATCTTGTGGGCAATACTTAGATCATGTTTAAGGCGTCTTAGTTCTAGGCTTTCTAGGCCCAGGATTGAAAGTCTAGTCTCGTAGGGTATTCTGTTTTGAGTGGAGGAGTGAAGGGCTCTTCTGGTGAAGTATCTTTGGACATTTTCAAGGGTGTTAATGTCTGAGATGCGATTTCTTGAGGAACCATCTCACTCCATTGGGACTGGCCTGCCCCACATCTGCTGGTGGAAGAGGCATGCTGCGGGTACTGTCAATAAAGGAATTCCAGCTGGTGGGGTCCACAAGAACAGTCTTCTCTGCCACAACCCTGGACCTTTGGAAAATCTTTCCCCTGAGGTGAGATTGGCTCCTATCTTTCTGATCTCCTATAAGGGCTTGAAGACCTGGCTCTGCCAGACAGCTTGGGACCAAGAGGGAGCATCATACTGCAAGTGTCTGATGAATTAAAAGCCAATCCTACCTCTCTGCCGTGCATCCCTGCCATCTTTTAAGTATAATTCTATTTTGATTGTAATTTTCATTGTCATTGTTTTAGAAATGTTTATCTTTTATCATTTTAAGGCTTTTAAAGCTTTAAGCCATCCAGAGTCATTTTGAAACAAGATGGGCAGCAAGTAAATTTAACAAATAATAATATATATATATAAGAATTGGTTATAAATCTGTCATCCAGGCACTTTATCTATGAAGGAATTGCTAATAATTTGTATGTAGTCATACATTACTTCTGGGTTTTATGAGAGTATGATTTAATTACCCTATTTTATTTTCTTGTTTTTCAGTGATACAGAAATTTTACTGACTACATACATAGAGTGATAATACACAGAATCATCCCTGTAACCCAGTAAGAAGAAGCATCCATGGGGATGGGGGTAGAAGGTACTAAACAAACTAGGGCAGACAAATAATTGAAAAATGGCTCCAAACAAAAATTCAAAAAATTCGAATATCATGCAAAAGTTCATTTATTTCAGTAATGCAACTTAAAAGGTGAAACATAATATATGAGAGAGACTCATCACATGCAAGGCAAGATAATTCAAGCTGTATTTTGTCATAATTGTGGTGATTAACTTGCTTTACTGAAATAAATGAACTTTTGCATGATATTCTAATTTTTCAAATTTCACCTGTAAGCAATCTGTATACACATGTTTTCTATCTTTAATTAATGAATGATTATTTAGTTTCTTTTCTTTTCTAACAAACATCATTTAAATCAGAGGTGGGATTCAGCAGATTCTGACCAGTTCTGGAGAACCAGCAGAGGAAATTTTGAGTAGTTCATAGAAGTGGTAAATACCACCTCTGACTGGTCCCACCCCCATCTATTCTCTGCCTCCCGAGTCCCAATTGATTGGGAGGAAATGGGGATTTTGCAGTAACCTTCCCCTGGAGTGGAGAGGGAATGGCGATTTTCTAATATCCTTCCCCTGCCACGCTCACCAAATCATACCACGCCCACCAAGCCGTGCTCACAGAACCAGTAGTAAAAAAATTTGAATCCCACCACTGATGTAAAATGTCTAAGCACAAACAACTTTTATAATACAGCCTTCTGTCACAAATCCACAAACCCCCAAGGAGAACACTGTATAGGCCCTGATCAAATTAGAAAGAAAATATAAGATAGGCAAGAAGCTGGTTAAAAATGTTATTTGCCAAAACATTGTTGTTTGAGACACATTATAAAATGGAGTGAGTGGAATGATTGCTTGGTCTGTGCGGAAGGAGAAAAGAAGGGCAGTTTACATTCAAGTGAAATATCAGGCTAAACTGAAAGTATGACCTTATTATAGCTGGATTCATTGCCTTGGCTAAATCCAAGCTGAAGCAGGAAAATTTAATTGGCAGACTAGAAGAGGATGCAAGATGACATTACACAGTAGGCTTGAAGTCATGTAGCCATCTTCAAAAACAGATGATCTGTGCAGCTGCACGATAAGAAGAAATGCCAGGCAAAGCCAAGCAATAAAGCTGCTTTGAGATCTCACCCTTCTTATATACAGAGCAAGGAAAATATCTGTGGATCTATTTCTAAAAGGTAGCAGCAGTACATTTTTAATGCTACTTACAGAATTAAATCTTGTGCGAAGAGGGAGGGGGAATCATGGTTATTGGACAACTGAGATTAGTCAAGTAATGCTTATAGTGGTGAGAGCATTACCCAGAATAAAAATACAGATTTAGCTGAAGTGGAATATGGTCAGATATAAATAAGAACTAAAAGCTTTAGAAGGAAGTCTGCAGTCCTCTACATTTAAAACATATACAGTATTCTTACCCAAAAGAATATATACTGCTCAAAAAAAAATTAAGGGAACATGCAAATAACACATCCTAGATCTGAATGAATGAAATATTTTCACTGAATACTTTGTTCTGTACAATATTGAATGTGCAAAGCAGCGTGTGAAATTGATTGTCAATCGCAGCGTGTGAAATTGATTGTCAATCAGTGTTGCTTCCTAAGAGGACAGTTTGATTTCACAGAAGTTTGATTTACTTGGAGTTACAGTATATTGTGTTGTTTAAGTGTTCCCATTATTATTTTGAGCAGTGTTACCCACAAAAAAAATCTGCAGCTGGTATATTTCAGTTCATCTCAACCCGAAGAACTGTATGGTAGTCATAAGTGCTTTTTTGAGATCCCGAAATATTAGAATATCACTGAAGTTCAAGTTAAATATTTGTTCTAGAAAAGAACAAGAATTATTTAGCGATTTTCCTCTAACTATGGCAGGTTGAGAGGGACGTGGTGGTTCCGTGACACTGAGTTTGTTGATCAAAAGGTCAGCAATTCAACAGTTCGAATCCCTAGTGCTGGATAACAGGGTGAGCTCCCATTACTTATCTCAACATAGCTGGTTGAAAGCACGTAAAAAATGCAAGTAGAAAAATAGGAACCACCTTTGGTGGGAATGTAACAGCATTCCATGCACCTTTGGTATTTAGTCAAGGCCAGTCACTTGACCACCAAGAAGTCTTCGGACAGCGCTGAAACGGAGATGCGCACCACCCCCTAGAGTCAGAAATGACTTGCACATATGTGTGAGGGGAATCTTTATCTATGGTCAGTTTAAAATTAACAATTTGTAATCAGAGCTTAATCAGCAGGAATCCTGTACCATGTGCCTTTTGTTGACATCTGAATCCAAGGAAATGAAAATTATTTACTCATTTGTTAGATCGATATCAGAAACAAGAAGATAAATCTCACAGTTGTGTCATGATATCTTCTAATAGAAGCAAGAAAATAAGCCACACAACGTATTATGTGATGTTTTACTGTTTTGTCATTTGTTTATTCTTATTCCCCTTTCCAAATGCCCAGGTTTTGAATTCTAGCTTTAAAAAAAAAAAAACAAAAACCCCTAAGTAATAAGCAATGATCACACTGACCAATGACCAATGGTACTTTATCTTTATAGTAGGTCTGTTCAAATTCCAAATATACTCCAGGTGGTTCAATATTAAAATGATCCCATTGCCCCCTACAAATCTCCTACATTTATTTGCTGGTGCAGCAAGGTTTTAAGACTCCCAGGCTATCATTTATGGTATTTGGAGAAATGTTCCTGCATGTAATTGAAAAATCAATAGCATGTTGACTTCCAAAGTATTGATTCCATTTTTAAAATAGAAATAACGGCTAGATTACTAGCCAAGTAAGACCGTAGAAATGATTGAGAATAAAGCAATATATGTTCATGACATCTTTACTGCCCACTTAACTATTCAAAATCTCGGCGAAGTAGCTGCAAATAGATTGCAATGTTTCTGTATTAGCACATGATGTTAAATTTGGTCCAAAAGATATTGTTTCTAGGGAGAACTGAGCTCCTATAGAAAGAAACTCTTCTAGAAATTAAACAGGTGGGTTTTTTTTAAATTACCAAGTAATCCTTTGCATTGGGATGGAATAGGGGTGACTGAATGGAGCTAAATGTTTACTGGCTTGATGCCCTTCCTGACACCTATGTGGAGTTCACAGCAGATACTTTCTCTTTGCCACAAAGAAAGAAATATCAGCCACTGCCTAGGATAGATCTCACAGCCTCTTGCCTGGGAAGCGACAATTCCACCTCTAGGCCGCTTCCAGAAATTAAACAGTAAAATAAATAAAAAATCCAGCACTTTATATAACAATAAATTATAGCGTCAGAATGGACTTTGGAAGTCTTCTAGTTCAATTCTCTGACCAGGGCAGGAATCATCATAGCATCCCAGACCAATGATTATCTAACCTGTGACTGAAAACGTCTAGTAACTAAACATTATGAGTCCATGAGACAACCCAACTCACCAATTAATAACATTTATAATTTTAAAATAATCAGTGTGGATCTTCCTTTGCAAATTTTCCATTCATTGGTTACTACTTTCAGGTGCTGTGGAGAATACTTCCCTTCAAGTATTAGAAACTACTATCATGTATTTCCATAGTCTTTCTTTAGGATAAACCTACCCAATTTTTAATAACCGCTTTCACAAAATTTAGTCTAAATTTAGTTTTAAAATACTGTTTTTTGCTGTTCTTTCCAGATCCTCTTATATACAATATTTTCCCGAAAATAAGACCCTGACTTATATTTTTTTGAACCCTGAAATAAGTGCTTGGCTTTACTGACATGCACTCAAAAGCCCAATTGGGCTTATAATCAGGGGACGTTTTGGGGGGGGGGGCAGGATAATAGGAACCAGAACAGGAACCAGAACAGGACATTGGGGGGCGGGCAGGATAATAGGAACCAGAACATTCATCTTCCATGATGAATGATTCCTGATGCCAAAAAGATTGGGGGCTGCTAATCTAGGATATTATATTTTAATTCCTACTCCCAAATCTGAATAGTTGCTTCATTATAATTTTATACAACAAATCCTCAATTTTTATGTATAGCATGACTAGCATCCTATTGATACTCTCTGATTTCATTTCCAAACATTTAAATAGGTTGGCTTCATAAAAGCCACTCTCAAGCTATGTCTTCATAAGTGGCCTGGTATGATTAAATAATGATTTCCTTGCAAAGAAACAGCATGCCAATGTTATATTTATTGCTGCTGACTGCAGGAAAGGTAGCTCAGCAAGTAGACTCATACTCATTATTTTGTAGAAGGGAATGCACAAATAGCCTATCTCTCACCTTAAATTCTAGATATTTGGGGTAATAATATTGCTATATTTTACAACGGTTGCGAAGAAGTTTGCAAGGTACAGTGTAAACATGGCTGATAGTAAGTGTTTGATTACGACCTTTTATAAACTGTCTACAGCATGTTGTGTTTGGGCCTGGGCTAGCCGTTGCTCCCACAGATGGGAGAGACGCGGCACAAAGTGAATGTTAAAGCCTGGCTGACAGCCAGGAAGATGTGGCAGACAGCCAGGAGGATTCAGCAGATAGCCCAGGGGATTTGGCCTGCAGTCCCTCAGACAGTCTTTCCTCACTCAGTTCGTCTGCAGATCAATATATTGATCTACGTAGCCGAAGAGCTATGCAAAGAAGGGATCGCTTTGAGGAGTATTACAAATCATTATAGGAGCACCTGGGTTGGGTGTGGTTCCCTTAATGAGGGCTAAAGGGATAAAAAGGGAACAAGGGCCAAGGCAAACTGTGGCTGTTTATCTGTGTTGTTTTGTGGTTCCTGCTTCGAAGTTTCTGTGCCGTTGGAGTTTTCAACCCAGCTTTGTCAGACAAGTGGGAGGTGAAAACTCTGGGACTTGCTGTTTGCTTCAAAGATTCAAAAGGACTCCTGAAACGTCTTTGCTCATTCCAGGTTGTCTTTGTTTGTTTTTCCCTGTGTTTTTTGTATGTGGCTGAAGTAAGCTTTGCATTGTTTCCGGACATTAAGAACTGTTTTTTGAGTAAGCTATTTTTGTTTATCTAATACAAGTTTGCTGATTAGCATAGCACGTGTGTGTTTGATTTCTTTTCCTTGGACTATTACGCATTGCCGAGCCAGTCAGGCAGAACACAGCATAGGTCTCAAACTTGCCGCATCACATTGCTGTCATGTGATATTTCACAATGTTTTCTCGTTTGCAGAGCTGGGCTGGGCGAGGCCTCCCTATGACATATCCAGCTATGGGCCACCAGTTTGACGCCCCTAGTCTACAGCAAGGAATTAAAACAGGAGAAACCTTTATATTTTTTTATTATTTTCTGCACTACGTGATTTGTTTTGATCTGTAGAAAAAGTACAATACAAATATTTTAATAAAATAATAATGCTCATAATATTAGTACTAATGTATTTCATCATTTAAAACTGAAATGCCCATTAAAAAGTGTATTATCATCATCACTGCAGGCCACTATTCTTTCAAAAATGACCACTTAAAACATAGGCACAGTTAAATCTTATAACTATACATCCTTGTTAGTAATGATGGTGAAATGTATTCCACCATGGACTCAAGTTGCTATGGGGCCAACAAGTCCCCTACTGTGCCAGGTGCATGATATGTCTGATCCAATTTACTTCTGTTGTAAAATAGCTATCATTGCTTTAAGTGCTGTTTTGCTCCTTTGCTGGGCAGTTGTGTTCATGGGCTGCTGTCCAGCTATATTTCCTCCTAAACTATTTCTGCAGCCACAGAAATTGTACTTTCATTAGATAAAGGGTAACTATAACCATGTTATTTTGAGTTTAATTTCTTATCATTCACATGTTTTGTAGTTTTAGCCATTCGAATGACAGGGGGAATAATACATGAACCATTTTGAGAAAAGCTTTCATGAAATGGCAACTTGAACCATACTAATCTTGCTAGGCATTAAGTTTACCTAGGACAGTAGTGTCAAACTCAATTTCACTGAGGGCCAATGGGAGGCCAGGCAAGGGTGGATGACTGGGTAGGTGTGGCCAGCTTGACGCTGCTCCCCAAACTGCTGGCATGTTTCCTCTTCGCACTAGGTAGACTGGGCCAAAGCCACCTTGGCTTCCTCTTTACACTGGGTAAACCACTGGGTAGACCAGGTTGAAAACGCATTGAAGAGACTTGAGAAGCTGCATTGGGTGGAGCAAGCTGAAGAGACACAGGCCAGCACCTTACATTTTTCAGTCCAGATCCATATCATGGGCCAGATCTGACCTGCCGGCCTTGAGTTTGACATCGCTGACGTAGGAGAAGAATATTGAAGTCCATTTATCATTGGGCTAAATAATAGCGCACCTGAGCCTTATTTTAAAAAAGCAATAGAAATTTTTTTTTATGGGGAACTGCAGATAAGATAATATATAGCAAAATTGTGTTAAATAATTTAGAAGAAAATACAGGTAGTCGTTGATTTATGACCACAATTGGATCCAGAACTATCAACAACAAGGAGGTTGTTAAGTGAGTTGTGCCTAATTTTACTATCTTTCTTACTGTCATCAGAAAGTGAATCGCTATAGTTGTTAAGTGGATCACATGGTTGTTAAGTGAATTTGGTTCCCCCATTGATTTTGTTTTTTAGAAAGACCAGTTGTAAGAGATTTGTTTCAGCACCGTTGTAACTTCAAATGGTCACTAAAGAAATGTTCATAAGTAAAGCTTATCTGTAGAATGGATGTTTTTTTTCAAATGCTCTCTTACAATGAATCTCAATAAAGTGTTCTCTTTTAAAAGGAAAATGAACATTGGTCACCTTCTGGGCAGGGGTGACTGATATCCACAAAACTTTAAATATTTCCTAAAAGTTTTTAAAAGTTGGAATGAAGTTATAATTGAATCCGTATAACATATAATGTTTCATACTGCAATGTCCCCGAAGAAAAATGCCTTTGACCCTGAAGCTAATGGTGAACTTGCTGGACTTATTCTAGGTGGAGTTTTTTTTTAAAAAGATTCTATATTTTTATCAAACTTTGTCTTACAATATGTGCTTTCAAATTCTTTTCCTCTTTTGTTGGTTTGTATCATAAACATCTACGAAGTCTATTGGCTAAATTGGCTCCTTCTATGACTGAGATCCTACTAGTTGGGAATTTAATCCATTCTGTTATCCATGATAGACAACCAGCACAGTAATATAATAAGATTATGAAATACTAGGTTACCTTTTTCTTTTGAATCCTACAAAATTTTAAACTTTGGCACTTTGACTTTTTAAAACACTTTATGAAACTTGCCTTTACTTGGAATTTGGGCCATTTGAAATAAATAGCTCATATTGGATAATATTGCATTTTTACAGTTGGGATAAATCCTGGTCAAGACAGTTTAAGATTTGCAGATCTTTTAAGATCCTTTAAAAAATCCCTTTCCATAATTTATTACAATTGTTCTGAAAGAAGTCTTTATTGCATGTTGTCAGATATAATCCTAAACATTTCACTGAAGTTTTTGTTATACGCATTTTTTGCTTTTTTGCTTTTGTGGTTAAACCAGTTAGGTCCCACAGAGTGGGTCTTCTCTGGGTCCCGTCAACTAAACAATGTCGCTTGGCGGGACCCAGGGGAAGAGCCTTCTCTGTGGCGGCCCCGGCCCTCTGGAACCAACTCCCCCCAGAGATTAGATTTGCCCCCACACTCCTTGCCTTTCGTAAGCTGCTTAAAACCCACCTCTGCCGCCAGGCATGGGGGAATTGAGATACTCTTTCCCCTAGGCCTCTACAATTTTATGCATGGTATATGTGTATGTATGTTTAGTTTTTATAATAATGGGTTTTTAACTGTTTTTAGTATTGGATTATTATTATATGCTGTTTTATTACTGTTGTTAGCTGCCCCGAGTCTGCGGAGAGGGGCGGCATCTAAATCCACTAACTAACTAACTAACTAACTAACTAACTAACTAACTAACTAACTAACTAACTAACTAACTAACAAACAAATAAATAAAATAAATTTATTTTCTTTAGATTGAGGAACCATCTCAGCCCAGTAAGGACTGGTCTGCCCATCTGAGCTGGCAGGAGAGGCACGCTGCAGCTCCCATCAGTCAAGAAATTCCCTCAGGCAGGGTTGAGGAGCAGTCTAAATATTTTGCCTTCTGAGGTGAAATTGTCTCCTCTCCTTCTGACCTGTTATAAAGGCCTGAAGACCCGGTTCTGCCTGCTGGCCCAAGGGCAAGCATCACACTGGAGGTGGTTGATGAATTAAGAGCCAATCCCACCTCCCCACTGGGCATCCTACTCCCTCCCTACCCATCCTTTACCTGTAATTCTATTTTGATTGTAATTGTCATTGTTTTAGAAATATTTATCATTTTAATGCTTTTAATGCTGTAAACCAGTCAGATTTTATATCTGGGGATTTTACCAAAGGATTTTACCATTGTTTTCATCAACGGTGGCATTCTGTGCTTGCATAACGGAACATACTAAATTACATGCATTTCAGCTTGTATTCGATTTGGATCCTGAATGTTTTCTTTTTCTCCAAATCTTATCTGATAAGCTTTCTAAAACAATTACAAATAATAAGGGAGAAAGTGGGGCCCTTTGCCTGGTGTTTTTGCTTATTAGAAAACTTGTACTGAGTCCTCCAATTGATATAAGCTTAGCTGTTGCCAAAAAGGGAAATATATTGAAACTGAAAGAAAACTAAAGAATTCTTTTTCCTGCACTTGATATCTGCAAGTTCATCCTACAGTTCAGTTGCAGATGTTAAATGAATTGTACAGCTCAACACAAAAGGAGCAATGGATTCCCCCCCCCAAAAAAACCCCCTTACAATTGGTAAGGTTTATTTTAAGAGAAAATAAACCCTAAAACTGGACTCTAGAAAAAAGAAGAATTTCTTCCCATCAAAGCCTGATTGTGTACACTTTAAAGACATAAACAGTTTATTTCAGATCTTAATTTGTGCCGGTAGTTATGGTCCCAAGATCTTACATACTTAAACTTTGACAGTTAAATACAAATTCAGTTATTCATTCAATGATCTAACACCACTATCAAATAATTTGAATTACTTTTCTTAAACTTATTGCTTGAGTGAGCAGCTAGTCACTTTCCCAGGAGTAATATAATAAAATTTATTTTAAAACATTTGCTTAAATAAATTTGCATAAAAATAATTCTTCCTTATTGTTTTTAAACATGAATGAACCTGAAAATATTTTCCTCTTTCCACCTTTCCTATTGCACAATTAATAAGTAATTTGTAAAGCAGTAATTATTCCTAAAGAATGATTTTATTTTTTGTTCCTGAAAAAGCCATCAAATAAGCATTAAAAAGCACATGTTTTTAATTTAGTTTTTTCTTAATATTAGATTTGTATTTGTATTGTATTATTGTTGTGACCCGCTCCGAGTCTTCGGAGAGGGACGGCATACAAATCTAATAAATTATTATTATTATTATGTCAATACAACACAGCAAACGAGATCACTATGCTGGATTTCGTATTTCATCACCAGTCGGGTGCTTCCCAAGCACGTAGGACTGCGTGATGTAGCGGTGAATTATGTTTGCCGATCCCAGTAAAGCAGCCTTTTGCAATTGACAGATGGAGATTTTGTCAATTCCAATGGTTTTCAAATGTCCGCTAAGATCCTTTGGCACTGCGCCCAGTGTGCCAAGTACCACTGGGACTACTTTCACTGGCTTACGCCAGAGTCGTTGCAGCTCGATTTTTAGATCTTTATATTTCACTAATTTCTCTAGCTGTTTCGTGTCAATTCTGCTGTCCCCTGGGATTGCGATGTCGATGATCCATACTTTCTTTTTCTCCACAATCAGGATGTCTGGTGTGTTATACTTCAGAATTCGGTCAGTCGGAAGTCGGAAGTCCCACAGTAGTTTTGCTTGCTCATTTTCGACCACTTTTTTGGACTTATGATCACACCAGTTCTTTGCCACTGGTAAATGGTAGTTCCGGTACAAGTTCCAGTGGATCATCTGTGCCACAGCATCATGTCTATGCTTGTAGTCAGTCTGTGCGATCTTTTTGCAGCAGCTGAGTATGTGATCGATTGTTTCATCTGTTTCTTTACAGAGTCTGCACTTTGGTATTATTATTATTATTATTATTATTATTATTATTATTATTATTAAAATAACAATACATAATACATAAAAGATAAAGTTAAATACAGGTCAGGAATCCCAATATAAACAGAACATGGCAAAACAGACTGGTTCTGGAGTATGAAAAAATTGTATATTCTTCCCTTATCTATTCAACTTACATGTTGAATACATATTAAGGGAAGATGAATTGAAAGAAGATGATCATGGATTTAAAATTTGAGGAATAAACATCAATATCCTGTGTTATACTGATGACAATATTCTGATATCTGAAAATGCAAATGATCTGCAAGTTCAACAAAAGTCAAGGAGCGTATTTTTAAAAAATGACATTAGGAGTAAACCAATGACAATAATTAGAACAACGAGCCTTAGAACAGACAATGATCATGATAGATTTCTTCTTTTTAGAATCAACCATAATAAACTACAAAGGAACAAGGAGACAAGAAATTTGTTGTAGACTAGCACTTGGTAGAGTAGCCATGAATGTCTTGCAAAAGATATTCAAATGCTTATACATACAAAAATGAGAACTGTAGAAACAATGGTATTCTTTATGATAATCTTCGGAAGAAAAAGTTGGGCTTTGAAAAAAGATGATGGGAAGGGGACATGATGGCTCTGAGCTTGGAGGTGTTGGAGAAGATTCCTAAAAATGCCATGGACAGCCAAGGAAACAAACAAATGTAACATCACACAAATAAAGCCCAATTTCTCAGTCAAACTGCAAATGATTGTACTGTGCAAATTATTGTACTTTGGATATATTATGTAAACATTTAGCTCCCTAGATAAGTGTAATGCTGGGAAAGATGGAGAAGAAGAGGACAAGCAGCAACCAGGTGAATACATCCAATTACAGTAGTGATAGCAATGGTAGGTTCTTACCAGTGTGTTGGTGTGTCGCTCTGGTAGTAGCCCACCAATTGCGCAATTCTGTCTTTGCTGGTCCATGCATGCCGCCATCTTTTTTTTTTTAATGCAATTTTTGGCTCTCTGAGCATTGGTAGATTTCAGCACATTTTGGCAAGTAGGCCATAAACTATTTTTAAATCTATTTTAAGATTTTAAATGAAGACTATCTTGCCAGCCAACAAATTTTAACTTAGGTTCTTAACATTTCTCAAGACATGACAATATTTATTTATTTATTTATTATTTATTTACTTACTTACTTACTTACTTATTTATTTATTTATTTATTTATTTATTTTATTTATTAGATTTGTATGCCGCCCCTCTCCGCAGACTCGGAGCGGCTCACAACAAAAATAGTACAAATCCAATACCCATAAACACTTTAAAACCCTTAATATAAAAACAATCATGCATCTCATACAGACCATACACAAAGCAGAAGCGGCCCAGTAGAATCAATTTCCCCATGCCTGGTGACATAGGTGGGTTTTGAGGAGTTTGTGAAAGGCAAGGAGGGTGGGGACAATCCTAATCTCCGGGGGGAGTTGATTCCAGAGGGTCGGGGCTGCCACAGAGAAGGCTCTTCCCCTGGGTCCCACCAGATGACATTGTTTCGTCGACGGGACCCAGAGAAGGCCAACTCTGTGGGACATAACTGGTTACTGGAATTTGTGCGGCAGAAGGCGGTCCTGGAAATATTCTGGTCCGATGCCATGAAGGGCTTTATAGGTCATAACCAACACTTTGAATTGTGACCGGAAACTGATTGGCAACCAATGCAGACTGCGGAGTGTTGCTGTAACATGGACATACCCAGGGAAGCCCATGACTGTTCTCACAGCTGCATTCTGCACGATCTGAAGTTTCTGAACACTCTTCAAAGGTAGCCCCATGTAGGGAGCATTACAGTAGTGGAGCCTCGAGGTGATGAGGGCATGAGTGACTTTGAGCAGTGAGACCCGGTCCAGATAGGGCCGCAACTGGTGCATCAGGCAAACCTGGGCAAATGCCTCGCTCGCCACAGCTGAAAGATGGTTCTCTAATGTGAGCTGTGGGTTGAGGAGGACGCCCAAGTTGCGCACCCTCTCTCCATTACCCCCACAGGGTAATGGACGGAAAGATGGAATTGTCCTGGGGAGGCAAAACCCATAGCCACTCTGTCTTATCCAGGTTGAGTTTGAGTCTGTTGACACCCATCCAGACCCTAACAGCCTCCAGGCACCGGCATATCACTTCCACTGCTTCATTGATTGGACATGGGGTGGAGTTGTACAGCTGGATATCATCAGCGTACTGATGATACCTCACCCCATGCTCTTGGATGATCTCACCCAGCGGTTTCATGTAGATATTGAATAGCAGGGGGGAGAGGACCGACCCCTGAGGCACCCCACAAGGGAGAAACCTAGAGGTCGACCTCTGACCCCCCACTAACACTGACTGCGACTGATTGGAGAGGTAGGAGGAGAACTACTGAAGGACAGTGCCTTCCACTCCCAACCCCTCCAGCCAGTGCAGAAGGATACCATGGTCGATGGTATCGAAAGCCGCTGAGAGGTCAAGAAGCACCAGGACAGAGGATAAACCCCTTTCCTGGGCCCGCCAGAGATCATCCATCAACGCGACCAAAGCAGTTTCTGTGCTGTAGCCAGGCCTGAAACCCGACTGTTGAGGGCCTAGATAATCTGCTTCTTCCAAGGACCGCTGGAGCTGGAATGCCACCACCTTCTCGTCAACCTTCCCCATAAAGGGAAGGTTGGAGACTGGCCGATAGTTGTTAAGGATGGCTGGGTCCAGGGAAGGCTTCTTGAGGAGGGGGTGCCGGGAAGGACCTCCTCCCCAAAGAAGCAGTATGTATATAATTGCACATTACTATCTGGGGTTTTTTTGTACAATGTTGCCTATTGTTGGGAAAGTTTGAGGACAAAAGAAGAAAGGGATGACAGAAAATGAGGTGGCTGGATGGAGTCACTGAAGCAGTAGGTGTGAGCTTAAATGGACTCCGGGGGATGGTCTGTTTTTAAATCATAATGCTTAATTCATTTTCCTTTTAAAAAGTATTTCATTTTTTAGGAAAAAATTCAACTTGGCTAATATAAAATAACACAAACAGATGATGTTGCATTTCACCTTGTCAGTGTATTATAATTGGGAAGGCTTGTTTTCATTTTTCATTGTTATAAAGCATATCCTTACTATGACTGAGGACCCAGAAGCGGGTATATGTATTTTACAGATCCAAAATGTTGGCACCTTTGTATTTTAAAGTGTGCTTGAAAGTGTTGAAACACCTGTAAATATGTCAGTAACCAGCACTATGTTCAGAGAAGAGTGAAAACGGGGTGGGGGGGGTCTGAGGGGGAGTGGTGGTCAAGGCCAAGCTGCAGAAGTTCAATGACAAGAAATCATTATCTATCTATTTTGAAATGAGGTGTGACAAATTCTTTGACAGCTGTAGTGTAAACAGCTGAGTGAAACTCCCGAGTCCCTGCTGAGCTGTTTACTGTAACGATGAGCTGATTCTTAGGAAGAAGATAAAAAAGTAATTCCTGTATCACAGCATTAAACATTCTTTTGTCTTTCAATCTATGACAAAACTGATCAGAGTTGATTGCAAATCCTGCGCCATGTTTACAAGTGAACCTTTTGTTCAGCAAAATGCATGTACTTTACCATAATATCTTAAAGTTAAGACTTGTGTCTCTTTTAGGGGTTTTCAATTATTGCCCTGGTGCAAGCCTTTCCTAGAGGAACAGAAGCAAAATGAAGATGGGCAGAAGAGGAAAAAAGAAAATTCAATGAAAAAAATAAATCAATTCATTTATCCCCAAATACAAGAAAGGTGTTGATAATTTTTTCTTTCCTCTGGAAGTTTGTCTCACTGTTTCTGTTTTTGTACTGGGCTTGTAAGTACTTCAAGGAAGCAAGAATGCTGCACTTTTTGCTATATGGAGAGATGCTGTAACTTTAATGAATGGAATCTTTAAAACAATGACATAGAATGGGATTTTTTCTCCTACCATAGAAAAAGGCAGCTTTCTTGAAAGAATTGTAGAAAGGGGATATGTTTGTCTAAGACCAGCTCTCTCCTGTAAATTAATTGCAAGGCCTGAACTCACCTATCATTTGCTCATTTTTCCCAGTGTTTACAGTAGAATAGAACAAGAATAGAATAGAATAGAATAGAAGTTGGAAAGAATCTTGGAGGTCTTCTAGTCCAACCCCTGCTCAGACAGGAAACCCAATACAATTTCAGACAAATGGTTGTCCAAAATCCTACAGTTGAGAGTCAGCTGTCCAAAGCAGCTTTTCATTTAATTTTTAGAATTAATACTCAGACAATTAAGCTAAAATGCAAAATCAATTGAACATAATGGATTAAAAGGAGGAAGAATTGGTTAAGAATTCTAGAATTAATACAAAACTATCTTTATATTAAGAAAGTAGCTGTAAGAAAATGAATTATATTAATAAACTGAAAAGGTACCATTTACCAGATGTCAAAGACAGAATTCAAGAAATGTGCAAATTGCCAATTTTTGAAAAGAATTTCTTCTAATTATTTCTTCTAATTAAAAATAATATAACACATTTACCATTTTGAATTGCTTTCATAATATTTGGAAGCATGGATAATTTTTGTTTGTAATTTGTTACATACTTATTAAATCATTAAATGGGATATATTTAAATGATTTATGTGAGCATGTTAATTTTTACGGTTCTCTTTTTAATTTCATTTAATTCTTTTTAATTTTTCCTTTTATTTGTTTTGGTTTTCTAAATTTCTAACTAATTAATTCATTCTATGTGTGCATATTACTATTTAAATCCAATAAATCTTTATTATGTTCATACACCAGCCTAAGGGAATGTGGCAAAAATTAGTAGGAAGGAGCAAAAATAAAACAGGCAAACTAAAAAAATTATAAATCTAAATGACGTTAGTAAAATGTCATTAGTAAAAGTGAGCATTTAAAGGAAATTAGGTAAAAGAATATGCAAAAAATATGAGCCATAAAAAGTATAGTTATGAAAAATGAGAATCTAAAAAGGATGAACCAAGGAATTATTAAAAGGATGAACTAAGGAACTATTAAAAAGAAATATATATGATTTTTTTTCCCTGTCAATTTTTTTTCTGTCATTTTTTTTTTAGTTTGCCTGTTTTATTTTTGTTGCTTCCTACTAATTTTTACCTTGTTCCCTTAGGCTGCTCTATGAACATAATAAGACTACTGCTTTGTAAGCAGACTGCCCAGGTTCAAATCGCGGTAAGAGACCATCTGCTAAGAATTAAGGAACATTTCTTTAAGGAGCAGCTATCTGCAACTTCACCCCCACCTGTCTTTACAAACACGGAGGAGATTTTAGCACAGGAGCAAGCCACTTCCTGGCAACCATGGATCACAAAAAACAAACACAGGCGGCGGAGACGAAGAGGTAAAAGGGCGGGAGTCTTAAATAGACTAAGGAACAAGGGAATTAAAAAACCCCGCTCCCTTCCATCTTTCTTACCAATTTACGTTCACTTGCCAACAAGATGGATGAAATACTGCTTTGAAATAGATGCAATTCTGATTTTCACAACGCATCTGACCTATGCTTTACTGAAACCTGGCTAAACCAGGAAATTGATGATAATAGTATGCAAATACGGGCTTCCTGCTTTTTCCCGCAGATCGGAATGCAGAATTATGAGGGGGGGGGGAAGGGAGAAGGCTTATGTATATATATCAACAACAGCTGGTCTCAAGACATCACCATTATACAAAAATTCTGTGATGAAAACTTGGAGTCTTTAGTTATTAATTGCAAACCCTTTTATTCTCCTCGTGAGATTCATTCCTTCTTAATATCTGCAATTTACATCCCTCCTCAACCATCTGTAAAAAAGGCATTAAAAACCCTAGCTGTTTAGATTACAGAGGCTGAAACCAAATACTGTACCCTGATTCACTGGCCATTATTTTGGGAGATTTAAACAAGGCAAACTTAAGAGATGAGCTACCAAAATACTTTCAACATGTAAATTGTCCCACTAGAGGCAATAATATCTTAGACCATTGCTACACAACTGTAAAAAATGCTTACCGGGCCCTACCAAGAGCAGCAGTGGGCCACTGCTGCTACCAAGAGCAGCAGTGGGCCTCACCTTGTACCTGCTTACAAACAACGATTTAAAACCACAAAACCAACAATAAAATCAGTGAGGACATGGACTGACAAAGCAAAGTTAAAGCTACAGGCTTGCTTTGACTGCACAGACTGGAATATTTTTTAAGGACACCTCTGCAGACCTAGATGAACTCACAGATACTGTAACATTATATGTCATTCTGTGAAGATCTATGTGTATCAACCAGGAACTTGCAAATATACAGTAACAATAAACCTTGGTTCACAGCCAAACTCAAGCAGTTACGTCATTCCAAAGAGGAAGCCTACAGAAAAGGTGATAGAATGCTGTACAATCAGGCCAGAAATATATTAACAAGGGAGATCAGAGCAGCAAAAAGGAACTACTCTGAAAAGGTAAAGAATCAATTCTCAACAAATGAACCAGCACACATGTGGAAAACTCTCAAAAACATCACTGGTTACATCAAACTACCTTCCCAAGCTGAAGGAGATCAGCAATTGGCAGATGACCTGAATGTGTTCTACTGCAGGTTTGAAAAGAAACTACAACCACTTATCTGCACAACCTCCATCCCAGACACACCAACATCAGCTAAATCTTCTACAACTGAACCCATCCCATTGGGTTTACAACCCCTAGTGATCACAGAAAAGGAAGTGAAAGATCTATTTCACAGGCAGAAGCCTGGAAAAGCACCAGGCCCAGACAAGATAACTCCTTCTTGATTAAATGTCTGTGCTGACCAATTGGCCCCCATCTTCACCCAAATCTTCAATAAATCACTAGAGTTGTGCTATGTTTCTTCCTCCTTTAAACACTCTACTATCATCCCAGTACCAAAGAAGCCCTCCATCAAGGAACTGAATGACTACAGACCAGTTGCTCTAACATCTGTAGTTATGAAAACCTTTGAAAGGCTAGTGATGTTCCACTTAAAAACTATCACGGATCCACTGTTAGAGCCGCTGCAATTTGCATACCGAGCAAATAGATCAACAGATGATGCTGTTAATATGGCTCTACACTACATCCTTCAACATCTTGAATCTCCAATGACCTACGCTAGGGTCCTCTTTGTAAACTTCAGTTCAGCATTCAATACCATCATATTGGACATTCTCTTAACCAAACTAAATCAGCTAGCGGTACCTGAACACACATGTAAGTGGATCACAAGCTTCCTAACAGACAGGAAGCAGCAGGTGAAACTAGGAAAAATCACATCAGATACGTGTACAATTAGCACAGGTGCCCCTCAAGGCTGTGTACTCTCACCACTTCTCTTCTCTCTATACACTAATGACTGCATCTCAAACGATCCATCTGTTAAACTACTGAAGTTTGCAGATGATACAACAGTGATCGGACTCATTCGAGACAATGATGAACCACATACAGACGGGAAGTTGAACAACTATCCTTGTGGTGTGACCAGAACAATCTAGAACTGAACACACTCAGACTTTAGGAGAAACCCTTCCACTCTTCCACCTCTCACAATACTAGACAACAGAGTATCAACAGTAGAGACCTTCAAATTTCTAGGTTCTATCATATCTCAAGACCTAAAATGGTCACCTAACATCAAAAACATCATTAAAAAAGCACAACGAAGAATGTTCTTTCTGTGCCAGCTCAGGAAACTCAAACTGCCCAAGGAGCTGCTGATACAGTTCTACAGAGGAATCATTGAGTCTGTCATCTGCACCTCTATAACTGTCTGGTTTGGTGCTGCAACTCAACAGGACCGACACAGACTTCAGAGGATAATCAGAACTGCAGAAAAAATAATTGCTGCCAACCTGCCTTCCATTGAGGACCTGTATACTGCATGAGTCAAAAAGAGGGCGGGGGGGATATTTATTTATTTATTTAAGCAGTGAGAACATCTTGTGTGTGTGTGTGTGTGTGTGTGTGTGAGTTGGTTCCATAGAGCTGGGGCCGCAACAGAAAAAGCTCTACCCCATGCTTCTGCCAACCTATATTTTGTAGTTGACAGGACCCGGAGAATACTGATTCTGTGCGATCTAATAGGTCTCTTGGAAGTATGTGAATCACTGCAGTTGTGAAGTCAGTAACACAATTGTTAAATGAATCTGGCTTCCCCATTGACTTTACTTGTCATAAGGTTGCAAAAGTGATCAAGTGAGCCCAGTCATAAATATGAGTTGTTTGTCAAGCATCTGAATTTTGTTCACTGGGCATGGAGATGTCCCAATGGTTGCAAGTGTGAAAAATGGTCCTACGTCACTTTTTTCAGTGCTGTTACAACTTTGAGTGATCACTAAATGAACTGTTGTAAGTTGAGGACTACCTGTACTCTAAAACTCAATGACTATGTGCTGCTCTTTGCCTAATTTTATGTAATTCTAGGACTAATTTCAAAATCTCTTTTTAAGCAGTTCTGTTTTCAGAATTCTGGAAGATTCTCCTGATCCACTGTGTGCCTTAAAAGAAAGATGGAGAGTGAAAAATCTAAAACAGATTCTGATTCTAATCCGAGCCACCATTTGCTTTAATGTTAGCATAAAGCTCCCTACAAAGGAATTAGAACCAAGGAGAAAAAAATGGTCTTAAACCTCTCTTTGAGCAACAGAAAGAATGTAAATGCAGCCAAGTAAATGTGTTGCCATTTCCATAAATACTCTTAAATTAGTGATATTACATTTAGATCTATAGCTGAGTGCAGTTTCATCTGTTGAAGTCCTGCAAAAGGTAATAGAGCAAGTCTCAGTTGAATTAAGTCATTTATAAATATTTCAAAGTAAGAGCTATAACATTTAACTCAGTGAGTTTCAAGACACAGTCTCCCTCTCTCCATCTGGCTAACCAAGAGTTCTTCCAACTAGTCTAATAATAGTTTGAAATGTGTGATCAACATGCATTGATTATAACGAAGGGAGGAAAAGCAAATACATATAAGTTGCCTTATATGTGGAAGCAGCTATTATTCTGATGGAGGAAACAGGAAAATTGACTGCCCAAATTGCCTCTTAAGCATCGGTGGTAGAATATATTGGGATGAAGTGAGGAAGAGGAAGGTTGTCTGTTCATTTGAGCTTGAGGAGAGACAAAAGGACAGACTTGTCTTGAAGAGCGTAGGTTTACTCAGTTCAACATCTTATTCAAGAAACACTGCAAAGGCAAATAAATATCCACTGAACACATCCTAGGGTGTTATCCAGAGTTAAATAATACAGTACTCACAAGACAACCTGCAAATTATGTCTTAGAAAGGAGGAGAAAATGTGTGAAAGATGAGACCACAGAACACCTGACAAAGAATGTCGCCTGCTGTTATCTCATCAGACTCCTTGACTCTCCCAGTTTAAAAGCAAGAGGGCCCCCAATAGTCACTCAGGCATCCCAGCTTCCTGCTTCAGAGCCTCCATCTCCTGGAAATAGCCTGTCAGGTCCCATCTGTTTTTTTCTTTTGTGAAGTTGCCAGCCCCCTGAAAATGGGTCCTCCGTTCCGCATCTCCTTGCTGATGCAGGAAAACCAAAGGGGAATAACCCCTCCAATCTGCCAGAAATTGGTTTTCTGATATCAAGGACTGCTTCAGGGAGTTGCAATCTGCAACACTTAAATGAAAATTAGATTCGTAAGTACAGTGTTTTCTTTTGTTGTCTGATTGCAAAACCCTTCATTTTTGCCTGCTTCTTGCAGTGTGCAGTGAAAGGGCTTAAAGTGAAATAAGACATTAATGATAAGAATCCTGAAAATAAGCATGCATTATGACATCTGCTATGGTATGGAAAACAACAACAACAACAACAGCACACAGGCAAGGCTTTGCTAACATTTGCAACCTGCCCTAAATGGAAACTTTTGTTGTTGTGGCTTGAAAGCCTGCACAAGTTTAAGATAGTACAATTAGTTGCCATGAGATTTGCCAGAACCCAGGAGGCCATTAAACATGTGTCTTATTAAATATGACACAGCCATTAATCACCCAGAGCATTTCTTTTGATTGGTTTATCAATCAAGCCACTGTGTCTTTACCTTACGTTTAATACGTTTATCCAAGGTCATAAATTTGCATTGTGTTTGAAGGCAAGGGGGTATCATTTTGATTGGTTGGGTTCAGCTTTGATCCAAATTATTTATATAGTTCTGATTTCCATTTCTATAAGGAAGTTTCACCTCTAATTATGCATGAATTTCATAATAGATTTATGCAGGTATATTTTTATAGCAGGAACCAATTCTTGGAGCTCATCCCAGATATCATAGATATTTTGTTAACTATACTGAACAATACAAGTAGTAGAAATATATTATTTACCATCAAACAAAACAATACACTGCTGTTGATTCAGACTGAAAGCCTACGTAGTCTGGAATTGTATTCTTATAGTATTCAGCTAATTGCATTAAGAGAACTCCATAATTAGGATTTATGCTTGTTAATAGTGTTGGGCGAACTGAACTTGCATAGTTCGGGTTCGTACCGAACTTTGCGGTGTTCGACATGCCAACCCCAAACCTGAATTTTTAAAAAAATTCGTGTTCTGGTTCGGCGTTCGTGCCGAGCACCGCGAAGTGCTGCCGCCCGAATGTCATCTGCTGAGAAGAGGAGGAGGAGCCGGGCGCCGGTGGCGGTGGAGGAAGGCGAACACCGGGGAGCTGTCAGTCGGTTGGGAGGGAGGCACAAAAGGAGCTGGGGAATCCCACAAAGGTATCCCGGGGGCGGAGCTTTGATGTCACGTATACCGGCAGGTTGCTAAGCACGCCAAGGTGATCACTTCTTGGATTCCGGGGGCGGCACTAGACTAATGAAGGGAGGATGGAATCCAGGAAGTGATCACCTTGGTGTGCTTAGCAACCTGCCGGTATACGTGACGTCAAAGCTCCGACCCCGGAATCCCCTCATGGGATTCCCCAGCTCCTTTTGCTTGCGGTGCAGCTGGAGTGTCCTTTCACGTAAAAATATATTTTTTTATTTTTACGTGAAAGGACCTCCCTTTGCTTGCGGCGCTGCTGCGGCGTCCTTTTTCATAAAAATAAAAATAAATAAAAATAAAAAATCCATAATAATAAAAAACGATGGGATTCCGGGGGCGGAGCTTTGACGTCACAGAGTGTTTGGAGTTCGGGTTTGGGTTCAGGCGAACTTTGTGTGAAGTTCGCCCGAACTCGCCGAACCCAAACACCGTTGGGTTCGCCCATCATTACTTGTTAACCTTCTCCCATTTCTCCTCCCAGCAATGCACTATGTACGCACTTCGAGTCCTGAGAAATAACAAGCTGCTAAAAGCCCTCTTTATTTTATTTTTTCAGAAATAGCTTCACTATCACCACTTATTGATTAATAATACTTAACTCTGCCTGAAGACAGAAAAGACAGCCATGTGTTGCATTAGTAAACCAAAACCCTCTTCTAGAATTTTCCTTAACAAACAAATAAATATGAATGCTTGGAAGTCTGACCCATTGGTAAGATATTCACCAGACTTAGGGTAAATGTTAAGGTTTCTCCATCTTCTATGAGGAAATGTAAAATCAAAGAAAAGATAGACATAATTATCTACACTTATCAGGGAACTAAATACAGTGGTCCCTCGATTTTCGCGGGTTCGAACTTCGTGAAACGGCTATACCACGGTTTTTCAAAAATATTAATTAAAAAATACTTTGCAGGTTTTTTCCCTATACTCCGGTTTTTCCCGCCCGATGACGTCATACGTCATCGCCAAACTTTCGTCCACCTTTAATAAATATTTTTTTAAATAAACTTTAATAAATAAACATGGTGAGTAATAATCTAAATGGTTGCTAAGGGAATGAGAAATTGGGGTTTAAAGTGTTAAGGGAAGACTTGTGATACTGTTTATAGCCAAAAATAGTGTATTTACTTCTGCATCTCTACTTCGCGGAAATTCGACTTTTGCGGGCGGTCTCGGAACGCATCCCCCGCGAAAATCGAGGGAACACTGTATTTCAAAATATCTAAAGCAGGGTATCAAACTCAAGTTGTCACATCGTCGTCATGTGACATATTGGGATTTTCTCTCCTTCACTAAAACAGGCATGGGTGTGGCCAGCAGGTGACACATTCGGCCCATGGGCCAGGAGTTTGTCAGCCCTGATCTAAAAGGGACTTTCCTATGATATCGTAAAATATATAGATAACTCTGTAGCTATTAGAAGACAAAATAAACATCAGCCATCAGTTTTTGGGGGGAGAAAAGGGGGAAAGAACATTCTTGGAATTTTAACCCAAATTGATCATTTGATCAAGTCTTTCCATGTACCTAAGTACCTAAGTGTAGAATAAGAAAGTCCATGCCCTGTTGTTTTTTTTTAATAAGACGGTTGTGATTCTAACTCAATCTTGGGAACTGTACCTGTACACTGCACACTGTACATTATAGCCTGAAGGAAAGACAGAGTGAACAAAAAGAGATGTTTTGATAACTAGGACGAAATATGGAAGGTATGTTGGCGAACCCAGAATATGAGGGGGAGGCTCATATTCTCCATGGGGATTCCCGTGTGGGAGCAATGTTGGCCATGTGTTGCCTAGAACAGGTGTGTCCAACCTTGGCCACTTTTGGACTTATCTATTTAGCACAGGGTTGAGTCCTTGAGAAAGACAACTTGGGATCTAGATTTTGATTAGGTTACATCTGACTGCACCCCCTATTTATGGAATTGTGTTGAGGAATGTATAGATAATTCACAGACAAGTAATATTGATATTGGAGGTAGAAGTAGTCCTCAATTTACAACCATTTGTTTAGTGACCATTCGAAGTTACAACGGCATTGAAAAAAGTGACTTATGACAGTTTTTCACACTTATGACCATTGCATCACCCCCAAGGTCATGTGATAAAACTCGGATGCAACTGATCATTGTTGTTTCCCAGAGTCATGCGATCACCTTTTGACAAGCAAAGTGAGTGGGGAAGCCAGATTCATTTTACAACCAAGTTGCTTAACTTAACAACTTGCAGTGTGGCAAGAAAGGTCATAAAATGGGGCAAAATCCACTTAAGAAACTGCCTTGCATTGTAAGAAAAATGTTAGGTTCAGTTGTGGTTGTAAGTCAAAGAGTGCCTGTAATATGTAATCACTACCAACACAAGTACAGTAAACCCTCGCTACTTCACGGTTCATCTTTCGCGGATTCGCTATTTCATGGGTTTTCAAAGGGGGCTTAAATCCATTAAACCCATTGAAAATTTTAAATCCATTAAAAATTCATAAAATTCTTCTACAGTACTACTGTACTCTATTAAAGAAACTGGTAGTATATCACATGTAGTTCCAGCTGAGAAACATTCTAGAATAGAATAGAACAGAATAGAACAGAATAGAATAGAATTTTATTGGCTAAGTGTGATTGGACACACAAGGAATTTGTCTTGGTGCATATGCTCTCAGGGTACATAAAATAAAATATCCATTTGTTTAATGCAAAGGGAGGTTTTAAAAGTCCAAATACTTGTTAAATACATAAAAAAATATCTTTCCTTTTTCACGGGTGGTCTTGGAACACATCCCCCGCGAAAAACAAGGGATCGCTGTAATTGATGATAGTTCTGTTTCACTTTAACTACTGTGATCGCTTTGAAAGCTTCACAGGTTAGATAGTTTCATTTCTTGTTTCAAAGGATTCCATGACTTACATGCCTGCCCCTATTTTCTCTTAATGCCTATCCAAGAGACAGATAAATATAAAAGGAATATATAGAGTCAGGTTCTATGATACATTACTATATTTTGATCATTATATGTTGATCATGGCTTTAAATAAAGCTATGGTATCCTTTTATTATTTTTGATAACCCGATTATCAATACATCTTTTAATGTTATGTTAAAGAGTATTTTATTTTTCTTAATTGCATTGGAAAGATTTTGTTAATCCTGTTTTGTTCAATATGAAGGGCCTGAGAGACTTGCTGGTTTAAGAATCTTAAATTTATACAATAACTTTATAAAGAATCACTGAATAGGCTGTCAAACCAGAGCAGTACTGACTCTAATAGCACAATCAATTTTTCTTAGTCCTGGCAGGAAATTAACTGTTTATGCTGTTTATGATGAAAACAAATATCATAAGCTATTATTGTGCACTGGAAAAAGATTAAATAGGCCAATTATAATAAATGTACACTTATTGTACAGTTATACAATACACTTACTCTAATTAGTTCTAAACCCAGAAACGGTCTGAAAATAATTAAGGCATGTTTTTCCCCCCAATAAGGCTGCTTGAATTAATAAGGTTTGACAAAGTTTTACCATCATTGCTTTCAAAGGTGTTTAGGTTCAAATTCTAAATTCTAAGTGGGTTTATTCAGGAGTAGCTTCCATTGAAATTGATGAATTTATTTTTAAAAAACAGCTTTATCTATAAATACTGAACAATTAATTATAAACTTTAAATATTTCAGGGTCAGAGCACGATATATAAATACTGCTCACTTTTTATTAACTCATAAAAGCATTGTCAATAAAATATAGTCTATATAGGTTTTACATTCCCAACTACATTGCAGTCAGGCGGTAGGGAAAGCAAGTAGGATGCTTGGCTGCATAGCTAGAGGTATAGCGAGCAGGAAGAGGGAGATTATGATCCCACTATATAGAGTGCTGGTGAGACCACATTTGGAATACTGTGTTCAGTTCTGGAGACCTCACCCAGTGTTCCCTCTAATTTTTGGGGGGGGGAGGGGGGCGGAAAAGTATAGTGTCTGAGCGGCAGTCCCTTCAGGACTGGGCGGCACAGAAATAATAAACAAACAAACAAACAAACAAACAAATAAAAAACCCACCCTGTTTTGCCTCAGAGAATTTCAAAATAAAATACTGTACTGTGTGTCTATAACAGTGAGCTCAGAATAGGGCAACTCTATCAATATCAAAATGCCACTTACATTGTTGAGCTAGTTTCAAACTAGATTTTGATTTTCTTTCTCTCTTCCTTACTCCCATTCTTTTTCTTTCTCTTTTCCTTCCTCTCTTTTTTCTATCTGTTTCTCTCTCTTCCTCTCTTCCTCTCTCTCTCCTTCCCTCTCACTCTTTCCCTCTTGGCTTCTGGGCAGGTTTGGAAAACTCTGAGTTGATGATGATTTTTAAGTGAGCGATTGCTCACTGCTCAGCTTAGAGGGAACTATGACCTCACCTACAAAAAGATATTGACAAAATTGAACGGGTTCAAAGACGGGCTTCAAGAATGGTGGAAGGTGGAAGGTATCAGGAAAGACTTAATGAACTCAATCTGTATAGTCTGGAGGACAGAAGGAAAAGGGGGGACATGATCTAAACATTTAAATGTGTTAAAGGGTTAAATAAGGTCCAGGAGGGAAGTGTTTTTAATAGGAAAGTGAACACAAGAACAAGGGGACACAATCTGAAGTTAGTTGGGGAAAAGATCAAAAGCAACATGAGAAAATATTATTTTACTGAAAGAGTAGTAGATCCTTGGAACAAACTTCCAGCAGACGTGGTAGATAAATCCACAGTAACTGAATTTAAACATGGCTGGGATAAACATATATCCATCCTAAGATAAAATACAGAAAATAGTATAAGGGCAAACTAGATGGACCATGGGGTCTTTTTCTGCCGTCAGACTTCTATGTTTCTATGTTTCTACCATGTCTATGGCTAAGGCTGTATCGCTTTGCAGATGCTATTGGTATTATCAAGCTTTTGAGCAGAATCTATGGCAAAAGTTGCTTCTTAGTTTAATCTCGAATTCATTCAAGCTCAAAAACAACTCAGGCTTTTCTGACTGAGTTCCATTGCTTCTTCTTTTCCCCCAGATAATATTTTATCTCTTGATCACTGAAGGATGCCATGATAATCAGTTTGGAGTCTGCCTGGTTTCCTAAGGTTTCAATTCCTTTTTGGGTTGATTCACTACATGATCTGATATAGCTCAATGCCCCTTCCATTTCCTACTCCCTTTCTCACTTTTTTTTTGCCATGGAATCTGACTTTTATGAGTATCTTATAGCTTTCTGTGTGATGCCTTCTTGGATATTGTTAATTTCTTGATTTTTCAAGACACCTACAGCACACATTGACTATTTAAATACTATGGTTGTTCTCTTTCCTCAAAAGAAGATTCTTCTCTGTGGTTCTTTTTGTTCAGCCTAAGGCAGAATGATTTTCGCACTTCCAAGCAAAAAACGAGATTCAAATTCCTATCTTCTTTTCCTCATTTCTTGCCTAGGGTATAGTAGTAGGGGCAACCCTTTCTTCCTGCTGACATGGATTGATTTCTGGCTTTCTTCTGATCTCACTTTCACTTTGAATGTAATTGCATAAACTAATGTTTAAAGTTTTTTATCAATTATTCACCAGAGAAGAAATAATATTGTTGCACAGTGATACTGATTTTTCTCATGCTAGGTTTCAATTGGTGGCTTGGAAATAAAGTACACCACATTTCTTTAAAGTATAAGGAGGTTTATATCATCGTTTTCTTTCTTTCAACTTATTCTGGAGCCTCTTCTTCACACCAGTAGACTGTTTATATAAAGAAATGTAAGAAATGTCTTATAGCTAAACATTTCTGCTATCAAATATCAAAAATTACATGTGTCCACAATTGCTTGCATAGGTTTACATATAACCTACTGTATTTTTTGTTGCAAAAGACACACCTCCCCCCGCCCCATAAAAGAGGGTGGAAATATCAGTGTGTCTTATATACCAAATGCAGTCATTTTAGCTGTCTTGAAGCCCCACCCTCGTCCCATTTTTGTGAAAAATGGGTCAGTTTTTCACAAAAATGGGGTGGACAGAGGGTCTGGGAAGCCTGCCGAGAGCTCCTGGGGGCTGATGACAGGTAAAAATGCCCCCATTTGTGCCATCCAACTCCCTGCAGGTTTTCCAGACCCTTTGCCCACCCAATGTTTGCAAAAAACAGGTGAAAACCAGACCGTGGGACTGTTTTTGCCATCTAATTACCTTATCTAGCATGACTGGAAGAGGAATTCTAGGAGTTGAAGTCCACAAATTTTAAAGCTGTCATTTGAAGTTTGTAAAAAGTATACATGGTTGAAAAAGTATACATGTTTGTAAAAAGTATTCTGCTACAATGGTATTTTATTAAATAATATATTACTACACCATTTGCTTCAGAATATCTCCGGGACCGCCTTCTGCTGCACGAATCCCAGCGACCAGTTAGGTCCCACAGAGTTGGCCTTCTCTGGGTCCCGTCGACTAAACAATGTTATTTGGTGGGACCCAGGAGAAGAGCCTTCTCTGTGGCGGCCCGGACCCTCTGGAACCAGCTCCCCCCAGATATCAGAGTTGCCCCCACACTCCTTGCCTTTCGCAAGCTCCTTAAAACCCACCTCTGTCGTCAGGCATGGGGGAATTGAAAATTTTTTCTCCCTTCCCCCTAGGCTTATAGAATTTATACATGGTATGTTTGTTGGTATGATTGTTCTCTTAAATTGGGTTTTTTTAGATTACTTTTTAATATTAGATTTGTTACATTCTTTTTTTATTGTTGTTAGCCGCCCCGAGTCTTCGGAGAGGGGCGGCATACAAATCTAAATAAAAATAAAAAATAAATAAAATAAAATAAAAAAATACTTTTTTCCTTATTTTCCACCTCTAAAATCTAGGTGTGTCTTATACTCTGGTGCGTCTTATACACCAAAAAATACGGTAACTACTAATCCTTCTGGAAATCGTTCTTAGAACTTGCTACATCTGTGCTGATTAGCTATACTGTAGTCTTGGAGCAATGTCTTATACAGGTTTTCAATTTAACAACTAAAGACTTAATCCAGGAAGCATGAGTGTACAAACAATCTTGTGTCATACCTATTAGAACAACACAGGAATGGCAACAGAAAAATTTCTATGTTGTACTAGCTAGATGTCCCTGCTTTACTATGAAACTATGTGATCGGGTGGCGATTTGTAACAACCTGTTGTCTCTGCTGTGGAGAATGATATCTCTCAAAATCCTGGCCAACAATGAGAA